>NC_090261.1:44151131-44455625 GCF_037325665.1 Littorina saxatilis
GTTAATAGCCCATTTGATGGTCAAGGTCTCAGCCCTTACGTGTTATTTTGCATTTGCATATTTGCAAACTGCTCCTTAATTTGGGTTCAATGTGTAGTCAAGCCCTTGCGTTGTTTGTTGGTTTGTTGGTTTGTTTGTTTGTTTGTTTAGACTTCAAGCCAATTTGACAAAAACAGGACGAAAACAAGAGTATGTGAGACAGGAATCGATCAGAACGCTTACCATGGTGTTTTGTTGGTGTGTTGTTTTAAACCCGGGGCGCTATTTTCAGCTTGGCAGCAAGCAGTCACTGTACTTAAAACGACGATTTCTTCTTTTCCTGTTAATATAGAATCTGGACACCACGACCACAGCCACCATGACCACCCCCATGTTGATAGCAGCCCATGGCAACAGTTCCCATGACAACGAGAGCCACTCTGGCAGTGACCTGCGACCCATCAGCCTGGTGGAACGACTGGCCAAGACCCACTCTATCTGGCTCCTCACCCAGATGAGTCGCGCAGGGGCTGTCCATCTGCTCAAAGACAGAGAGACTGGGGTAGGTTGTGTGCGTGTGTGTGTGTGTGTGCGTGTGTGTGTGTGTGTGTCAATGTTTGTGTGTGTGTATGTGTGTGTGTGTGTGTGTGTGTGTGTGTGTGTGTGTGTGTGTGTGTGTGTGTGTGTGTGTGTGTGTGTGTGTGCTTTGTTTTTAAATGTTTTTTGTGTGCTTTTTGTGTGCTTTTTTTCTCGCTTTTTTTTTTGGGGGGGGGGGGGGGCGCTGTTGGAGGGGGTGTGAGTAAAAACGTATTGGAAGGTAAGGGTAGGAAAGGAGTCTCTGGGTTCTAGAGAGTGTCTACTTAGGACGCGAGTTCTGCTTGTTTTTTTTCTTTAAGTGTTGAGTTTCAAAAATGTGAAAGAGTCCGTGGCGCTGTATTATTTTGTTTCTGTATCACTGTCCGTGTGTGATTGTCTGTCAGGTTCTGTTTGTAACCTGCAACCAATAACAATCTACAAATAAATACTACACCTTAATGCAATCTTTAATTTTTTTTCTCATTTTCTCTCTCTCTCTTTCTTTTGCAGGTATTCTTGATACGCAAGTCCAGTCAGTCAATGTCGCTGGCCCTGTCGGTTCAGAATCGTCTGACAGACAGAGCGAACGTTGACCACTATTTGATCGAGGCGTCGGACTATGGCATGAGACTGCAAGGCTCGGCTCACTTCTTTCACTCTATACCCAGTCTCATCAGCCACTACATTGAGAACTTGTGAGTTGATTGGGCGATTGTTCTGGTGTTTTTGTGTGTGGTCAGGTTTTGGTGGAGTGTTTTGTGTGTATTTTTGTTGTGTTGTTGATGATGTTTTTTTATGGGTTTGTTTTCTTGTTTGTTTGTTGGTGTTTTTGTTTACTTGCTTGGTTTCTCTTTTTTTTTTGGAAAGGGTCAAAGGATGTTCTCCCTTGAAGGAAAAATGAGAGTGAGATAGAGAAGTCTGTCTGTGTGTGTCCATGTTTCTCTGATTGTTTATCTATTTGTGTATGCATCTGTGTCATTGTGAGTCTGTCTGTCTCTCTGTCCATCTGTCTGCCCCACATCCCCTGCACTTTTCCTTTCTGTAGAACTTTGTTTAGTTCTCAGTCTTTGCTTTACAGTGATTTTTAAGTACCCCCCAAAAAATGTTCAAACATTTGTATCTGTCATGGCAGGGATGAGTTGCCTTACCGCCTCACCCTTACACCGGCCATTCTGCAGGCTAGGTCGTCACGGGAACTGGCTTCTCTGGCCATGCTTGGACAAGGTATGCAATCTCTTTTGTATCAGTAGTAAATTGACGCGGAATACACAAGATTGGATGTATTATTCGTATTATAGTGTGTGGGCTTTTGAATCAGATCTGAAATTTGCTTAACTAATATCTGCTGCTTACTTGAAACTGAATTCAGAGGTCTGTTACTCGACGGTCTGTTTGTATAGTGTAGTTCTTTTCTTTTTGTTTTCATTATGTGCATTGTTTTTTTTTGTTTTTTTTTTGTTATGTTTTATGAAACTGCTTTACATAGTTATAGGATCTGAGAAACAAAAGGGTGTAACATACTCTTTTTTTTTCCCTCTCTTTTCCTCTCCTTTTCTTTTCTTTTCTTTTTTTTTTCTTTTCATTTCTTTTCCTCTCTTTTCTTTCTCTCTCTTTTCCTCTCTTTTCCTCTCTTTTTCTCTCTTTTCCTCTCTTTTTTTTCCTCTCTTTTCTTTTCCTCTCTTTTCCCTTCCTTTCTTTTCTTTTTTTTCCTTTTCTTTTCCTCTCTTATTCTCTCTTTTCTTTTCTTTGTTTTGTGCACAAGGAAGTAATCCGAACAAAATGAAAAATATACTTGAAGCTACAGTGTTTCGTGGCTGGTAGCAATGAGATGAAACATTGCTTTGTCCTTGCACCACTGTGACCAGTTGTTTGCAAGCCAATGCAGTGACCAAGCAGCTTGTAGCTTTCCCCCTGCATTTAAGGAAACTTTGACAGATACAACAACCGCTTACCTAGTTGTACGCGGAAACATGTAGCAAGGTAGCAATGCTCTTCGTGGTGTGGACAGTGGTCAGGGGATTAAGGGGGGAGGGGGAAAATAATAGGTCAGCAGTTGACCCTGGTAGGACGCCGTGACAATTGTTGAATGACCTGTACCTAGCTGGTAGAGTTATAGGATTGGTCCTGTAAGGGTTTGGTGTGTGCTTTGGGTCAAGGTTATCGTTGTATGATGAATGGTGCGGTTGTGTGAATGAAGAATGATGCGTGAACTGTATGACAAACATATCACCTTTTTTTTGGAAAACGTGTGTTTGTTTGGTTGGTTGGTTGGTTGGTTGGTTGGTGGTGTTGTTGTTGTTGTTGTTTTTTGCCAGGCTGTGTATTTTAAGTATGTGTTGAAGAGGACGGATGCAGCTCGTATCCCATTGAAAAACAAAGATCTGTGTTGGTTTACATGATGTTTTACACAGGAAGGAAACGTATCTTTAACACCTTAAGAAGTAAGCATGTTGACAAAGCATGTCTGACAATGCGTGTGACACATTCACACACATGTGGTGTCAGTGTGACATGCTGATTCAGGGGACAGACACTTGTCCAAAAGCAGGCAAACTGGCCAGTCTAGTGAGAATTGTCACGTCATCTCTCGTACCTGTCTCTGTCGCGACACCTCATGATTGATGGACATTTTAGCCTTGACATAAAGAGTCTGGGTTTTATCATTGTGGCACTACCTTTATACATGCAAAGTGTGTGTTCATGGCCATGGGGAGCTAGTGGGTGTATTGGGTGGGAAGGGAGAGCGCAGTTACCTCTTTGTCTTTCTTTAATAATAATAATAATAATAAGAACATTTATATAGCGCTAAATCAAAAACTTTCGTTAAAAAGGCTTGCTCTAAGCGCTCTTTCTAAATTCTTTCTTTCTTTCTTTCTTTCTTTCATTCTTTCTTTCTTTCTTTCCCTCATCTTGTGCTTGTTTTGCTTTTCCTTTCTTAAATTTCAGTATTATTCCATCAGTATACCTGTTGTTGGTTTCTGCTGAGAGCTTGAACAAGAGAGGAAGCAATCGACGCTTCTAATTTGCTATGTGAAACTTTGTGGCATGAAGAATCGGTCATGCACTCACAACTTATGCGTTGTATTAGGCCAAACAAAATATATGTTGGTTTAGGTTAACGTGACCAAAAAAAGATAGGCTAGGTGGGATTTTGTTTTGTTTTTTTGTTGTTGTTGTAATTAGTCAATTTTAAAGGAGGTTACTTCCCTTAGTCTCGGTATGGTTCACAAAATGTGCCAAAAGTTTTTTTGGTTTTTTTTTAGAAATGAAAAAAAAATTTTAGGGTCGGCGGGAAAAAACAGGGTCGGTCGGCTTACTCTAAACCAACATATATTTTTGTTTGGCCTTAGTAATTACAAGAGGAAGAGTACAAACAGTTAAAACAAATTCTTCTACTTTATTTTAGCTACAGCTGTTGCTGTATTATCTTGCATTCATATCGCACCTATATGCTACTCCTGCGCCCCATGTTGGTGGTTTTTATTACAAAACGGTGGTTTTTATTACAAAACGATAAAAACATGTTACAGAGACATCAATTATTGAAAAATGTGTTAGTAATTCCACTTGTCTTAGGTGGCTTTTGTGTTATGTGTTTGTGAGTATATGATTGACCATGAGAAACGAGCATTAGTAATTGTTCTGTTCTGTGTATAGCAGTATTATACTATAGCACAAGAATATATGTAGTTGACAAAACAGCTGGCAGACACACACACACACACACACACACACACACACACACACACACACACACACACACACACACACACACACACACACACACATACACACACTAAACCACATCACAACACAACACAACACACACACACATATACACACAAAAGCAAACACACACACACACACACACACACACAACACACACAAACAACAACGTATACATACACACAAATTCAACCCTTCACTTTCCCTAACGAAGAATCATGACTGTGTTTCTTTTCTGTTTCAGATTTCTGGCTGTCCCCAGTGTCACGCAAGGCTCGAACCCCATCCCCAGCCTGCGGATCATTGCACAAGTCGTGCAGCGAACCCATCGACATCCGCCAGCCGATGCAACACAGCACATCACGCCCCCACACCCCCACCACCCCGCCCCTCCACGCCCTTCCCCCCTCCCACTCCGTGTCAGACTTCTCCGACTTTCTCACCACCCAGCAAGTGCAGGAGGAGCAGGCGCAGATCTTCAAGGGACAGTTCAGCAATCAGGTGGACCTCCCTCCCCCTTCCCACTGCTCCCCCCACCTCCCGCCTCTCAGAGTCTTCGCCTCGGTGCCGACTGGAACTAGCTGTGCCAAAGGCCAGGGCGGTTTCGGACCCCACCTTCTCCGGCTCAAAGGCTACAACGATACCCCGACCTCCACGGAAAGCAGCGGGGAGGAGAGTGGAGGGGGACACGTGGGTGTTCCTCATATACATTTGGTGGGAGCTTCTCCCCAGTCTATGTGTGCAATGTCAAACGCCAGCAGCCAGACTGACTTCTCCTCTCTCAACCGCCACAAGCCCAAGGGGAAGCCTAACCTGTACTCTATGACTCCGGTGGAGCTGCTCCACCTACCGGAGAACAACTCCTACTTCCATAGCAACCTGTCGGACAAGATGAGCGACTACGAGGACATCTGGCGGAGCTCGTACTACGACTCGGACAGTGTTCGAAACGGCAGCGTAAGGGGAGGTGGTGGTGGGGGTGGTGGGGGTGGATACGAAGTGGGTTCTTGCACCACGGCTCAATCGGACTTCTCCAAGTTTTTCGCTGTCAGCGGCAACAGGGAGAGTACAGGGGTGAGACCTGTTCCTGTGGTGGTGACTACTAACTGTAACACGGTCGCCACACAATCTGAGGAATCACCACCCATCCCTCCCAAGAACTGGAGAACTAGTACTGTGGTCAACCCGAAACATCTTCATCCGTTGGGGAGATTATCCAGGTTAAAGTCCTCCTCGGATTCTTCCTTAGCCACCGTCTCTAGTCCCGTGTACGCTGAACCCGCCGATGCCGTGGTTTTCCGAGAAAGACAGAACCGCTCTTCGCGTGCCAAAGTTCGGAGACGATCTGCTCCCTCCGTCTCCAGTCAATCCATCCCCCCTGAACATCTTCCTCCCCACACCTCCAGACAGTCCCCGTTTAGCGGGGCTGAGAAACTGGCCACAATTTTGTCCCAAGCTGCTTTGGACCAAGCTGAAAATACTCACCCCAAAAAGGACACTCTTCTACCCAAAAAAGGCAGGAAAGTCGATCCCAAGCAGCGCAGTGGTGCTGGGATGACACGCAGTCAAAGCATGCGCACGGCGCAAGAGGTTACCAGGCTGGCCAAGAACAAACCGGCCTGGCATGAGCGTTTTAATCGATTAAAGCTGGGAACAAAAGTGTTGTCGCGCAGTGGGTCTCCTTACGCGGCAACGACAAAGGGTGCTCAGCCACAGTTGGACGATTCTTTGTTCTTGGTGGAGGAAAGCTCTTCTGGGCCCACTGCGGTGAACAGGTTCCCTGTGTACCAGCGAAGCAAGCTGGTTCAGTCTGTGAACCGGGGATCTTACTTCTCCGAGTCGTCCACAGTGCAAGACATTATCTCGTGTGCCATGCCGGAGCTGATGGTCAGACCCATACAGGCCCAGCGCCTGGTCGTCCCAGCCGCAAAAACGCTGTCGGAATACGACAACTACAACCCCTACGCCCCTCCCTCCGCCAGCAGTCGCGGCACCATCTTCTGCAAGCCGTGGGAAGGGAGCGTGGTGGATACCTTGCTACGGACCTCTCACACCACCCTTCCCCCAGCCATGGATCTGCAGGAGAGAGTCCAGATGTGGCAGGAAGCTAACCAGACCTTTCACCACAGCCAGCAGAGCCAGCAACAGAGAGAGAACCCAACACACCAGCAGCAGTTGCAGCAGCATCAGCAACATCTGCAGCAGTTGCAGATGATTCAGCAACAGCAGCGCTTGCAGCAGAGCGTCGTGAAGCAAGCTCACACAGTGCAGACGGTGACTACTGTGGGGAACGCTGGTACCGTGAACTCCACCACTAACGTGAATGTGAGCAAGAGCAGTAGTAGGATGGTGGTTCAGAGTGAAGTGACGCAGACGTCCCAGACTGGCGTCCATCCTCAAGGTCACCCACAACCTCAAGGTCATCCACATCTTCAAGGTCACGCAAACCTTCAAGGTCACCCACACCCTCAAGGTCACCCACACAAATCCGTCTCCCCCACTCACCCCCAGCAGGCGCGCCCTCAGTCCATGATGGTGCAGGAGCGACACCACCAGCACCCTCAGCTGCACCGGTCTCACTCCAACCCCAACCAGGCCCAGCAACTGCCTCTACCCAGAAACCAGCAAGGTCAGGGCCATCAGCAAGGTCAAGGTCGCCAGCAACACCAAGGTCACCATCATCAACTAGGTCATCACCTTCATCAGCAAGGTCATCACCTTCACCAGCAAGGTCAGCCTGTGGTCACAGAAGGGTCGTCAGTGACCCCTGACAGTCGAATGGGCGGCCTGAGCTCCAACTGTCCAGACGTGATCAACTGCCATCACATCGCCGTGGATACCGGCAACGCTGCGCTGTCTGACGATGAGATCCTGATTCAGTCTGTCACCTCTACTCTACCCAACAGGGGTCAACTGGGTGAGTAATTCTCAAACTGCTTTTTGTTTTCAGTCTGCACTGTGTGTTTGAAGTGTTTGTCAAAACAGTGGCCCGTAGTTATAATCATGTCATGTGTGTTGTTTATTGGTAAAGTTCAAAATGTTGCCGGTTTTGGAAACGAAACTTGTGTACTGAGGTTTTGTGGATGTGACTGTCCCATGGTTGAGTTGTGTGCTGTATATGAGTGTGTGTGAGTGCAAGGTCAGAAGAGAGATTAATTGGTAGGTAAACATGCATTTCTGTCAAATCATTGTGTGTGTGAGCATAAATGAGTGACACTTTCATATGATTATGAAACATGTGAGTTCATATGTTTTCATTCATCTGGCTGTTCTGTATTGTATTTTTGTTTGTCATGTCATAATTTGTATCTTGTTTTTCTTCAGCTGCACAACGCAAGCAGGCTGCTCGTGATCCTGGCAGCAAAATCCGAGAATACATTTACAAGTAGGTTGCATCTGAATTCAGTACATGTAGTGGTTTAGAAGAAAGGTTGAGAGGAAGAGGAGAAATATTGATACATTTATCACGCTCAAGGTAGACGGGACATATTCATAAAATGGTTAACAACTTAGCAGTAGCAGCTATCATGATTTTGTAATAGCAGGTGCTCTTTCATGCTGGAAATACTTTGATAACAGACTAAGCTAATATTGGTTTTCCTTCAGAGTTTTCACATTCCTAACACGTGTGCCACTGTATTTATAGTTCCTGTCTTTGCAGGTTTTTACCTTGTTTTCTATGTGTAACCAGAAATAATCAACATGCACAGAATTAGAAAAAAATTCTCAAATCTAAACATTTAATTGTCATCAGTTGAGAACATGAGTTTTTTCCTTCAAAATCCAGAACGAATCGTAACTTACTGTCGTATTTTGCGAAAATTCAGCTTTCTTTGTCCACTTCGGCAGGATGATTGAAGGTTATTTTTAGCACTACCCAACATCCTTTGCAATATACCCAACACCCGAATACATCCGGGTTAACACAGAATAAAGTCGTCTGCTATTGTACCAGACGCGAGGTAAAAAGTAACTGTACACATTGTGTCATCATGTGTCGCATAAATTCCCTTTTTTTGTGATGCAATGTTGTTTCTGTAATTAAGGATTGCTTTTAATTCAGCTGTTTATGTTTTGATTGACAGACTTTCCCAGGACCGCAACACAACGTTTGGAAGCACAATAGAAAACTTCATACAGTGCACTGTGGAAAGCCAGGAAAAAACACCGCATCATGTCATGAGAAATGTGAGTTCACTGCATGTCTTTTAGATGTCATTGTAAATTGCCTCATGTCTGCCTACCTTTCTACCTGTCTGTCTGTCCATTAGTATGTCTGTCTGTGTGACTTGTCTGATCAGCTGTCTTGCACATGTATGTAAGTTAGCTTTTTTCTCTGCGTGTGAATGTAACTCTTTATGTGTGTGTTTGTTTGTGTGTGTGTGTGTGTGTTTGTTTGTGTGTGTGTGTGTGTGTGTGTGTGTGTGTGTGTGTGTGTGGGTGTGTGTATGTGCCAGTGCGTGTCTGTTTGTGCGTGCGTGGGTGTATGTGTCTGTGTGTCTACGTGTATGTCTGCGTGTGTGTGTGTGTGTGTCTGTGTGTGTGTGTGTGTGTGTGTGTGTGTGTGTGTGTGTGTGTGTGTGTGTGTGCATGATCTCACTATCTACGTGTCTGTGCCTGTGTCTCTACATACATTGTACATGCACATAATTCTGTGTCTGTGTCACACATTTACAGCATGCTTGCACCTGTACACATTTGCACTTGTGTGTCTTCAAATAATGCATGTTTTAGCTATAATCGTGATAATTGTTTTACAGGTACGTCAGTTCATGACAGGCATCAAGAACTACCTGGTCAAGCACGGGGAGGGACAGCTGGAGGATCTCATTGAGAGAGAACGCAACAAGGTACAAACATCTCTTTGTTTTTTTACAGTGGATTCTCTGCCATGTGTATTCTTCAGAAGTGTTTGCCAGTAATCCCTAGAGGTCTTGATAACTGAGCCTATTCTTTCTTCTCCCAGGGAAAAAACGATTTTTTTTTTTAATTTCGTGCAAGTCATTCATGCAATCTCTTTTTGTTCTCTCTCTCATGCTCTCTCTCTCATGCTGAGGCTCTCTCTCTCTCTCATGCTCTCTCTCTCTCTCTCCCTCTCTCATGCTCTCTCTCTCTCCCTCTCTCATGCTCTCTCTCTCTCTCATGCTCTCTCTCTCTATCTCTCTCTCCCTCTCTCATGCTCTCTCTCTCTCTCTCTCTCTCCCTCCCTCCCTCCCTCTCTCTCTTTTTCTCTCTGTGTGTCTCTCTCTCTGTCTCTTTCTCTCTCTCTCTCACAGTGTTTCTCTCTTCCATGAGAGGACACCTTCTTTAGACTAGTCCCTTTGTCTATAAACTTGACCGAACTATACCTTTTGTGAGAGAACAATTGCAATGTAAGGACACTTTGGATTGGTTCCAATGGTGTTTGTGTTTAAAGACGTAATTTTAGTTGATTTAATTGGAGGTCTCTGTTCCACTGTATGTAAGTAATTGTATGAACTGAATGAACTTTGTGTACGGCTTTTGTGAATATCTCTTCTCTCCCGAATGACCTTGTTGAAATTTGTAAGTCAATCTATGTTGGAACAAGAGGCGAAGCCTTCAAGGCTCACGTAAGAAATCGACAAACAGTAACACAAACTCAATCACTCCGTCACACATACACACACACACACACACACACAGTAAGCATAGGTGACACTGTGCAAGAAAGCGAGACACTAGATCTAGATCTGTCTGTCTGCATGTAGCCTACTTACAGGGACACGACTGCCAACTAGTCTCGGCCCGCTCAAAATAACAATGACCGAGACTTTCAGTAATTCCTTCGCGTGACGTCTAACCCTCTTACGTCATAATGTGACGTCTTCAAATGACGAAATGTTAAAGTTTCTACCACAGACATACACACGCACGCACACACGCACACACACACGCACGCACAGACAGACAAAGTTACGATCGCATAGGCTACACTTACGTGAGCCAAAAATTTTTAATGCTTTTGTTTTTCCTTCTATAATCAGCTTGGACGGAATGAAATCCTGAACATTGATGCACTGATTGAGACAACGTTACACATGTGTGTGCTGAGACCCCTCAAACATCACATCTACAGACTCTTTGTCGACTACCATGGCAGGTGGGGAATTGATTAATTAATTAATTAATTTATTGAGCATTCTTTCATAACTGAGTTTGTTTGTTTGTTTGTTTGTTTCAGTCTTTTGTTTTTCATGGATTTCTGGGTGTATGTGTTTGTCACTCAGCATGTGTGCCAATGTGTGGATATGTGTCTGTGTTTTGTGAATTTGCTAGTACGTGCCTGATCCTGTCTGACCACTTAATTGTGTTGAAAGGATACAGGTGTGATTTCATCACAGGTGCTTGGTTTTGTGTCTGTCAAAATGAAAAGATGTGTTTATTTAGAGTTTTAATTCTAAAGTTTAGGTTTACCATTTCAGAAACAACAGTCTGGAACTGATGTCAAGGAATATCAAATATGCTCGCACCAAAACAGCTGAAGAAATTGGAATTAAGGTGAGTTGGATATTTATCGAGCTATATAGCTATTCTGATGGACACGAGGGGGAATTCGGGGGCTGTGATTGGATGGTCTCTTCCGATCATCAAAGCATAATGCTACGGAAGTCGGCCATTTTTGCCAATATCCAAAAGCATATTGGCAATAACAAAGACGCATGGTTCCGGTTTACCCTTCTGTACCACACGATGTTTTAATCGACAACAGCATACACTGACAACTTGAAATTCTTCTCGGAAATGTTTTTCAGCTTTAAAAATGTCGATAGCATACCCTTTTCTGCTAACTTCCCGATGAAACAGGACTAAATCAATTATTTTCTGTCCCTAAACATCACAAAATGCCCAAAGTCGAAAGATGTAGTACAAACAGGGGAGTAAAACGAAACAGCCGTTTTTGTGTGCCTGTGACACAAACTTTCGCATTTGGCTTTTCTTATCTCGTAACTCCACACTAAATACCCCACTTCCCCTCTGAAGTATTGATGTACAACCCATGGCACTAACATTCATGTTGTCGTTTATAACTGAGGTTGAAAAAATTGCTTCATGACGAGACAAGTATAAATGCCATTCACCCATGAATGCTCGCGATTAGCTGTTCTCTTCTCCTCCCCTTGTTGCATCCTAGTTCTTCAGTTGTTTCTAGTTTTCCGTTTATGTTGTGTTTTGGTCTTCTTCATAAGTAGTCTTGTTCAAAATTAAAAAAACTCAAACTTCTTTTTGTTGTATTCGAATGAGCTAATAAAAAGCTGTTTAACAGCTGTGTTGTCAAATCGATTTTTTTTGCAAAGTCAGTGTGGCGCCTGCGCAAAACTAATGCGCATAAGAAACTGCGTCTGCTATCAAACCCTGAAATCAACGCATCAACGCAAAAACTGTCATTTTGTAAGTTTATCGCTGTTAATATAGTTGGCACTGACATATACTTGCTAGTTTATTTTTGTTTATCAATTGATGTCATGACAGTCCTTAATACATTAATTGTTTCTGCCTTGAAATTTGGGTGATCTGTATTGGTGTTTGCTTGCTTGGTTGCTTGCCTGTCTGTTTGTCCGAGTGTGTGTGAGTGTGTTTGTATGTGTGTTTGTGTGTGGATGTTGGTGTACTGTTTGGTATTTTTGGTAGGTATACTCTCTCTCTCTCTCTCTCTCTCTCTCTCTCTCTCTCTCTCTCTCTCTCTCTCTCTCTCTCTCTCTCTCTCTCTCTCTCTCTCTCTCTCTCTCTCTCTCAAAACAGCAAATGGAAAAAATCTCTGCAATATACCTAGCTGACAGTGACACTTTGCATGATGTTGCAGCCTGGGCTGATACCACCACAGGCGGGTGACATGGAGACTATTAAGCACTACCTGGACAAGATGCAGCGTGCTTACTCTCCCCTCAAGAAACTGGAGAACTTGCTGTGTGCTACTTCCGCCATCTACTCTTGTGTCAAGGTACAGTGCAAGCAATCCTTTAGCTGTCTTGAATAGAGCAGATGGGCGGGGATGTAGCTCAGTCGGTAGCGCGCTGGATTTGTATCCAGTTGGTCGCTGCCAGCGTGAGTTCGTCCCCATGTTCGGCGAGAGATTTATTTCTCAGAGTCAACTTTGTGTGCAGACTCTCCTCGGTGTCCGAACACCCCCCCCCCCCCCCCCCCCCCCCGTGTGTACACGCAAGCACAAGACCAAGTGCGCACGAAAAAGATCCTGTAATCCATGTCAGAGTTCGGTGGGTTATAGAAACACAAAAATACCCAGCATGCTTCCTCCGAAAACGGCGTATGGCTGCCTAAATGGCGGGGTAAAAAACGGTCATACACGTAAAATTCCACTCGTGCAAAAAACACGAGTGTACGTGGGAGTTTCAGCCCACGAACGCAGAAGAAGAAGAAGAAGAATAGAGCAGATGTATTGGTGCCTATATGTGCTGATGTATGCTTCTAGAACAGTAGAAGAATTGAGTGAAAAATTTAAAATGATTATGCTGAACTTTCACATGTCAGAGATTCATCGTTTGCACACTTAAAAAAATGACATCTGTAACTTGTTATGCCAACCAGTTGATATTGTGCATGTTTCTCCCCTTACAAAATCCAGTGTCATCCACATGCCAACATTTGTATGTACCGTAAAATCCCTAGCAAACGCCCACCCCCCCTCTGCACAGATTTCGGGTACAAGTAAGGGGTGGGCGTTTGCTAGGTATACACCCCTTTGCAAGATAAAGTGTCATCACATTTTCACAAGAAAAAAAAGTGATACAACATGTGATTTATGCAATTTTAATGAAAAATAAACACACCGTTTGTTTACACAAATAAAGATCAACGTTCTGTGATAGAAAAAAATAAGAAGAAAAAAACGGCGAATCATCGAACAGTGTGCACAAATCGTAGATAAAGGAGGCCGAATGTCTTAAAACAAATTTAAAAAAAAAAAAAAAAGGGGGGTGGGCGTTTCCTAGGTAGTGACCCCTCTGCACAACTTTTGGCCAAAAGTGGGAGGTGGGCGTTTGCTAGATACTGGGCGTTTGCTAGGGATTTTACGGTACTTGTAAAAATTGGCTAGCATGGTCACTTTGTATCTGTCTGATGTGTGGACTTTTAAACAAATTGCAAATTGCACAGTGTTAGATCAAGACCTCAAAGAGAGTGTTTGGTTTGCAGGTCCAAGGGAAGCAACACCTGCACAGTCGAGGACCAGCCTCCCTTGGAGCTGATGGTGAGAAATGCCAAGTTGTTTCCCTTTACGATATCACATGGGGCTATGAAATGCTCACTTCTTGGAATATGCATTACTTAATTCATTGTGTGCTTTTGATAAAATACCTGGCATTTACAGAGGTGTTTCTTTTTTTATTGTTTAAAAATAATTTTAAATAGAGGAACCAGAAGAAGATACAATATTTTCATGACTTTTACCATTTTTTTCTGTTTTGTCTGTGCAATGTTTACAGCCAGCAGATCATTCCTCTGTATCATATGTAATCTTTAGGATGTTTTTCTAATAGTGTTTTAGCATGTGTGGCTGTGTGTTCCGAGAAAAACAATCAGCCTTGCTAAGCATAAACCTCACCATGAATGTTGCAGACTTTCTGCCACTGCTGATCTACGTGCTGGTTCACTGTGGGCTGGTGTCGGCGGAGATCGAGGCAGATTACATGTGGGGGCTGCTACACCCCTCTGTGCTGACAGGGGAAGGGGGTTACTACCTGACAACCCTCAGCAGCGCTGTCCTCATCCTCAAGAACTTCCAGGAAGCTCATGAGAGCAAGACGGCTTCTCTGGAGGTTGGTCTAAAAGTTTTGCTTGACTCGGATCTCCTGCTATGCCTTTATTCCCTTCTCTGTTTTTGGCAGATTACAGTTCAATTCTTTCGATTATTTTCTGGACAATCCACACTCCACCACCCCCTCTCCCCCCACCCCCACCCCCATCCTCCAGCCATCCAAACACCCCCATCCCTAAGCCCTCCTTTTACAATAGTCACTGCACCACTTTGTTGCTGCAAAACCACTTGGCAACACTGCCTTTTATGCCTTCGTGATCTAATCACGATTTTATACATCTTGCAAAGATCCACTGTTCTTTGTTGACAGGAGTTCTGTGAGTTTTATAGACATATCCAAAGCCAGTTAACCCCACCACCACCACCACCACCACCATGCACGTTCCTAATTCCCACCAACCGCATCTTATCCTCTACCATTTTTTGAAAACAAAAAGCCTGGAGCTCATTATTCACTGTGGAGCCAACTGGTTTTTCTCACCTTCAAGGGATACAATTCTTCCACATCCCATAGAAAATGTTTATTTCTGGAATGTATTTGTTTCTCTGTGTCAAGTTGTGCCTTATGCAAAGCTCAAACTTAGTAGGAATGGGGGTGGAAGTAGAGTTATTTCCGGCATCCATGCAGCCGTTCTGCAAGACCTCACCCTCTGTATAATCTCCATCAGGGGCAGCTACCCACACTGGGAGAGGTGCAAGGTTTCCTGAAGATTGCCTTCCCCGATGAGCTGCGTGACACCATTCTGTGGAAGACCTTACCTGTGCGACCTAACATGACAACCAAGGATGTCTGTGAGTCACCTTGCTTTGACCTTGGAGCCGTCGCTTTTGCTTTCATGCTTATTTCCTTTCCTACCTTCCTTGTGCTTTGAATTATGTGTGAATAAGTGGATGGATAAATAGATTGATTTGATTGACTAATTGTATGCTTATTAGCTGAACAAGGAGGATAGTTAATTGGATTGATAATGTGCAGGTTGATTATTTGACAGATCAATTGATTGATGGACAGATTCATTAAGTGAGTGAGTGAGTGATTGATTGATTGATTCTTATGCAGGTTGATCTGATGATTGATTGATTGACTGATTGACGGATTGATGGATTGATGGATTGATGGATTGATTGACTGATTGACTGATTGATTGATAGTTATAATGACAGTTTTTGTTCATTGTAATCTTGTTGCCTTGTTCATTTATAGAATTGACAGACCTAAATACATTTTGTAATGAAACAGATAGGCTGATGTAGCTGTTGATTTAATATGGATGTTGACTGCTTGTTTTTCAGGTTCAATGATAGCCCACAAGTTCAAGATTACCAACCCCCAGGACTATGGCCTGATTCTGCTGAGTAATGGAGAAGGTATGTTTCAAGAAATTGTATCACAGTGTTCCCGTAGTATGTCCGATAATCCACCTTTCCCACAGTATGGCCATTATTCCAGTCATCCCAATAATCAAGTGTCCTCTAATCAAGTGTCCCTACAGTTTGTCCAATGATCCAATGCCCCCACATGATGTCCAAAGATCTATATAGTGTTCCCACAGTATATACAGTAATTTAATACAGTGTTCCCTCCCCGTGGGGTCAATAATCCAGTGTCTCATAGAAAGTTTAGTAATCAAGTATTCCCACTGTATGTGCAATACTCCCCTGCTCCCACACTGTGTCCAACAGTCCAGTGTTCCCGCCTGCATGTGTCCCATCCATGATCTACTGTGTTCCCGCCATGTGTCCCATCCATGATCCAGTGTTCCCGCCATGTGTCCCATCCATGATCTACTGTGTTCCCGTGAGAAAATGTAAGTTTTATGCCCTCACAGCAAAGCCATTAGGGGCATGTTACACGGGAAAACCCGGCTTTGTATGAAAATAAAAAATAAAAATGCTGGGTTGGGGGGGGGGGGGGGGGGGGGGGGGGGGGGGGGGGGGGGGGGGGGGGGGGGATGTAGACAGCTGATGTAGACAGCTGGCTGCCGGCTGCTAGAGGAGACCTGAAATGGGCTAGGGACCGGGTTGGGTCGTCTTGGGTCAGTGGTGAAATGGTTACTTTATTGGCTGTTGGCCGAACGGACACCCGGGCTTCACATTTTTGCATGCATGTATTCGTGTTTCCAAGGCCTGAGGCTTTCGCTGTGACCCTGGGATCTTTATCGTGCGCATGCCTGCACACGGGGGTGTTCGGACACCGAGGAGAATCTAGTGTTCCCATAGTGTGTCCAACAATCCAGTTTTCCTGTTGTGTCCCATAATCCAGTGTTTCCATAATGTGTCCAACAATCCAGTTTTCCTGTTGTGTCCCATAATCCAGTGTTTCCATAGTGTGTCCAACAATCCAGTTTTCCTGTTGTGTCCCATAATCCAGTGTTTCCATAGTGTGTCCAACAATCCAGTTTTCCTGTTGTGTCCCATAATCCAGTGTTTCCATAGTGTGTCCAACAATCCAGTGTTCCCACAATGCTTCGCATAAGCCAGTGTTCCCATAGTATGT
This sequence comes from Littorina saxatilis, assembly GCF_037325665.1. Classification (NCBI taxonomy): domain Eukaryota; kingdom Metazoa; phylum Mollusca; class Gastropoda; order Littorinimorpha; family Littorinidae; genus Littorina; species Littorina saxatilis. Next base: position 44,167,703 of record NC_090261.1, read on the forward strand.
CCTATAATCCAGTGTTCCTATGGTATGTCAAGTGTGCCAATAATTATCTGGTCTTATAAAACTAGTGTTCCCATAGTATCTCTATAGCTAGTCCCAAAGATGACTTCTGGCAGATATGGTTGTGGGTTGTTGATGTTTCGTGTCTATAGAAAACCCAAGGGGTCATCAGAGACTGATTCAGTTGTGATCTTGTTCTCTGCCAACTCTTTGAAAACTACAGTGGAACCTCCCTTTTAAGACCCCCCCCCCCCCCCAATTTAAGGCCAACCCCCCCTTTTAAGACCACCCCCCTAATTTAAGGCCAACCGCCCCTTTTAAGACCCCCCTAATTTAAGGCCCCCCTCCTTTTAAGACCCCCCTAATTTAAGGCCAACCCCCCTTTTAAGACCCCCCCTAATTTAAGGCCACCCCCCCTCCTTTTAAGACCCCCCCTAATTTAAGGCCAACCCCCCCTTTTAAGACCTTGCTTTTCAGATTTTCTGTTCATGACTTCCATATTAAGACTCCCTCCTTTTTAAGACCTGATTTTCTCAGTTTTGTTTTAGATTTTGAAAGGGGATAGTTACCTCTTTATTTACATTTAAGGTTTGTCAAAGTAAAAGGTGGAAGGTTACTTAAAAATCAGATTCTTTTACAGTCATTTTACAGTCTTATTAAAAATCTTAATCTCTTTTAACATAGTACGGCAGATGCCACTGCCTTAAGTGTTTTAGCACATCCTAATTAATTTCTCCTCCAATCTTGTCGTTTCAGAGAGCCAGCTGAGCGACAACCAGTGTCCCCAGATCCTCAAGAAAGACAACACAGCGGCAGGGAAGGAGTCATTCTTTGCCTACAAGAGACTGGGCGCCAACATTGCCTGGCCCAGTAGCATGAAGCATTCATGATGTCATAATGTTCTTTAAACGTTCATGAGACTTTGATGTTCTTAAAACATTCATGTCATTTGATTTTCTGGAAATGTTCAAGACATCTGATGTTCTTGAAACATTCATGACATCTGATTTTCTTGAAACATTCATGAAATCTGATGTTCTTGAAACATTCATGACATGTTGGTGGACTTTTCCCTGTTGGCTCAAGACAGTGCCTTCACTGTACGGCTGTACCTATACAGTGAGGTCCCTCCAATACAAAGACTCGTTACATACAGTGCATGACACCATTTTTGTTAAAAAACAAAGGATTACTGTACTCACCAATACAAAGACGACACAAGACGATTACGAATTTTCGCTTCTGGGTTTTTTTTTGTTTTTTTTTTTTGTTTTTTTGTTGTTGTTGTTGTTGTTGTTGTTGTTGTTGTTGTTGTTGAAAGGTCTGTGTCCTTGAAGCAGGGTTCACGCTGACTTTGAGTGATGTTTGATGGTTGACGCAAAACGAGACCCATTAATTAATGCAGTGATGTGGGTAAAATTCGTATGGCACATGAAACACAACCCTTGCAAAAGTTTCCCTGTGATGAGGACTGACGTACGCCTGCAATATGGGAACACCGCTTTCTGTTCCCAAGGTAATGTCCTGTCCTCACAGTTACCACTGTGCGTATGACTCAGAAATCATGACTCTGTACGCAAGTGTTAGTTAGAGTGCTTTGGAGAGTGAGGAACGTATGAGCTTGCGGCGATCAACCTGTTTTGAGGATGAAAGTCGCTTGTTCATTTCAATGCCTTTATTCTCTTAGGTGCCAGGAGATTGGTTCCCCATAACCCTCATTTAAAGCGCTTACATCCCTTTTCTTTCTCAGATCTGAGACATGAACACTGTGGTTTATTAGCTCCTCCTGTGGTGTATCTGGAGTCAGTTCACTGCTTCTGTAACGGAATTGCTTCCTTTGCTCTACTATGTAGAGCATGACTATAAATATAATGCAATGGTGTGCTGCATTTGCCTTCTGTTGGGCTTTGTTGATGTGAACTATTTTGACACCAGTATCACTGTGATGTTTGTGTTTTATGCTGACTGTTGGTGCTGTATTAGCCAAACTGCTTGGTGACAGAGCTGTGTTTGCTGTGTTTCTATAACTATAACTCAAAAAACTGTATCACTTAAGTTTATGTGTTTCTGTCTTACAGCTAGTCATTGCTCATCTGCAAAACACACATTAAACAAAATGTGATCAGTTTGATTAGAATGAAATGTAGATAGTGAATGACTCATTGCAACAGTGTGTGTGACTTGAGGTGCTCTCAGACAACACTTTTTTTCCCCTAGATAAGCACATTTTCCATGACAAATCGAATTTCAATTGCTTGGTTTGCATGAAGAATTAAGTTGTGACACCTGTTAAAGAAAATGCCTAAAGAATGATGTATTGTATTTCATCCCCTTGGCTAATTTCATCTGGCTGGATTGGTGGAAAATGTTAGCACAACAAAGACACTTTGACTGTCTTCAATTGCCGGAAGATCTTTACTTATTTCAGCATAACACTGTGAGATCATGAACACATTATGTATAGCCTCACATTGCAGGCACTGTCTTGACATTGTACTACGTTGCAAGCCCCTGGAGCACATTTTTGATTAGTGCTTTTGTGGACAAGAAACAATTGACAAGTGGCTCTATCCCCTCTCCCCGCCTTTCCCCGTCGCGATATAACCTTCGTGGTTGAAAACGACGTTAAACACCAAATAAAGAAAGAAACTGTCTTGACAAACTGAACAACGTGTCATAATAGACGAAATCCAGAAATAACTGTCATGTGTGTCTGGGTTGTGAAAGGGTGAATAATACTCTGGCTTATAATGAGGCAAGCTGCCTCCAACTGCAGGCAGCAAACTATCAGCATTTACTTACCACCCACCACCCCCCACCACCCCCCCCACCACCCCCCACCACCCCCCCCCCACCCCACCCCCCACCCCCCCCCCCCCCCCCCCCCCCACCCCCCCCCACCCCACCCCCCACCCCACCCCCCACCCTCCACCACCCCCTTTCTTATCTTTTTCCTGCGTTTTTTTTTATACAAACCCGGGGGTTCGCTGTCTTGCATCTCCCTAATGTCTTTGCTGTGAGGGCGTAATTTAAATGTCTTTTCTCTACACATGCTCCTTGTCTTTGTTTCAGACACACCCCTCGCTATGTAATGACTGGTGTATAATGTCACGAGAGAAAGTTTTGACTCACCAAAAGCAAGTGAATTCTCTCTTTTTCTCAATCTATACACACCTGACATAGTTGTTTTCAACATCGTCTATAATTCAGCTATTGCTTTTTTATGAATTTTTTTTTTTTTTTGGTCTGAATCCCGCAGCACACCAAAACATTAACACCTTTACCATCTGAACATCATTGCTTATTTCTGAGTCCATTTACTATCTTTGTTCATGAGAAAATAATTTGATCACACTGACATAATATGCAAGTGTTTTTGCATCCTTATAGTCGGGATGAATGGTGCTGATTTCTTACTAATTACATGTATTTAAAATTGAATATAAAATATAATGGAAAGTGTTTTGTTGTTTGTTTGTTGAAATTGTTGTGTTAGTGTTCAGTCTTTCATGCATGTCGTCTCTGAAATAGTAGGATGTTGCGCCATGTCGTCTCTGAAATAGTAGGATGTTGGCTTTAATAGCGCCATGTCGTCTCTGAAATAGTAGGATGTTGGCGTTAATAGCGCCATGTCTGTCTTGATAAAGTTGCTGTGAAAAATGAAAGGATAGAACTTAAAGTGAGTCTTGCCTCTTTTACTTTAAGACTACCCATTTGAAACCAGTCTCGCAAAAGGTTTTGTTGAAGTAATGCAATGTTTGTTGATTATTGTATGTGTTTTGTGCCAAACAGAAGCTAGTCTAATAATATGTCATGGGTTGCTTCTTTGTTTGTGTCAGTTGTGGGTGTGTCAGTTGTGGGTCCCCCCCCCCCCCCCCCCCCCCCCCCCCCCCCGCGGGTTAGGGGGAAGAATTTACCCGATGCTCCCCAGCATGTGGTAAGAGGCGACTAACGGATTCTGTTTCTCCTTTTACCCTTGTTAAGTGTTTCTTGTATGGAATATAGTCAATTTTTGTAAAGATTTTTAGTCAAGCAGTATGTAAGAAATGTTAAGTCCTTTGTACTGGAAACTTGCATTCTTACAGTAAGGTAATATATTGTACTACGTTGCAAGCCCCTGGAGCAAATTTTTGATTAGTGCTTTTGTGAACAAGAAACAATTAACAAGTGGCTCTATCCCATCTCCCCCCTTTCCCCATCGCGATATGACCTTCGTGGTTGAAAACGACGTTAAACACCAAATAAAGAAAGAAAGAAAGTCAGTTGTGGTTGTTACTGGATGTTGCTTCTTTGTTTGTGTCAGGTGTGGTTGTTACTGGAGGTTGTTTTATCAGGGAGGTGAAGAGTAAGAAGATTGTTTGCTTGTGTGTGTGTGTTTGCATTTGTTGTTGTCGTTTTTTTTATTATTTGTTTGTTTGTTTTGCAATATGATATTAAATTGAAACATAATCTGTAATGTATGGTTATTTGTCTATACCTGTATAAGCTGTACATTTCTTAATCAAAACACCCCATCTACATGGAGAGTTGATATTCTTTCTGTGATTAATTGGATTTTGTGTTGGGTCAGTTGGAACTTTTGAATCTTCGATGATTTTGGTGGTTGCTGATCCCCCGAAAGCGGCGTATGGCTGCCTGAATAGCGGGCTAAAAATGGTCATACACGTAAAAACCCACTCGTGTAAAAGCATGAGTGAACGTGGGAGTTTCAGCTCATGAACAAAGAAGAAGGTGGTTGCTGAATAATTATGCAAGGATTTGCAGTTGGGCTTAATTACAGCAACCTTGTTATTTGGGACAACTGCTCACATAAAACCAATAACCTGCTACTGCATGCGTATACCCAGGCAAATCCGTAGGTCTTATTTTTTGTGCAATGCTGTTCCCAAGAGTAGTAATATCGCGCACGAACCGGACCCTGCGCAATGCGCAATGCGCAAGGATAGGGACCAGCATAAAGTTATAGGTTAAGGTGCCTGTGTTTAAGTAGTGATAAGGAGATATTGCGGATAAACGGTTTATTGAGTTTTATATTTTGTCATGTGATTTCATGTGCCTGTACCTGTTGCTCGGTACTAATGACCACTCCAGGTGGGGTAATGACAGGATTACTATCCGCGCTTCGCGGAGCACTCTCTTTTATGACGCTAATAACTATCAGAGGTGTCAGGATAAGGCGATAAAAATGGTACCCCTACTCTTTGCGGAGCCCCCTCGCCGATAAAACCACCAGAGGTGGCCAGCAGTTAGAGAAGTTTAATAGGAGGTGGTTTGCCTACCCCGAGGGTTGATTAGGGTTTAATGCTTAGATTAGTGCTAGACAAATGATGTGGGGTGGGTGGAGGAGTTAGCTCGACTGGTGAGGCGGGAGAGATGAGAGCTGATTTACAAAAATATAAAAAGCTTTAACAACTAGACTCAGATAGCTACCTGTTGGTTTTATGTAGGTGTTATAAACATCGCAAGTACATTTTACACCGAACACGAGTTGTTCTACAGTCAGTCATACATAATGTTAGGTTAGAGACTGATCACGTCTGAGTATTGGTTGTCCACAGAGACACAAGACCTCACATGCTAGAACATGTTGGTTGGTCACAGGCTTGTGCGGGGAACCATTGGTTATACACTTGGTAAAACTGCTCTCGCAGTTCAGGACGAACCACCTCTTCTAACGTTGAAGCGCTAAGCGCCATGTATAGAGAATCTGTATCCATTTCCAAAAGCTGGTAGTCGGCTCTGGACACAAACTTATCTAGAAAATCAAAATGAAACTCCAACATGCGTAGTTTAGCGTACTGGTAAACAAAGTAACCAATCTGAGAGGGGAGTGACCAGTTGATTTTTTTTAACCATCTCTACTTCAGTGACAGAATCTGTTACTTCTGTTAGTTTTTGAAAACGACCATTGTTGATCAGTTTTGAGGCCTTATCAGACAAAACGTAATGAATATCACGATGGTTGGCCACGTTAGTTAAGGTTTTCCCGTAGACTGAGTTACCGAGCAGTTTGAAAGTTTCAGCTAAGATAGTTTTTGATGAGTCTTGGTCTCCTGCTCGTCTTGCGTTTGAAACGCTGTCACCAAACTGACGGAAACAGGTTTTGGGTTGATACTCTACGATCAGCGTGATGTTTTAACAATCAACCCGTGTTGCACGTACCAAAACAAGAGGGGTGTAGCTAGCAGAATTTGTTCACCGTGGTAACTCCCTACAAGTGTACGGCGTGGTTGGGATAAAAGCTTGTGTTTTTTCAGCGTAGTCTTTCATAAAATCCCCGATCTGTTCTCAGCTGACAGACTCATTTTTGAAAATAGGCTGCATTTCACTGAAATGTTCTTTTAGATGATCAGGTACATAAATATCACACTATATCAACCCGATTGAATCCATAACCCACTCCAACCATTCGGGAGCTAGCTGACCGTAGGGATCTGTTTTTTCCGCTTTAAAAGCGTTTTCTTTTCTACGAATGACAGGGTGCTCTGTGGGCATGTCTTGCATGAGTGCAGCTAAATACAGCGCATCAAATCCCTGAACAGCCTGTACCGGTTTGTCCTGATTACCACGAATGTGTGTTTTGTCTTTTTCGTGGTATCTGTGAAAGACAATAGACGGACCCTCGACAATGTTCTTTCGCAAAAGTGCTTGAACGTCTTTTTGTTTTTCGTTAAAAAGTGAAAAGTAGGTATCTGAAGACAACGTGTCAAACAGACACTTCAGTGTCACACCGGGGACAGAAATACCGTCTTTCAGCAAATCAACTCGCAGACTAGCGTACATACTAATCTGATGCTGCAAAGCAACCAGAAACGGTACTGTGTCTAGGTTGTTGTACCACACCAAAAAAAAGCCTTCAAAGTCGTCATTTTGTTTTCAGTCCACACACGCTGACAAAAAGCGTACTCTGTATCAGAAATATTTGAGTTTTTGAGCTTACTAAAAAAAGCTGCATGGGGTGGGAGTTCTCTTTCGTCTAGTGTACTTAGACTAGTGACGTATTCATAGCAGAAAAAACCCTTTTCCTCTTCGACACCGAACGCCTAGAGGTACTTGGAATAACTAAAACCTGGCGCAAGAAAATTGTTGATGTCGAGAAACCGAAGTTTGTCTGTACAAAGACACATATATTGATTGTTACGTTTAACAACAAACTTGAAAGGAGGTCTTTTAGGGGTCTTCTTTTTTCCCTCTGTTCGATAGGAAAGTCAGACAAAGGCGTGACATAGAAACTGGAAGACATGATGTTGTGAACAAAATACCGAGAGTTTTGGCGTTCGAGTCTAACTTGTTCTAGAATGTCATGGTCACTGATTTCACCGAGAAAAGAAAGAAAGTCCTGCTTTGACAACTCAGGCGTGGTCGTTGTAAGACAGAGTGGTTATTGACTGAGGCATGAAAGAAAGACAAGTCACCCGACTCTTTGTTTTTGAGAAGAAAGGAGTGAGAAAAATTGATTTTGAAGCGTTTGTTTTGCTCATGGAACAGATCAAGAAGCGACTCGTCCCAATCAGGGAAATCAGAACAAGGGTTCCTCTTAAAAGAGAAAATGTGGCGCTTTTTTACACACACTAATCGTGTAAGATATATAGAAGAATTACAACACCTGGTACACGCGTATAACCATTCGTTTCACAGAAGTATAAAAACAGCACCTGTTAAAGTTTGCCTCGCTAACAAAGAAACAGAACAAACGTAAGTTTTGTACGAACAACCCCCAATGAAAACACCCAAAGGTAGGCTACAGGTTGGTGATCGTGTGAGACTAAGTAAAACACGACGACTCTTTAAAAAAGGTTATTTACCTGCGTGAACAGAAGAATTATTTACAGTTAGCAATGTGTTGAAAACAACTCCAGTGACCTATAAGCTGAAAGACGCTCACGCAGAAGAACTACAAGGTAGTTTTTTTTTTTTTACAAAGAAGAACTACAAAAAGTAGGAGAGAAAGAAATGTATCGTATTGACAAAGTACTAAAAGAACGACTTGGTAAGGGAGGAAAAAAAGAGTATTTAGTGTATTGGTTTGGGTACCCAAAATCATTTTCTTTCTTAAACTTTCTTTATTTGGTGTTTAACGTCGTTTTCAAACGTTCAAGGTTATATCGCGACAGGGAAAGGGGGGGAAATGGGATAGAGCCACTTGTTAATTGTTTCTTGTTCACAAAACCCAACGTCATTTGACACATGGATCTCAGCTGATAGTCTTAGACAGTATTCAGAGTAGTTATGGCTGAGGACGCCTTGTCTGCTGAAGATACAACTGTTGCTACTAACGTATTAGAAGAGACAACTACTGATACCAAGAGATTCTCTTGCTTGTGGTGTGTACAGTGTTTTTGGTTATCGCGCCCCTCGTAGTGAGATTGTATTTTTGTAAAACATTTTTTTTTTTTTTGTTGGTTTTTTTGTTTTGTTGATCAGATTTTTCTAATTTATATTGTAGTAGGTGTGTCTCTGTTTAATTTGACAAACTGGTGGGAATGTCCGGTCCACTGTTTGAACAAGGTTTTTGTGGGTTTTTGCAAAGAATGAGACAAGGGTCCTTTGTGCAAAGCAAGACAGCGAAAGAGACACAGACCGTCAGTATAAGGAAAATGATGATGCTCGTCTTTTTGTAACTTGTGCAAGAACTGTGTGTTTGTGATGTAGTTAGGTAGACTACCACAGACTCATCCGATAGGAAAGTCAGACAAAGGCGTGACATAGAAACTGGAAGACATGATGGTGTGAACAGAATACCGAGAGTTTGGGCGTTCGAGTCTAACTTGTTCTAGAATGTCATGGTCACTGATTTCACCGAGAAAAGAAAGAAAGTCCTGGTTTGAGTTGATCAGGCGTGGTCGTTGAAAAACAGAGTGGTTATTGACTGAGGCATGAAAGAAAGACAAGTCACTCATGGAACAGATCAGGGGGAAATCAGAACAAGGGTTCCTCTTAAAAGAGAAAATGTGGCGCTTTTTTACACACACTAATCGTGTAAGATTTGTAGAAGAATTACAACACCTGGTACACGCGTATAACCATTCGTTTCACAGAAGTATAAAACCAACACCTGTTAAAGTTTGCCTCGCTAACAAAGAAACAGTTTGGTAAGTTTTGTACGGACAACCCCCAAAGAAAAACACCCAAAGGTAGGCTACAGGTTGGTGATCGTGTGAGACTAAGTAAAACACGGTGACTCTTTAAAAAAGGTTATTTACCTGCGTGAACAGAAGAATTATTTACAGTTAGCAGTGTGTTGAAAACAACTCCAGTGACCGATAAGCTGAAAGACGCTAACGCAGAAGAACTACAAGGTAGTTTTTTTTACAAAGAAGAACTACAAAAAGTAGGAGAGAAAGAAATGTATCGTATTGACAAAGTTTTAATGTGATGAGCCACGGATTAACCCTGCTTACCTAACGGTGGTTACACACGCCTCTTTGTTTGTCAGAAAAGCAAAACTAAATCCAGCTGTAAGTCTTGTTCACGCAAAAGCCCTGGAGAGGTCCACAGCCAAATACCCTCTAAAAAGAGTAGTTATGAAATCTTACGGGATCCCGCGTGGAAACCATAGTGCTGTTTTAGACAATTTGTTTCTCAGGCAGCCACCAACACGCGTTGTAGTAGGACTAGTAGAGAGCGCTGCGTTTAACGGTAGCTACACAAAAAAAACATTCAACTTTTAAAACCCACAACTTGAATTTTCTCTGCCTCTATGTTGATGGAAAACAAGCCCCTGCAAAACCACTAACACCAGACTTTTGAAAACAGACAGTATGTGGGAAGTTTCTTTAGTTTGACCGCAGGAACAGGAGTGGGTGTTGGTGACGTCGGTAACAGAATTGTCTATGAATACTACTGTGGGAGTTTGCGTCTGGAACTAAAAGTTTAGTGCACCCCTGGTAGAGCCTGTTCACGTTATTGTGTATGCAGAAATGGACTCGTTGCTAGAAATTGATCGGAGTAGGCAGGTTATCACTGATTTTACATCATGAATGGCCTAGAGATGTCTCGCCTACTGTTAAGACACCCCGTGGCAAGACGGTCGTTTATGGGTGTTTACGCCAGAGACCAACTTCCTTCTGAGATAAATTTACTTCACCCCTCGTCTTACGTCATAAACACAGACCCAGCACATAAGGTTGGGTCTCATTGGGTTGGTGTGTATTATGATGGTCAGGGGAATATTGAATATTTTGATAGTTTTGGTTTAAAACCGAATCACAAAGACATTGAAGGTGTTTGTTTTTTATGCGTCATTGGTTTGTGTTCTAAAACCAACGAACAGGTATTACAGGGGATGTTAAGTTCTACTTGTGGTTTGTTTTCAATGTATTTCATCATCAAAAAGAGTCAAGGTACAAGGCTCCGTGACATAATTTCTATTTTTTAACCCCCAAAACCCTGTTGTAAATGACCGTAAGTTCATAGCACTTTTTTAGAGATGCGTTAACGCAACAAGTCTAAAGCTGTTGTTGTAAAAAATAGTAACTGATGTCATAGTGTAAGGAGGTTATATATAAAGATGGTGTTGGCTAATTTTTTTTTACTAAATCCCCTGAGCGAGCCACAAGACAACACCGCCTACTCTACACTACAGTCTACAAAGACAGTCTCCTAGAGGTAAAAGTTGTTTAACACTTTTGTTGTTGTTGCTGCTGAGAACGACAAAAGAGATGTTTGACGAGAAAGAGCCTCTGTTTAGCTCACCGCTACCCGAACCTGATATGTTTCCTTGGTTTTCACCAAGAAAACAGAAAGAACAGACGCGTGCGACCAAGTCAAAGAGGGGTGGTCTTGGCCAGTAAAGAATTTACTCGCCTGATCAAAGTCGGAGAAAGACTGTTGAAGCGACTTAAAACACAAACAGAAGTTGTAGCTATAGAAGTTAAAAAAAACACCAGACGTATCAGAAGAGCCCAGAACAAAAAGAAGAAACACCAGCAGACGAACTACCTCACACACCTGTCAAATACTCGGAGAGCAGCAATCTGTTTGAAAACTGTTACCAGGAGCCGGCTGGTGTGTCTACCTTCAACGACCTCGGTTACTATAACCCAACATTGTTAAATACGAAAGTCGCCCCACGGCAAGTTATGGGAGCGCCCCTTAAAAAGAGAAAATGTGGCGCTTTTTTACACACACTAATCGTGTAAGATATGTAGAAGAATTACAACACCTGGTACACGCGTATAACCATTCGTTTCACAGAAGTATAAAACAGCACCTGTTAAAGTTTGCCTCGCTAATAAAGAAACAGTTTGGTAAGTTTTGTACGGACAACCCCAAAAGAAAACACCCAAAGGTAGGCTACAGGTTGGTGATCGTGTGAGACTAAGTAAAACACGGTGACTCTTTAAAAAAGGTTATTTACCTGCGTGGTCAGAAGAATTATTTACAGTTAGCAGTGAGTTGAAAACAACTCCAGTGACCGATAAGCTGAAAGACGCTCACGCAGAAGAACTACAAGGTAGTTTTTTTTTTTTACAAAGAAGAACTACAAAAAGTAGGAGAGAAAGAAATGTATTGTATTGACAAAGTTTTAATGTGATGACCCACGGACTAAACCCTGCTTACCTAACGGTGATTACACACACCTCTTTGTTTGTCAGAAAAGCAAAACTAAATCCAGCTGTAAGTCTTGCTCACACAAAAACCCTAGAGAGCTCCACAGCCAAATACCCTCTAAAAAGAGTAGTTATGAAATCTTACGGGATCTCGCGTGGAAACCTTAGTGCTGTTTTAGACAACTTGTTTCTCAGGTAGCTACCAAGACGCGTTGTAGTAGGACTAGGAGAAAGCGCTGCGTTTAACGGTAGCTACACCAAAAAGCCATTCAACTTTTAAAACCCACAACTTGAATTTTCTCTGCCTCTATGTTGATGGAAAACAAGTCCCTGCAAAACCACTAACACCAGACTTTGAAAACAGACAGTATGTGGGAAGCTTCTTTAGTTTGACCACAGGAACAGGGGTGGGTGTTGGTGACGTCGGTAACAGAATTGTCTATGAAGACTACCCCGGAGGCTATACGCTGTATATATTTGACCTGTCACCGTCAATGTTGGGTGGAGATCAGATTGAGCTGATGCGCTGTGGGGGTTTGCGTCTGGAACTAAAGTTTAGTGCACCCCTGACAGAGCCTGTTCACGTTATTGTGTATGCAGAAATGGACTCGTTGCTAGAAAATGATCGGAGTAGGCAGGTTATCACTGATTTTACATCATGAATGGTCTAGAGATCTCTCGCCTACTGTTAAGACACCCCTTGGCAAGACGGTCGTTTATGGGTGTTTACACCAGAGACCAACTTCCTTCTGAGATAAATTTACTTCACCCCTCGTCTTACGTCATAAACACAGACCCAGCACATAAGGTTGGGTCTCATTGGGTTTGTGTATTATGATGGTCAGGGGAATATTGAATATTTTGATAGTTTTGGTTTTAAACCGAATCACAAAGACATTGAAGGTGTTTTTTTTATTTGTTTTTTTTATGCGTCATTGGTTTGTGTTCTAAAACCAACGAACAGGTATTACAGGGGATGTTAAGTTCTACTTGTGGTTTGTTTGCAATGTATTTCATCATCAAAAAGAGTCAAGGTACAAGACTCCGTGACATCATTTCTATTTTTAACCCCCAAAACCCTGGTGTAAATGACCGTAAGCTCATAGCACTTTTTTCAAAGATGCGTTAACGCAACAAGTCTAAAGCTGTTGTTGTAAAAAAATAGTAACTGATGTCATAGTGTAAGGAGGTTATGTATAAAGATGGTGTTGTCTAATTTTTTTTTACTAAATCCCCTGAGCGAACCACAAGACAACACCGCCTACTCTACACTACAGTCTACAAAGGCAGTCTCCTAGAGGTAAAAGTTGTTTAACACTTTTGTTGTTGTTGTTGTTGAGAACGACAAAAGAGATGTTTGACGAGGAAGAGCCTCTGTTTAGCTCACCGCTACCCGAACCTGATATGTTTCCTTTGGGACGAACCATTTTCGCGAGTGTCAGAACGTGGTGAAAACTTGTGAAAATCCACATCAGACATTACACCACCCAAGGAAACAGAAAAAAACAGACGCGTGCGACCAAGTCAAAGAGGGGTGGTCTTGGCCAGTAAAGAATTTACTCGCCTGATCAAAAGTCCGAGAAAGGCTGTTGAAGCGACTTAAAACACAAACAGAAGTTGTCGCTAGAGAAGTTAAAAAAAAACACCAGACGTGTGAGAAGAGCCCAGAACAAAAAGAAGAAACACCAGCAGACGAACTACCTCACACACCTGTCAAAATACTCGGAGAGCAGCAATCTGTTTGAAAACTGCTACCAGGAACCGGCTGGTATGTCTACCTTCAACGACCTCGGTTACTATAACCCAACATTGTTAAAATACGAAAGTCGCCCCACGTCAAGTTATTGGAGCGCACCTTAAAAGAGAAAATGTGGCGCTTTTTTACACACACTAATCGTGTAAGATATGTAGAAGAATTACAACACCTGGTACACGCGTATAACGCGTACACATTCGTTTCACAGAAGTATAAAACAGCACCTGTTAAAGTTTGCCTCGCTAACAAAGAAACAGTTTGGTAAGTTTTGTACGGACAACCCCAAAAGAAAACACCCAAAGGTAGGCTACAGGTTGGTGATCGTGTGAGACTAAGTAAAACACGGCGACTCTTTAAAAAAGGTTATTTGCCTGCGTGAACAGAAGAATTATTTACAGTTAGCAGTGTGTTGAAAACAATTCCAGTGACCTATAAGCTGAAAGACGCTCACGCAGAAGAACTACAAGGTAGTTTTTACAAAGAAGAACTACAAAAAGTAGGAGAGAAAAAAATGTATCGTATTGACAAAGTACTAAAAGAACGACTTGGTAAGGGAGGAAAAAAAGAGTCTTTAGTGCCTTGATTTGGGTATCCAACGTCATTTGACACATGGCTCTCAGCTGATAGCCTTAGACAGTATTCAGAGTAGTTATGTGTGAGGCTACAAATCCAGCGCGCTACCAACTGAGTTATATCCCCGCCCAAAGAAGAATTACAAACAGTAGGAGAGAAAAAAATGTATTGTATTGACAAAGTACTAAAAGAATTACTTGGTAAGGGGGAAAAAGAGTATTTAGTGTATTGGTTTGGGTACCCAACGTCATTTAACACATGGATCTCATCTGATAGCCTTGGACAGCATTCAGAGTAGTTATGGCTGAGGACGCCTTGTCTGCTGAAGATACCACTGTTGATACTAACGTCTTAGAAGAGACAACTACTGATACTAAGAGATTCTCTCGATTGTGGCGTGTTTTTGGTTATCACACCCCTCGTATTTGTATTTTTTGGGTCAGATTTTTGTTATTTATATTGTAGTAGGTGTGTCTCTGTTTAATTTGATGGCCCACGGACTAAACCCTGCTTACCTAACGGTGATTACACACATCTCTTTGTTTGTCAGAAAAGCAAAACTAAATCCAGCTGTAAGGCTTGCTCACGTAAAAACCCTGGAGAGGTCCACAGCCAAATACCATCTAAAAAGAGTAGTTATAAAATCTTACGGGATCCCGCGTGAAAACCTCAATGCTGTTTTAGACAATTTGTTTCTCAGTCAGCTACCAACACGCGTTGTAGTAGGACTAGTAGAGCTCGCTGCATTTAACGATAGCTACACCAAAAATCCATTCAACTTTAAAACTCACAACTTGAATTTCCTCTGTCTCTATGTTACTGGAAAACAAGTCTCTGCAAAACCACTAACACCAGACTTTGAAAACAGACAGTATGTGGGAAGTTTCTTTAGTTTGACCACAGGAACAGGGGTGGGTGTTAGTGACGCTGGTAACGGAATTGCCTATGAAGACTATCCCGGAGGTTATACGCTGTATGTATTCGACTTGTCACCGTCAATGTTGGATGGAGATCAGCTTGAGTTGGTGCGCTGTGGGGGGTTTGCGTCTGGAACTAAAGTTTAGTGTACCCCTGGTAGAGCCTGTTCGCGTTATTGTGTATACAGAAATGGCCTCGTTGCTAGAAATTGCTCGGAGTAGGCAGGTTATCACTGATTTTACATCATGAATGGCCTAGAGATGTCTCGCCTACTGTTAAGACACCCCGTGGCAAGACGGCCGTTTATGGGTGTTTACACCAGAGACCAACTTCCTTCTGAGATAAATTTACTTCACCCCTCGTCTTACGTCATAAACACAGACCCAGCGCATAAGGTTGGGTCTCATTGGGTTGGTGTGTATTATGCTGGTCAGGGGAATATTGAATATTTTGATAGTTTTGTTTTAAAACCGAATCACAAAGACATTGAAGTTTTTTTTTAGTTGTTGTTGCGTTATTGGATTGTGTTATAAAAACCAACGAACAGGTATTACAGGAGATGTTAAGTTCTACTTGTGTTTTGCTTGCAATGTATTTCATCATCAAAAAGAGTCAGGGTACAAGGCTCCGTGACATCATTTCTATTTTTAACCCCCAAAACCCTGACCATAAGCTCATAGCACTTTTTCAAAGATGTGTTAACGCAACAAGTCTAAACCTGTTGTTGTAAAAATAGTAACTGATGTCATAGTGTAAGGAGGTTATGTATAAAGATGGTGTTGTCTATTTTTTTTTTTACTAAATCCCCTGATCGAGCCACAAGACAACACCGCCTACTCTACACTACAGTCTACAAAGACAGTCTCCTAGAAGTAAAAGTTGTTTAACACTTTTGTTGTTGTTGTTGTTGCTGGGAACGACAAAAGAGATGGTTGACGAGGAAGAGTATCTGTTTAGCTCACCGCTACCCGAACCTGATATGTTTCCTTTGGGTCGAAACATTTTTGCGAGTGTCAGAACGTAGCGAAAACTTGTGAAAATTCACATCAGACACTACATCACCCAAGGAAACAGAAAAAAACAGACGCGTGCGACCAAGTCAAAGAGGGGTGGTCTTGGACAGTAAAGAATTTGCTCGCCTGGTCAAAGTCCGAGAAAGGCTGTTGAAGCGACTTAAAGCACAAACAGAAGTTGTAGCTAGAGAAGTTAAAACACACCAGACGTGTCAGAAGAGTCCAGAACAAAAAGAAAAAACACCAGCAGCCGAACTACCTCACACACCTGTCAAACACTCGGAGAGCAGCAATCTGTTTGAAAACCGCGACCAAGATCCGGCTGGTATGTCTACCTTCAACGCCCTCGGGTACTATAATCCAACAATGGATGTGAAATACAAAAGTCGCCCCACGTCAAGTTATGCGAGTCCCTAAGACAAACAACCAAACTAGTACCTGATTATAAAAAACCCATCTAAAGTAGACAAGTGTAAAACAAACAAGGCGGTGTTGTATACCAAAAAACTATCATTGACAATCATTTTTGGATTTTGTTTATGTGTGTAAAATGTTGAATTTTTTTATTTTTGAGCTTTAGTATTTAAAAGACTGAAGTCACTTTTATAATAAAATGGTCATATTGGAAAAGTTTATAACTATGTGTCTGTATAACTCTTGAAGGCTACCGTGAGCAGTTTTATGTATTGTTTGTTACTCTTTACATCTGACTTTTACCTTCTTGTTTGGAAGTACTTGTGTAAACGTGCGCATATGTGTGTGTGTGTGTGTGTGTGTGTGTGTGTGTGTGTGTGTGTGTGATCGGAGGTGTGTGTGTGTGTGTGTGTGTGTGTGTGTGTGTGTGTGTGTGTGTTTGCGCTTACATTTAATTTCCACCACACATATACCCCTACCTCTTACATAGTCTATCAACAACAAAATATCAAAAACAAAATAATACCTATCTTATCTGGTGTACCTATCAAAACCTTGTACGTGCACCCGCTGTCAGCAATCAAACACCCATTACTGTCATTACTCCAGCCGCGATAAGCACCAATAAAAAGGCCAGGAATTGACCCTATGGGGGCAAATACTGCTGGGAAGCAGTAATCCTGTCATTACCCCACCTGGAGTGGTCATTAGTACCGAGCAACAGGTACAGGCACATGAAATCACATGACAAAATATAAAACTCAATAAACCGTTTATCCGCAATATCTCCTTATCACTACTTAAACACAGGCACCTTAACCTATAACTTTATGCTGGTCCCTATCCTTGCGCATTGCGCATTGCGCAGGGTCCGGTTCGTGCGCTATTATACTACTCCCAAGTGTGCATATTCGAAAAGGAGAAGTTGAAATTGTGTGTGATGTGATAGCTTTGTGGAGGTTAAAAGATGTTTGTTGCAGTGCCTCGTTTGGGGCAGGTGGGGGGGGGGGGGGGGGGTGGGGGGTTGTATATTAACAAGTGTCGACATCTGAGGACGTATTTAACTCCCCTGAGAGAGTTTCTGACTGGAATATGAACAGGTTTGACAGAATTTGTACTTGGCTATGGAAACATATGCATGCAAATGACCAGCCGTGTATTTGATAGCATATAAACTGTGCAGTAATTTTGTTTAACATTGCTTTTGTTGTTGTTTATTTCTTCCAACAGGTTTGTTCAGTTTTCCATAAATCGAAAGAAACTTGCATCAATGAATGAAGGAGTTGTTTTGGGTTTTTCGATTTCTTGAGGGGAAAATATGTGTGTGTGTGTGTGTGTGTGTGTGTGTGTGTGTGTGTGTGTGTGTGTATGTGTTCATGTAAGGATGTATGTGTTCGACTATGTGCATTGTGTGCATGTGGGGTTGTGCTTCGTGTGCATGAATGTTGTGCTGTGTGTGTGTGTGTGTGTGTGTGTGTACGCGTGGTCTCTATCACTTTGTCACTATTTCTTTCTCTTTGTGTATCTGTGTCTTAAGTGCTCTCTTTCACTGTTTCTCTCTCTCTCTCAGGCTCTCTCTGAGCCTATGTTGCCTTTCTGAAAGGGTAATGTGTTTGTGTGTGTGTATGGGGGTTATGTATGTGTGTGTGTGCGTGCGTCTCTGTGTGTGTGTGCGGGGGGTATGTATGTGTGTCAGTGTGTGCGTGTGTGTAGTGTGTGCGTGTGTGTGTGTGTGCATCGGTGTGTATTTACGTATGTGTGTTAGTGTGTGTATGTGAGAGAGAGACTGAGAGGGAGACGTCGTCTAATTGCGCGAGTATCAGTTATGCCGTAGTTCCACCCCAAAATGTCGGCCTGGGTGGCAGCACCCACCGTATTTTAGTTAGTATGTTCCCAATGTTTGGTGAACTTCCATCCCCAACTGTAGCCTGAGTTAGGGCACAAAGATTCCTTCTTTACTTATTGGCATGAACATTTCTCAAGTCGATTACAGTATAGAGTTCGTGGGATACCTCCAGCTTCGCTAGGACAAGAACAACAACAACAGCCGAAGGGAACATGTTTTAAATTCAATAGATGAAAAGGAATGACAAAAAATAAGGAAGACAATTGAAGGACGAACTGGAGCTTGCAGTGAAAAACAACTCCAGAACTTTGTATGGTAGGACTGGCAAACACAAGAGGTTGGTTGCGTCCCTTACATCACAACATAACCTGCAGTGCTGACGCAGAAGGAGCAAAATGTAACGGTTCCATGGATGCACTCTTCGTCGGAAACTGATGACTCGTTTACACAAACGCAAGCGTACACACACACACACACACACACTCGCACACACACACACACACGGCACACACACTCGCACACACACACTCGCACACTCGCACACACACACATACACACACACACACACACACACACTCGCACACACACACTGACACACACACACACACACACACACACACACACACTGACTGTAGAACATACTTCTGTACTTGAGTTATGATCACGCGCTTTCAAGGCGGCTGTCAGGATACGCTGCATTCTGTTCCGGACATAGTCAAGGAAATGATGAGCACATGTTTGATTGTACTGCATTCCGACATGTGCAATGCTATGTCATTGTCGATTGTTGACGGAGTTTCACTATAGCTTCTGTTCAAGTATTGCTTTCATGGATGTAAATTCGAGCAATTTGTCTGTCTGTTGTCTGTTCGTCAAATCTGTCTGTTGGTCTTTTCTAATACCAGCTTATTTGCCTGTGTGTCTGTCTGGTTTAGCAATACTTCTGTCCGTCCATCTGTAAATATTTCAGTATGTCTGTTGTATGTCCGTCCGTCAGTTTCTCTGTGCGTCCGTTCGTCCATCAGTACATACCGTGATATGTTGATGTTCATTTAGCATTGAACTCAGTGGTGTGTAAGTGTCTGGGATATGAGAATGTTCAGTTGTACTGTCCATGCAGGAACACCACTACATAAGCTTCTAGCTTGTTGCTGTTACCTGTGTATTTTGTATACATGTCATGATTGTAACTGCTGTTTAAAGGTTGCATAATTTTTGTAAAAAAGGTTGTCATTGAATGTTAGTGCTCAACAGCACAGGTATGTTTTTTATAATGTTGTGTTTTTATTTGCTGCAAGGTTGCATTGAATGTTAGTGCTCAACAGCACAGGTATGTTTTTATATTTAGTCAAGTTTTGACTAAATATTTTAACATCGAGGGGGAATCGAAACGAGGGTCGTGGTGTATGTGCGTGTGTCTGTGTGTGTGTCTGTGTGTGTGTGTGTGTGTGTAGAGCGATTCAGAATAAACTACTGGACCGATCTTTATGAAATTTGACATGAGAGTTCCTGGGTATGAAATCCCCGAACGTTTTTTTCATTTTTTTGATAAATGTCTTTGATGACGTCATATCCGGCTTTTCGTGAAAGTTGAGGCGGCACTGTCACGCCCTCATTTTTCAACCAAATTGGTTGAAATTTTGGTCAAGTAATCTTCGACGAAGCCCGGGGTTTGGTATTGCATTTCAGCTTGGTGGCTTAAAAATTAATTAATGACTTTGGTCATTAAAAATCGGAAAATTGTAAAAAAAAATAAAAATTTATAAAACGATCCAAATTTACGTTTATCTTATTCTCCATCATTTGCTGATTCCAAAAACATATAAATATGTTATATTCGGATTAAAAACAAGCTCTGAAAATTAAATATATACAAATTATTATCAAAATTAAATTGTCCAAATCAATTTAAAAACACTTTCATCTTATTCCTTGTCGGTTCCTGATTCCCAAAACATATAGATATGATATGTTTGGATTAAAAACACGCTCAGAAAGTTAAAACAAAGAGAGGTACAGAAAAGCGTGCTATCCTTCTTAGCGCAACTACTACCCCGCTCTTCTTGTCAATTTCACTGCCTTTGCCATGAGCGGTGGCCTGACGACGCTACGAGTAAAATGGCATTGCGTTTCATTCTGTGAGTTCGACAGCTACTTGACTAAATATTGTATTTTCGCCTTACGCGACTTGTTTATAATGTTGTGTTTTTATTTGCTGCAAGGTTGCATTGAATGTTAGTGCTCAACAGCACAGGTATGTTTTTTATAATGTTGTGTTTTTATTTGCTGCAAGGGTGGTCCCGCATACAGATTACAAGATGTACATTTTTTGCAATATCAAAGTCTGTGTAGCGGGACCACCCCTATTTTAATACAACTGGCACTTTAAAAAAATTTAAAGTTGCCCTTCATCAATCTAACCTTGTGTCCTCTGAGTTTGTGCATAAATGGTTTTGTTAGTGTGAGCGCGCGAGCATAAATAAACTTATGTTTAAACCAATGTTCAGTTTCTGAGAGGGTACATGAAGACAGGTGCATACAACCGATATGGTATTCTGTCAGAATACCACCTGCTCCGAGATGAGTTTCTCCCCCCCCCCCTCTCTCTCTCTCTAACACTCCCCCCTCTCTTGCCCCCCCCTCTCTCTCTCTCTCTCTCTCTCTTTTTCTCTCTCTCTCTCTCCCTCTCTCCCCTCTCTCTCTATCTCTGCGATATATTGTATGTTATGATATTTTGCAATGATGTTTAGCCATAGTTCATTATACGCGTAGGTGTGCGAGAATATGTAAGCGCAGTGCTTTAAAGATGTCCATGTTATATAGTGCTATATGTTTTATGTAAAATCAATGTCTTGTTTGTATTATTGTTATGTACCACCCCTGAATTTCTCTATGAGATAATAAAGTATTCTTATTCTTATTCTCTCTCTCTCTCTCTCTCTCTCTCTCTCTCTCTCTCTCTCTCTCTCTCTCTCTCTCTCTCTCTCTCTCTCTCTCTGTGTCTCTCTCTCTCGCTCGCTCTCTCTCTCTCTCTCTCTCTCTCTCTCTCTCTCTCTCTCTCTCTCTCTCTCTCTCTCTCTCTCTCTCTCTCTCTCTCTCTCTCTGAAAACGAGCTATAATCAATTTAGTTGGCAGAATATGAACCGTGTGTGTGTGTGTGTGTGTGTGTGTATGTATGTATGTATGTGAGTGTGTGTGTGTGTCTGTGTGTGTGTCAGTCTGTGTCTGTGTCTGTGTCTGTGTGTGTCTGTGTGTGTGTGTCTGTGCGTCAGTGTGTGTGTGCTTGTGCCACGGTGTGTCAGTGTGTGTCCCACGTCGTTGTTTGTCTGTCTGACGGTCCGCCAGACTATTTGTGTATCCACGTCAGTTGTGTGTCCATGTCTTGGTTCTGTCTGTCTGACGGTCCGCCAGACTATTTGTGTATCCACGTCAGTTGTGTGTCCATGTCTTGGTTCTGTCTGTCTGACGGTCCGCCAGACTATTTGTGTATCCACGTCAGTTGTGTGTCCATGTCTTGGTTCTGTCTGTCTGACGGTCCGCCAGACTATTTGTGTATCCACGTCAGTTGTGTGTCCATGTCTTGGTTCTGTCTGTCTGACGGTCCGCCAGACTATTTGTGTATCCACGTCAGTTGTGTGTCCATGTCTTGGTTCTGTCTGTCTGACGGTCCGCCAGACTATTTGTGTATCCAGGTCAGTTGTGTGTCCATGTCTTGGTTCTGTCTGTCTGACGGTCCGCCAGACTATTTGTGTATCCACGTCAGTTGTGTGTCCATGTCTTGGTTCTGTCTGTCTGACGGTCCGCCAGACTATTTGTGTATCCAGGTCAGTTGTGTGTCCATGTCTTGGTTCTGTCTGTCTGACGGTCCGCCAGACTATTTGTGTATCCACGTCAGTTGTGTGTCCATGTCTTGGTTCTGTCTGTCTGACGGTCCGCCAGACTATTTGTGTATCCACGTCAGTTGTGTGTCCATGTCTTGGTTCTGTCTGTCTGACGGTCCGCCAGACTATTTGTGTATCCACGTCAGTTGTGTGTCCATGTCTTGGTTCTGTCTGTCTGACGGTCCGCCAGACTATTTGTGTATCCACGTCAGTTGTGTGTCCATGTCTTGGTTCTGTCTGTCTGCGTCGTGTGCGTGTCTTCTCGGTGAGTCTTGTGTCAGTCTGAATTTGTGTCTGTGCGCATTGTGTCTGTTTGACCTTTCTCGTAAATCAGTCGTTACTTGAAATGTATAATACATAGAGGTAGAATCCTCCACTCATTTCGCTAATTCCGCAAAAGTTGAATTCCGCGAGAGTTTATTTAATTTTCAATGACAAGAAAACCACGGCAGAACAACTCTCAACTCTTTAGGAGTCGCACTCACTCTCATACTGCAGTCTGCACCAAGGGCTGAAAAATATCGATCAGTAACAGAACCGTCCGATCACTCCACAATCAATGCCCTGACACAGTGTTTATCTAAAGGGGCTCAAAGCCCACGTACCTTTTTAAAAGCCAATTACTTACAAGGGGTTTATACTAGATTTGGAGAAACGGCAACATGAACACGCCCCTTTTCAGTGTATTACCACTTAGTCAGCAGTCCGGGTTTTAAGATCGATCACTCCTGTGTGCCTTATGCTTGCCAACACAGTAGTACTCAATCTTGAGTGTATTTCTTGAGCGTCTTTTTCAGAGAGTGCATGAACAGTAAAGCAATGCAGTTTTAGTCAGTTGTACCTGGATTAAAAACATGTTGTTGCGCTTTGCCCGCTCAGCAGGAAATTGATGGTCAGAACCCCCCCCCCCCCCCCCTCCTTATGCCTGGTACATGTCACAACTATGGGACGGTCGACCGGCCATGGTCTAGAGTCAGACCAATGCGTCAAAGCCGTAAGCGCCAATAAGGAGGTTTACTGAAACTGCGTCACCTATCAGCTACGTCACCTACCAGGACACCTATCTCACATGCGGGTCGCGCTGCGTGTGGTGATTAGGTACGTGTTCACGTAGCAGGGCCGGACTACCGGGGGGGTTATGGGGGTTGCGCAATCCCCCCCCCCCCCCCTAGCCTAAACATGTACCTTACTTATTTAATTTTTTTTTATTATTGCTTATTTTATGCCGTTTCATGCAAGGAGCGACCATTTTCCTATCTCAGAATATGACCTACCCGTCAGCTTCAGGGGGCTTCGCCCCCTGACCCCCACAACGAGGGGGAGGGGGGTGGGGGTGGGTTCTAGGGTTTCCGGACCCCCAGCCAAAAAATAAACATATTGAATGAGGTATGCATTTCTTTATTTTACATTGAGTTTCAATTTTTGGGGTATTAATCAGTGACAAAATCTGCTGCCTGAAACTGGTAATGATCATCCTCAGAATGCACCAGATTGCACCATTTTGCATCCTTTTTTTCAAAATTTTCCGGGGGGGCATGCCCCCGGACCCCCCTAGCAAGCTAGGCGCTTTGCGCCGTCGGCTCGGCGCTTCGCGCCTTCACACCCATATCTTCACAATATACTTTTGAAAAAAACCAGTCATAAAATGAACTGATCCGCCCCTGCCGCCAGGGGGGACATCCCCCTGGGCCACCACTGGCAACCCCCCTCCCCCCCTCCTCTTCGCCTAGTCCGGCCCTGCGTAGCAAACCCTTCCATACGTCATGCTCAATATTTTCTGGAATCTTTCCTTCACTCTTCAGTCTCTATTACTTTGTACAATTTCAGCCAGCCTTGAGGATATAATTGTTATAACCAGCTTTGAGGTGACTGATAGGTGATACAACATACAGAACTGCGGCTTGTGACTCTCCTAGTTTGTAAAATGTTAGCCAGCCTTTGGGCAATAGGTGATACAGAACTGTGGCTGGTGACACTATTACTTTGTACATTTGTAACCAGCCTTTAAATGATAGATGATACAGAACTGTGGTTGCACTCGTCAAAAATGGGTTTATATGCGTTCGTCACAAAGGTTCCAGGCAATGTGTCTGGGGCCTGTTTCGAGGCGTTCGTCTCGATAGTGTCAGTCGGCGTCTGGGACCGGTTCCGCTGTGACAGAAGGGCACAACATTTTGGCACTGCGACAGGGCATTCCTCAGGCACACACCTATCTCACGACAAGCACAAAGCACAAAGACACGTTTGTATACCCGGGTAGACCTTGTTTGGAAAGCGGCCATTAGGGGTAGGTGGTAGGCAGGCCTTATGGGTTCTGCCGTCCGCACCTCTTGACCGCTAGCTAAGCCCGTACTTTTTTTAAGCGGTGCCTACAAACATGAACTTATATGGCCTGTGAAAGTGAACGTGGTAAATGGCGGTCCGGCCGTGTAAATATTGAAGGCATGTCAGGCAAGCTCTTGTGCACTGGAGTGGTCACGTGCTGAACTATGACCAAGCACTGTTAAAAATACATATTTTGGCAGCTTTAGTTAGTGTTGATTCGTTGTTCAGTTTTTTTAGGTGGTATGTGTGTGTGTGTGTGTGTGTGTGTCAGTGTGTGTGTGTATGTCAGTGTGTGTGTGCGCGTGCGTACGTGCGTGTGTACGTGCGTGCGTGCGTGCGTGCATGCGTTTGTGTTTGTTTGTATGTGTGTGTGTGTGTGTGTGTGTGTGTGTGTGTGTGTGTGTGTGTGTGTGTGTG
Source organism: Littorina saxatilis (assembly GCF_037325665.1). Taxonomy (NCBI): domain Eukaryota; kingdom Metazoa; phylum Mollusca; class Gastropoda; order Littorinimorpha; family Littorinidae; genus Littorina; species Littorina saxatilis. The sequence continues at coordinate 44,192,395 of NC_090261.1, forward strand.
TGTGTCTGTCTGTCTGTCTGTCTGTCTGTTTGTCTGTCTGTGTCTTTTTGTGTTTCTGCATCTGTCTGTCCTTCTGTCTTTTTTTTCTCCGTCTGTGCATCTGTGTCTGTGTTTGCGTGCGCGCGCTTACGGTCGCCCACGTAAACAGACCGCCCAACCTCGGCGTATAAAGCCAATTCTTGTCCAACTTTTGGTTTAAACCAGTAATTCTTTTCCACAGAGTGCTATGAATAATGCCAATCGGACATACTTGAAATTTCATTCCAATCCTGAGATAAGCCCCTTACAAATATGACACATCGACTCAGCCCATATATTTTCCAGTGCCAGTGCTTACGTAAAGTTAACCGGGTGTTGCCTTAAAATGCAAAGGATATCGGTCAGTTAAAGACATAGGCTTCTAGGGTCTGGAATGTGTCCGTTTTCAGTCTGGTTCGATCCGGTTGTGTGTCTGTGATAAGCAGGCGTGAGGCAAGGTTGAAAGGTTTCGGCCGGCAGACTTATCTGGGTTGACAAAGGAGAGAAAGATACGCCACTGCTTAGCCCGAGTGAAACTTAATCGATAGATAGGTGACAAATCTGTCTGTGTTCTGGGTCGGCAGAGAGACTTAAAGGGCTAACTTCAGTACAGCACACGAGTTCAGAGTCTGATCAGATGGAGAGGTGCTATTAAAGGCACACTCCTTCTTACCGGCTCACCGTCTTAGATCTGGCCAGGCTTTTACATGGGATAAGACCATCCCTCTACTTGCAGACATACCTGAAATCAACACCCTAGCGGCTGGCTGTGGCTTTTGGGAACTTAATTCATAACAAAAATTCCCACCTTGCACAAAGAGCAGCCTTTTCAGTAAATGACCAATCTGAGACATGGTCTTATTCCATGTTAAACTCTGGCGAATTGTGAGGCGGTGACTGACCCGCCCAACTGTTTACACGGGAAGGACTGTGCCTTGGTTGGCCTAGTGGTAAGGCGTCCGCCCCGTGATCGGGAGGTCGTGGGTTCGAACCCCGGCCGGGTCATACCTAAGACTTTAAAATTGGCAATCTAGTGGCTGCTCCGCCTGGCGTCTGGCATTATGGGGTTAGTGCTAGGACTGGTTGGTCCGGTGTCAGAATAATGTGACTGGGTGAGACATGAAGCCTGTGCTGCGACTTCTGTCTTGTGTGTGGCGCACGTATTATGTCAAAGCAGCACCGCCCTGATATGGCCCTTCGTGGTCGGCTGGGCGTTAAGCAAAAACAAACAAACAAGACTGTGCCTTTAAAGACACATTTCTCCCAGGTGTGTGTGTGTGTGTGTGTGTGTGTGTGTGTGTGTGTGTGTGTGTGTGTGTGTGTGTGTGTGTGTGTGTGTGTGACGGTGTGTGTGTGTGTGTGTGTGTGTTTCTGTGTAAGTGTGTTTCTGTGTCTGTGTGTACATCCGCCTTTTATATATCTCCGTGTGTATGTCTGTCTGTGTGCGTGTGAATGTGTGTATGTCTGTGTCTTTTTGTGTATTGCAGTGAGTACAATGTCTTGAAACATAACAGTCCGTGTTGGTGTGTGTTCGTTAGTGTTTGTATGTGTCGACATGTCTTTATTTACGTGTGTTGTATTGAGTGTGAAGTCGTGAAACAAACAACCGCTATCGACATTTTAAACAGTTGATCACAGCCAGCAAGACCGGTCCTGAAACAGTGTTTTTTCAGCAAATAGGAAAGGTTTCAGTTTCATTGTGTTATTCACACATGCATGTCAGTGCTATCGAGTTCTTAAAAAATCAATTGAGGTACAGAAGCGAGGAGTACATTCCGGTTTTTTCCTTTTCTTTGAAAGTTATGCAGTTTCTAAGCTGTGTGACTGGGTGACATCAGTGCTGATTGAACAGTTTTTTCTTCCGTTCTTTTTTTGCTCTTTATTTTGGGTTTGAGTCCCGGCGTCCGCTCGCTCGCCCGCCCGCCTGCCTGCCGGTCTGTGTCTGTCTGTTTGTTTGTGCCGATGCCAATAACAGAATTCAGCCTTTAAAACACGTAAAAAAAAATAAAAAAAAGATCGATCAAACAAACGGTAAAATAAATGCCCCAACAAAGAGTTCATTTCTAGAGGAATAATGTGTGCATGAACAAATGTCGTTCTTTCTCTCAGACACAAAGAAAACAATTCACACAGACTCGGCTAAATGACAGCCTTAGTTACATGCCATGCCAAGTCGTGTTTTGCACACTTCATAATAGGGGGGGGTGGGGGTGGGGGATACAGGGCAAGGGATCAGAGAGGAGGTGTGGGATCAGGGAACTGTCTGCTGACCGGAAAAACACAGCATGTATAATGAGGGATTTGGGGCAAGAGGCTTTACAATAGGTCTCATAAGAGGTCATTGCACTTTGTTAAGCAAAAATCAGTAGATTTTACAGAGAGAGAAGTGTCTGGTTTCTTGTAGTGTACACCGTCAATCAGCATGCATGGCATGCAGCGAGACGAAAGAAAGCGCAATGCCATTTTTGTATTTTAAAACACTGTCGACTTGCTTCAGTATTATTACATTTCAGTTTTACACATCTAAATGTATTGAACTTTTGCACTCTTTCAGGACTGCAGTCAATTGTTGCAGTTTAACATTCGTTTGTCGGGCGGCGTTAATCCCGACCGCAAGTCGATTTTCGATTGCATTTTAACCAAGCGGCATTCAGCTGGCTTTCACTCGACAAGTACTCGAAGGCCTATCTTTGGTTGCAATTTAACCGCGACTTACGCTTTACTGGATGTGTGTAAGTAACATGGCGTACCTACAGTCGCAACAGAGGCATTGAGAGAATGATTAGATCGAACAGTGATAGAGTTTACACCAAAGTACCAACGTCAACTTTGCTTTTCATTCTACCCAAAAACCGTTAAATGGGTTACGCCGCGTTTTATAAAAAGTTGGTACGGGTAGGTCTTATATAGATAAACACCCTAGGGCTGTGTGCAAACTTTGGCTTCAATCACTTGAAACCACCAATCACCCAGGCATGTACTGAACTGTACTGGATGTACACCGTACGGTAGGGGTAAAACGTCTTTACCCAATATTGACGTTATTGTTCCAAGACACTGGAGGCCTACTCACTTAGATCGGGCGGTCTATAGCCTGTGTGGGTCTTTCCATGTTGTGTTTATGTGACATGCTTGTTTGGAGTGATTTCTTGAGTACAGGAGTAGGGGGGAGGGGGGGTGGTAAGAAAGGGGGCAGGTGTTCGACGTTTTGTTGTGGTACAAACGACACGCACATCAGTGTTAAAATACAACGCGCACCTGTGTCTCTCTGAGAGCTTATAAGTCTATCGTGAAGCTAGCCTTCTCTCTCTCTCTCTCTCTCTATCCGTGTTTCTACTAGTTTTTCATTTATTAGAATTTTGTATTAGATTTAATGACATTTTTTTAATAAAAGGCGTTGCCTTAAACTTCTATCCTTGGATAATAAAGTTCCATCTCTCTCAGTCTGTCTGACTGGGTGACTGGGTGACATGCTTGAGACTACGTAGTCTCAAACCAAAATTGGAAATCCAAAGCATCATCATTCTAATCATCCTCATCTCATTAATCATCCAACATTACAAATTCTCTCTCTCTCTCTTCTCTCTCAGTCCCTTTCTCTCTCAGTCCCTCTCTTTCTCTATCTGTCTGTCTGTTTGTCTGTCTGTCTGGGTCGCTCTGTCTGTCTGTCTGTCCCTCTCTCTCTCTCTCTCTCTCTCTCTCTCTCTCTCTCTCTCTCTCTCTCTCTCTCTCTCTCTCTCTCTCACACACACACACTCACTGGGCGAGGGCTAATTGTAAAAAAGCATATATTGCTTATATCACTACCCTCGTAAATGACAAAAAAATTATCTTATCTTTTCATTCTCTCTCTCTGTCAGATCAGTATGCATAAAACACTTACGACTGGAATCTCTGTGTTTATACAAAATAAGTTCGATATGTGCTTGAAGTGAGTGTTGTTGCTTTTGGCCTTGGGGATTATTTTAGCTGTGCATACTTGGCCACAATCACGGAGAGGGTTTCGGTTGAGAGTATTTTTTCTGTAAACTTTACTATAATTCGGTCCATATATATCCTGGATAAAAACACGATAAGTCGTAGAATGATTGGAATAAAACGTCCAGCAGCATTCGCACACAAAAAAAAAGATTTCAAGATGAAGGAAGCTGATGGGGAGAGATTAACAGTTTTTTGTTTGTCCATTTCTGATTCTTTCTGCGTGAGCAGAGAAGATTTTTTTTATTACTTCATTTCACAAATTAAGGAAGCAGCCACGATGTTAAACCTTTGGTATGTGTCTACGTGGAAGAATGGTACTTCCAAGTACAAAACAACAAAATACATTATTCCTTTTACATTATGTTTGATGTCTATTGCATGTCCTCTACAACACACGCATTCAATCTACAATTTGTAACGTAGAGCTCGAAAACAAAAATTAAAAAGATAATATAATGTGCACCAAAAGGCGATCAATGCTCACAACACATTCTATTATGACCTGGTGCGTCATTTCAAGTTGTTTGTCAACAAGTGACTCACAAGCATGACAGTTAAATCCGATATACCCATTCATTCCACTGCTGACAAATTCTCCGTGGATCGGGTATTGAAAGGTGGTGAATCGTGCCATGAAAAGCTGTTCGGTTGAATTCAATGTTCAAGTGGAGTATGTGTGCATATCATGAACTGGGGTTTAAAGGCACAGTCTTTCCCGTGACAAAAAGTTTTGCTCACTAAGACATAAGATCATTTATTGTCCATACAATTAATTACAATGGATGGAAAAGTGTGGTTCATCTGCTCTTAAAACAACCAAAATAAGAACAATAAAACATACGAAGTAAGAACACCCAAAGTACTCCTGACAGGTGCGTCCGCCACATCCATACTGCACACACACACACACACACACACACACACACACACACACACACACACACACACACACACACACACACACACACACACACACACACACACACACTCGCACGCACACTCTCGCGCACATGAGTTGCTGGTAAGAGATAGTAAACAATGCATTGCACTTCTATCACAATCCTAAAACGTATAGATAATAAAAACGTTTACAGGTCTGGCCAGGCGTTTACATGGACAAAAACCATCCCTCCACTTGGGCACGTCATATAAATCAAAAGTCTGGTGCTTTATGTGCAGTGTGGGTATTTCTTTTATTAATTAATTTCTTAACTGACACAAGTATCACCTTGCAAATTGACGCATAAACAATTTCCACTCTACACAGGAAGCAGTCAGGGTGTTGATCTTTCGTACGTGTCCAAGTGGTGGGGTGACCTTAACCATAGACCAAATAGCCTGGACCGCCAACTCGTCACGTGACCCTTCGAGGTTACGACGCTCGACTTTCACAGGGGCGCTCAGCGTCCGGTTTGAAAGACAGTGAAAAGAAAGCACGCTCCAGTTATTTGTGACAATGGGAGGTGACAATGAACTGGATTTTCCAAAACTCCAAACTAAACTTAACAAAACTCATCGAAAAACATGTTCCATATGCACTTTAGCTGAGTTTATTTTAGCATTTTCAGAACTTACCTCGGCAACTTCGTCCATGTTTACAATCGACACCGGATATGACATCCCCCTGATTTCTGAAAGGCCAAGAAGAGCGGGGTAGTAGTTGCGCTGAGAAGGATAGCACGCTTTTCTGTACCTCTCTTCGTTCCTAAATGCGAGGGGCCGCTACCTCGTAATAGAGAGAAAGAGCGGAGAGAGAGCTAGTTGGCGGTCCAGGATAAATGGTCTATGCCTTAACCAATGTAAAAGTTTGGGCAGGTAAGAGATGATGAGCTGAAGTGTTTTTTCATGATAAACTGTGCCTTTAACCATTTATTTGCTTGGGTGATTGGAATCGATACGACGCAAGTTGAAACTCCGACGCAAGATTTTCTGGTAAATAAGGATTGAAATCATAAATCATGTCAATGATCAAGCCAAATCATAGCTATCGTTATACGCCCCAAACACATCTGCACTATTCGCCTAAATGTTAGTACGGGTTATTATGTGGACAGACAGTGTGTCTGTGTTATGCACAAACATCAAATAGACTTAAACTCGTGACATTCTAAAAAGCAATCTTCGCTGTCTCTTCTGAAATAGCCTTGCAAGAATGTCGATTCATTCATTCAATCTTTCTGAGGAAAAGTAAAAAAAACCAGGAAGAAAGTGACAACAGCAAACCGAAAGTTCTTTCCTTCATCAGTCGCCTTGAGAGAAGAATAATCCATTACGTTCTAAGGTTACGTCTAAAGTTCCAAAGGAATGTCTTCTATATAAAAGCCACATGTGAAAGTCAACACAAAATGTAAGGGCTAATTCAGGATCAAACACATTTGTGTGGAAGAAAATAAAGGTGTGTTTTGGCAGGAGAGTCTTCACATTGCAAGCACCATTTTACCACTTGTCAAGTTGAAAGCGTGACCAGAATGACTGTAGGCCTACCATTGTCCAGAATGACGTAAGTGGCCCTCTTATGATACCAAAGTGATGCCACAACAATTGTGAGCGGTTGTGCTGGAATGTCTCACAGGTACCATGATAGTGTACCCTTTTTAAACATTCTAAGCTGATTTTACTTACACAGATCTCACACACACGTGGTAGGTAGACTAACGCGGCACATGATCAGCAAAATGAATTCGCACATGTATACAGGTAGGCTACACAGACACACGGGCACGCACGCGCACATACGAACAACTTGTGGCGCGCACAAGCACGAACGCCAGTGAGTGAGAGAGAGAGAGAGAGAGAGAGAGAGAGAGAGAGAGAGAGAGACACACACACACACACAGACAGACAGACAGAGACAGAGAGACAGAGACAGAGACAGACTGAGAGACAGAGACAGACAGAGAGAGAGACAGAGACAGACAGACAGACAAACAGTATCAGTGAGTCGGAGAGAGAGGGAGAGGGAGAAGAGAGGGAGACAGACAGAGACAGAGAGATTAACAGAGGAAGGAGGTAAGAGGGACAGAGGGACAGAAACAGAGAGAGACAAAGGCACGAAAGTCAGTCAAGCAGACAAACAGACTGACACAGAGAAAGATATATGAACCTACAGAGACGCATGCTGACACACAGAAGACAACAATCTCACGCTGCCACATAATTATAATTTCATTATTTCTGTCATCAGTCCCCAAAATAACGTAGATTCATAGCACGTCAAGTTTAACAAGCTCCATTTTTCCATCGAAGTTTTAGTCTCTGAAGTCAATGCCATTCACTCATGTTCAAAACTAAAGAATATCAATCTCAATACACTCTTGCCGGCGATGTTTGCATTGCTTTAGAGTGTGCCAATTTCTTGACATCGATACTACTTATAGTCAAAACGGTGCTCGCAACGATCTGGGCTTGTTCAAATAGGAATAAATCTCTTCATTCTCTGCAGTTGTGGTAGGTCTATTTACTACCTTGGAATTTGCTGTGGCATTGTTGGCAGGACCTTTTTCAACATCGTGTAAACGAGCTGCTTCATAGGAAACTTAGGGGGGGGGGGGGGGGCGAGAGAGAGAGAGAGAGAGAGAGAGAGAGAGAGTGAGAGACAGGGGGGCGAGAGTGAGACAGACAGACAGGGGGGGTGGGGGGGGCGAGAGAGAGAGAGAGAGAGATATAGATACAGACAGGGGGGGGGGGCGAGAGAGAGAGACAGACAGGGGGAGGGGGGGCGAGAGAGAGAGAGAGACAGACAGGGGGAGGGGGGGCGAGAGACAGACAGACAGGGGGAGGGGCGAGAGAGAGAGAGGGCAGAGACAGGCAGACGGACAGATAGACAGACACTGACGGATGGAGACTGAGAAAGTGCGTGTGTGCGTGCACTGGCAGACGGAGAGGAAGAGCGCGCGCCTGTGTGTGTGTGTGTATGTGTGGGTGTGTGTGTGTGTTTGTTTGTGTGTGGGTGGGTGTGTGTGTTTGTGTGTGTGTGTTTCATTTTTGCTAGTATAACAGTTCTCACTCTTAAAAAAGTTTGGTGTCATTTTAACCAGGTTTAACTATGACATAACATTCGACATGCCAACACATGATGAAGGAATCAGAAGCAAGACATATCAACAACGAAGAGAGAGACAGACAGACGAGCGCACAGACAGAGGTTTACCAGCAGACAGGCGAAAAAGGGAGAGACGTAAGACATTTTATTAAGCCTAAACACAAGGTTTATTTCAACGGCGGGTGGGGATGGGGTTTGGGTGGGGGCGATCAATAATACAGCTCACATATTTCTACTACATGTAATTGACATAAAAGCTCTCATCTCTCTCTCTCCCTCCCTCCCTCCCTCCTTCTCTCTCTCTCTCTCTCTCTCTCTCTCTCTCTCTCTCTCTCTCTCTCTTACACACACACACACACACACACACACACGCGGCAAGGAGATGGAGAGACTGAGGGGAGAGAGAGACAGACCGACCGACAGACAGACAGACAGAAAAGACAAGACAGACAGGCAAGCAGACATGCAGACAGACAGAGACTGAGAGATCCAGGCAGAGAAGTCGGTCTCGAACAGAACAAGATAGCAATGATCATGAAGCAACAGCGGATTGAATGGTATAAAGTCTGACCCTACAGTTCAGGCACCATGACAGCATGACGGAGTGATGGGGCGCGGTAGACTCATCAGGAACGCTTCATCAGCTTTCCACCGTTAAATCGTCTGCTCATCAGCATTGTTGAGCGTTGTCAGCGGCCTTCTGCTGCAATCACCTGTGTGATCTATTTGCCACTTAAATAAGTGGAACACTGCTTTTATCATCAGCTTAGCATCTTTGCATGGACTCAGATTCTCACGACAAACACTGCATGTTGTTGCCTCCATTTGGCAGTCATAGTAACAGAAAGATAAGCTGATCATTTTCGCGTTCAGCTCAGGATTTCGTTTTGTTTTGTCAGTTCAGTTTGGTTTGTCAGTTTCGGCCGTTTGTTTGGTTTGGTTTAGTTTCAAGAGTCATTGTTTGGTGAAAGGAGAGAGGGGAGGGGAGAGGGTGAGGGTCAGGCAGGGGATGGAGGAAGGACACGATGTGTGCGTGTGTGAAGGTGGGAATCGCAGGCAGGCTCACTGCAATTCAAGTATAGCATTCAGTTTATGAACGGTAAATTTCTCATCCAAAATCAGTAACAAAGTTGGCTATGTCCAGGTTTTGTGATTCGGCGGCCTCAGTGCCGGTTCGTGACTAAGACGGAGTTAGATGTTTTCATCTGCTGCGTTTTCTTGTTTGAAGTCAACTCAGTCTCAATTTAGAGAGGGCCGGCAAAGATAAACCCGCCTTTGGACAAACCCCCTGTATGCTGCAACCACTGCGAGCACAAAAAACTGAGATGGTGATTTTGAGAAAAAGGAGAGACGTTACAGCCAAAACTTTTCAGAAAATCAGAGACAAACTCATTTCCACCGTGCCGAGCTCCAACTGTGTTGAACGGTGTGATTGCGGCGAGGGAAGTCAAAGACATCACAGACACGCGCACTGCCGTAACCTGACAAAAATTTGCAGCACCAGCTGTTCGCTGCCACCAGGGACCTATATCTAATATAGGTCTATGCTGCCACACACAAGTATACCGCCTTTGCTGGCAACAGGGGACAAGAAGGTCATGCACTGTTCTGACCTGTTTGGAGCAGGTCAGAAGTCAGTAACAGTTCAGCCAAATAAAAGCCTATGATATTAGTTCAGTCTACTAAACATGTTTCGGTCAGACTCTATGAAGTACCAGATCGTGACGGGTTTGAGGCGGCTGCTCAACCCCTCTATAAAATAGACGAGCCGGGTGCTTGTTCAGTATCAGAACCGCTTTGGCTGAAACCAGTTTCTCGAGTGTAAATTTTGTGTTTAAATGATAGGCCTACACAGCTAACATCTCAAAATAAAATTGTTCCATGACATTTTCAGAAGAGTAAACGTTTAAATTAACTGATCTTCTTTTCACATTTAGTCAAATTTTGACTAAATGTAATCGAGACGAGGGTCGTGGTGTATGTGTGTATGTGTGTCTGTGTGTGTGTGTGTAGAGCGATTCAGAGAAAACTACTGGACCGATCTTCATGAAACTTGACATGAGAGATCCTGAGTATGGTATCTTCAGACTTTTTAAAAAATGTGTTTGATAAATGTCTTTGATGACGTCATATTCGGCTTTTCGTGAAAGTTGAGGCGGCACTGTCACGCTCTCATTCTTCAACCAAATTGGTTGAAATTTTGGTCAAGTAATCTTCGACGAAGCCCAGACTTTGGTATTGTATTTCAGCTTGGAGGCTTAAAAATAAATTAATGAGTTTGCTCATTAAAGTTGTCATTAAAATCGATTTTTCGCAAACAGACTTAAAATTGATTGCATCGTATTCTTCATCATATTCTAAATCTAAAAAAATATACATATGTCATGTTTACTCTTAAAATGTGATCACAATTAACGAAAATAGATTAATTAGTCTTACGATAAAAATTTAAGAAATCGATCCAAAAATGATTTTATCTTATTCTTTATCATTTCCTGATTCTAAAAACATATAGATATGATAGGTTGTATTCAAAACAAGCTCCGAAAGTTAACACGAATACAGAAAAGCGCGCTTTCCTGCTTAGCACAATACGCTACCGCGCTATTCTGGCGTGTTAATTTCACTGCGTTTTGCACGTGGCAGGTGAGCGATTTCCTTCTCGCGGGGATTGACGAAGCTGTACTGTCTTTGTGAAAAAACTACAGTGCGTTCAGTTTCATTCCAGCAGTTCGACAGCTTGACTAAATGTAGTAATTTCGCCTCACCCGACTTGGTTTTTTTAATTTTATAACGAACCGGCATCGAATATTGCCACAGTTTCGTCTCAGCGAATTCACCGTCGAGGCTTCGAACTGACAGCATTTACGTGATATGCACAAAGTGCATCAGAAGCCGGAGAACATGCCCCCCCTCCCCCCCCCCCCCTACACCCCCCTCTCCCGCCCCCCAAACAAACAAAAACTGACAAAAAGGCTTCAACTGACAGTATTTTACGTAATGTACATGCACACAACGCATGAAGCCGGGGCACGGCCGTGCAGAATGCCGTGAAAGATACTTTGACAAAGCAAGTAGCTGCACTCTTTAAGTGCCGATTACTTACTGAAATGCAAACCCATCTCCTGCCGTTTACATCTGTCGGGCGTTCACGTTCTTGTTCCTCTGAAGTTACAACTCGGTTTTGAAGGAAATTAGAGATACCAGCTTGTAAGACTGTAAGAGAGTGGTATAGTTGACCTCTTGGGTCAGTCTTTTTATGCCAACACACCTTAAGCACCATAACAAAACATTCTATTCTGTTCTGTTTTAGGTCAAGTTTTTTCCTGTCTCAAGGTTCCACTCAGACGGACTGTTCCAGGAGTTGAGGTAACAAGCAGCAGGCGGAGAATTAACCTCGCATTATGCGGAAGCACGTAGAACTAATGATGTCCAGCTGGGCCGTGCATATCCAGTGCGATGGTCACAGCATTTGAACTGCTCTATATATATGTGCCATCGCCGTGAACCCGGCCGCATTGTGCACGGTTTCACGTGCAGGCGTGCAGTACCGGACATTACTGTCTTTAAAATCACGACCCAAGTATGACACGATCATATCCCGGGGCTTGCGATGGTGTTTAACGTGCAATATGATATAGTATGGGTTAGTCGAGTTAGGTTTGGAGGTTAACTTTATCGACCACCATGCAAAAAAGTGGGATTATCAGAAAAGAAGGATAACTAGCTAGGTACATATGTACGGGTTCAGCTACCTTGGATTCAGGTACAGAGATGCCTGGCGTCGTCAAGAGTTTGGGATCGTGTCAAGAGTTAATGCCGCCAATTGTGAGGACATCTCGATGGCGTGTTTGACGGTTTTGTCAGTCGCATTTTGGAAACCGACAAGACTCAGACGAAGAACATGATTCTGATTCAGTAGCGCTAGTGTAAGTCCGGATCTTGCAAAAATAGTAATGCAAAATGACAGTACTTCCTGGCATTGTCTTTTGACTCGCACGTATCTGTTGCACCGGCAGATTAATTTCACAGACACAAAAATCTGCATAAGATAGTAACGTCCGGATTAACAAGCATACTATTGATCTTGATCGCAAAAACTGAATGCCTAACAAAATCTCACTGTCTAAACTCACCAACCAAGTGTTGGCCTTTTATTTAGCTTGCAAGCTGTTGCGTGTGGTGTATTTTCAAATCACTTTATACGTCTACTTTTTCTTTGTTGGGAATTTCTGCTCGACATTTCCCACTGTGCGTCCTACCTGATAACATTATTTATCTACAAGTTTGTTTTGTTGGTTTTTTGTTTGCTTTTCTTTTCTTTGGGGGATCTCAACCCCGGCTTTGGTCCATAAATGCGACGTGACACGACCATCATGCGAATTCGTCGTATTTATATTTAGATGGCCTCAACTTAGTACTTTCCCGGCCTGTTCCTCGCGGGCACATGAAATTGGTTTGACCGCGGAAAAGTGTGAAACCGGAAAGCGTTTAAATGTAAAAGTTTGCAATTAAGCCCCCCTTTTTATTTCACCTGTTTTTGGAAGATTTCTCTTGTGTTTAAATACATCCCTCTCACATCAGTGGTCTAGCTGGACGGGCGAAGTGGCGCAGTGGTAAGACGTCGGCCTCCTAATCGGAAGGTCGTGAGTTCGAATCCCGGCCGCGGCTGCCTGGTGGGTAAAGAGTGGAGATTTTTCCGATCTCCCAGGTCAACTTATGTGCAGACATGCTAGTGCCTTATCCCCCTTCGTGTGTACACGCAAGCACAAGACCAAGTGCGCACGGAAAAGATCCTGTAATCCATGTCAGAGTTCGGTGGGTTATAGTAACACGAAAATACCAAGCATGCATCCTCCGAAAGCGGCGTATGACTGCCTAAATGGCGGGGTAAAAACGGTCATACACGTAAACCCCACTCGTGCAAAATACACGAGTGTACGTGGGAGTCAGTTTCAGCCCATGAACGCAGAAAAAGAAGAAGAAGTGGTCTAGCTGCCTTTGTTTCACTCCCAGTTTCTTCTTCGCCCAACACCGTCCTCCCCTCCCCCCTACCAAACTTATCAGATGTCAGCATTTCATTTCATTTCATTTTTCATTTTCATTACTTTATTGTCCCATCGCTGGGAAATTCGGGTCGCTTCCTCCCAGTGGAAAGCTAGCAGCAACGGAGTCGCGCTACCCAGGTGTCTGCGTGTTTAGGTGTATTCAGCCACCTGCACTTATGGCAGAATGACCAAGGTCTTTTACGTGCCATTGATTTGTGATGACACGGGGGTGGGACATGGCTTCCGTCTCTGGGTCTGCACATACAGTTGACCCGTGTCCGTCCCGGCCCGCATTCGAACCTGCGACCTTCCGATCACAAGTCCAGTGCTCTACCAACTGAGCTACCGAGGCCTAACACAGGGACAAGTGGTGAAACAGTCAGACTGACGTGAAAGATAGATAAGTTGGCAGCGAACCAAGACGATAAGGACTGGCCACTGTCAAATGTAATTGCATGTTGCGACCTTCGACTGTAATCTGACGAGTGGGGAGGGTCACTCAGCTAGAAGGTGAGAACACCGTCCTGAGAATGCAGGTATTGCAGATATATACAGTTTGAATCGTCTGTACAGTGTCCTGGACAATGCGCACCTGACTGAATATGTCCACACATATATATGTGCGACCTTACACCTATCTCAGGTTAGGGGTCGGGGTCGGGGGTGGGGGCTTCGAGGGACATGTCAGTACAAGTAACACTCAAAAAGGACCACAGGCCCTTCCCAATTCTAAACGACCGTAGAATAACCAAATGAACAAGCAAACTACAGAAACGTAAAAATAATTATAATATAAACAATCTGCCTCATCGGAGTCGGTAGGCATTGCATTTCTTTGTACAGTCTGCAACTACAAAAGGATAGTCTGTCTCGAGGCTATCTCTGTATATCACTATAACCAGAGTTTTAACTCCTACTCTTTGACACAACTCCTCGCACAGTCAGTATTGCTTCCTGTACCTCACTAACCGGATTCTCGTTTACCTGTTCCAGTTGATCGATCACAAATCCCTCAACACAACAGTTCAATCAGGGGTGAGAGTTCTTAGGAATACCCCTTCCACTGAGACAGGGCGACATTGTTCCAACCCGTGGGGCCGTAAACTGAGTACCTACACCAGTATAAACTACGTACTAGTACAGAATGGAACGTACAGGTAGAAAAAGAAAGCACCAACCCCTTATTGGTTCCTTAAAAAAACAGAAACTCGAGAACATTACCGCTGGAGGACAATCTCGTCTAACCAGGCCGAAGGGCAACGTTTCTGGAGAGATCTTGGAGATTACTGTTTTCTTGTTTTCGTCCCTCTTTCTCTCTGTCTCACAGAATTTTTTTCTGTAAGACAGTCTTGTCTAATCAGGCTTCAGGCTGAAAGTTTCTTGAGAGATTGTGGGGAATTGTATTTTCTTGTTTTTCTCTTCTCTTTTGTCTGACCAAAAACATCTGTGGATGTGCTTGGATGCTCGAAAACTATGACCCGAGAGATTTAGCCCCTCTTGAAAGAAATCTTAATATTCTTTGACAGCAAATTGATCTGTCAAGTTTTATCGTCTGCGTCCACTGACAAAAGTTGAACGGGAGTAGTGGGACTTTGTGATTGTGTTGGTAGACAGGGTACAATGAGAGGTCTATAGGGCATTGTGTCTCGCACAAATACCCAGGATATCACTAATACCTTCTCGTGCGGCCCTCTTTTCAGAGGTACCGGCTTATCTCGGTGCCAGATGAATGTGAACCTGACCATGCTGCATGCACAGATAGGATCAGTCACTGAGTTGCCGCTGTAGCTGTGGGTTGTAAAAACTGGAGCTGACCGACGTGAACTGCGTAGGGCAAAAATCATGGAGGTCTCTGTCAAAGACACATTTACTTATGTTTTCCAGGGTCGTTTCTCTTCGCAAACCGAGGTTGTACACGGGCGGCTAAATCCAGACAGCAGGCTCAAAATTAATAGTCTTCTAGGTCTGGACTGGATCATACTTTTCTTCATCTTAGATCATGTTGAGTTGCCATGATTGGATTCAAAAGTAATGGACTGTTATTTAATTGGTTTTGGATCTTCAGTCGAAGCGTTTCCTTCAGTAAGCAGATATTTCAGAACAGGAAATGATAATATTGTTCACCTTAAACCTGTTCTGGGTGCATTACGGCGTAAGATTAAGCGATAATGTATTCTGCAAAAGAAAAATGCACACAGAAAAACATTATCAATTCTGATATGGATACATGACATACTGATCAATAAGAGCAGTTCTATATACAGTAGAAGCACTGCTGAATTTAATATTCTAAATTCAGTTTTCAGGCTGTTGTTTCAAAACCGTTGAACATCAGTAACCAGTATTCTGTTCAATAGTATAAAACTACAAGGGGTACAGAACCATGTTTACCAATTCATAGTATACCTACAAAGTATAGTACGTACAGCCTTTATTTCACCAGTCCACACCTATCCACATAAAAAGTGCCATTTTACCAAAGTCTTTCACCCGGTGCCATAACATTCAGCAATAATAGGTCTGGAATCCCAAGGTCAACCGTTAAGAAAACACAGACCTGTCAGGACCAGGCTTTATCACTGAAGCCCCAAAGTGTGTCCCTTCACACATCAATAAAACGTTCACCTTTGTGGTTTGGCACTAACCGGTTTCTTATTGCCTCTGGGACAGGAATGAACAAACAGATCACCCGTGCGGAAAAAAAGAAAGTCATTATTTGCAGTTGGAGAACAAAAAGAGAGCAACCCATTAGCTTCGACCTCCAATATATCCAGTTATGATCGCGAAAGTAACGTGTTTTTCGCCTGAGAATTGATTAAAAAGTGAAGGCGCTGAAGAATAAGATCGAGGCTGATACTGGCGATTGGTAGTACCAAAGAAGGCTGAGACGGAGGTGGCGGTTCTGATGTGTGGAGGGTATTGGTACTGGCTCTGTTGTGACTGAACCTTTGATGCCGTGGGCTTCTCAGTGGCCTGGGCTGGCGTTTATTATTTTCCTTCAGAGATGCAGACGAGCGCAGTTAATTACTCATTTGAGACTTGCCTCTAACAAAGGGTCGTGTATGCAGCCATTTAGTCCGTTTTACGAGTCCCTTTTTGCAGTCCTCAAATCACAAACTAAATAAATGGTGTGAAGTCACTGAGTCATGGGTACCGTGCATGTGGGGTCCAAAAACTCTGCCTGGTCGTGACTTTCCTGGAATGTTGCTTCAGGCCTGTACTTTCTCAGTTCTAGCACACTGCATGCCGGGACACCTACAAAAAAAGCAGCAGGAAATCCGACTTGAGGTAAAGCAACATGCATCCCTGCTGATATAGAACGTCATCAGACACCGTTTGATTGTTATCGATAGTTAAGGTACCGAAATTGGTGAGTGAGGCGGAGATGGAAGGATAAGGCGTTTTGGGAGGGGTGCAGTTTTAAAGTGTTATTTTGTAGTGCCTGCATCGTCAGTCAAACGATCGATACAATCAGCATCATACTAATCCTACCTATTAAACAATAAGTCCGTCCTTGACTGACGAGCTGACAAGCTGAGCTAATCCTCCGATTTTCGCTCATTACGTCTAATCAATAATGACACAATTTAGACTATGTGACACAGACATTGCTGATGTTTTCGGATCAGTTGTATAGGATAGACTTTCGATAATTCCCCTGGCCTTGATGAACAATGGGCTGGTACACAGATCATCATCTCCAAGTAGTCTTTCAGATGTAGAATAGTCAAAATTGACTGAAACTTTCGAGAAAAAAAATCACAACACAAAAACAAAAATGGAGAAATAATGCGAGATCAGAACTTACACAAAACAAGAATGAAAATCAGAGTCGCCGGAATATTTGACTCGTAAAAACCACGCCGTGTTAATCATATCCCCTATCACACTGTATCGTGTCGCACGTGACCATCTGTATAGTCGCGACAAATTGCTGACACAAATTTCTGTCCTGGCGCCTGTGATTCCATCAGGGTCATTATCGGCTTACACGGCGGGCCTGTGGTCGCGCCGTTATTATCACAGTGGTACCTGTTACGAAAGAACACACATAGGTTCAGCTAAAATTGCGTTTAAAGATATTGCAGGTGATCTTTCATGACAGGGGTACTTTGATGACACTAATAGACAAGTGGGCCTGAAGTGGTTTTTTCCTGTCCTGTATTTGATTTGTAATGAGTTCATGAGTGTACAATTCAATTCAATTCAATTCAATTCAATTCAATAAAACTTTATTATCTGTATGCAACAATTGCTACCTACAACAGAACAATTACCAATTGCTTCGACGCTATTTATGGCGAAACATTTCTGTTTGTTGCACTCAGATAATAACATTATATGGAATTGAATTGAATTGATGGAATTGAATTGAATTGAATTAAAGTCTGGTAACAGGGCCAACAGGTACCACTGTATATCGAAGCCCCCTGGTCTGATGGCGGCAACAACCGGACCTCCAGCAACACCGAGCACGACATGATTGATCTCTTGCTATTGTTTCCCGTCCGGTAGTATAGTGACCCGTTCATTGATAGCAATACTCTATCGGCCTTGCTGAGCTGGTATAGATTTGGTCAACAATCTGCAACTTGAGAATCGATGGCCTGTTCTTCAATGCTATCAAAAATAGCTGAGCGCTTTGAAATTTGGTGATAGATTCTGTTGCCTTGAATGGTATCCATACATAAATTCATGTGGGCCCAACTGTAGCTATAATGATGGATTCTATTCTTCAATGACATTCATACATGTGAGAACTCGCGTATCACCCATGGTGATGGACTAAGGTTATTTTCTTCGTCATTATGAGTTGTGTACGGGCATAAAATTTCAAGAATCAATCAGCTTTGTTTTAATCATTTTGTTTTGGCGGAATGCCAATTCATTCACCCGGGCTTAGTGAGTTGTTGAACTGCACGCAAGTGGGGCAAGGATTTGCGTCTATGCGGCACGCACGCCGGCGCGTACGTACGTACGTACTTACCGGGTTGGAGGCGGGTAAGCATCTTCAGTCCGCCCTGTTTTCTCACGGTGTGTCAGTGTGTGTGTGTGTAAGACTAGTATTGTGTGTGTGTGTGTGTGTGTGTGACGGTGTGTGAATGTGTGTGTGTGTGTGTGAGAGAGAGAGTGAGAGAGAGAGCCTCGAACGGAGAGAGAGAGAGAGCCTCGGAGAGAGAGAGAGAGAGAGAGAGAGAGAGAGAGAGAGAGAGAGAGAGAGAGAGAGAGCTGATTTGCTTTGCTTCAAACGTTTCAACAGCCTGCCGGTTCCATGTCATTTGTTTCTCACTGATGCGCAGTCTGCATTTTGTTGATCTTTAAGTATCCATTCTTCAGCACTCACCCAGTGACCCACCTTCAGTTCAGTCATAGCTCAAGTTTTGGTTAGACTGAGTTTGTAAATGATGTAAATAGAGGATAATTATAGGTCAGTCACATATTTTACACTTATGTGTGCTCAGGCGGCGGTTAGTTTCAAAGGCAGAAGAGATTCTGAAGCAAACGGGACTGCTTGGCACGCTTTGAAGAAGAACTTGAGAGAAGACTGAGAGGGGTCAGTGCATGGGGAGTCAGTCGGAGGATCGAGTATGAGGTGGAGTGTGTGTAGGGTGAGGGTGGGGGTGGGGGGGGGGGGGGGCGGTAAGCAGCTTCTAATTTTTCTCATCATATGTAACATTTATATAGCCTACAGTTACATTCCAAGCAAGTGCAGTTCTGGTAAACCAGCAGTCACGGTGGTGCCAGGAAAACGAAACAGACTTTCTAAGAATGACTCGACACATCAGTCTGAATAACATGTTGAGAGCATCGCCAAACTGAGCCGACAACTCAGTGAGAACTGCACAATTCACACAACAGACAGAGCACAAACAGAATGGGGGGGGGGGGGGGGGGGGCACTAAACAAAACCGCTTGCTACCTTCCTCTAGGCTCGGACCGATGTATGATAAACACTCATAACATGATGTGAATAAATTTGCTGCGCGGCCGCGAAGCGGCCTCGACAGTTGAGCCGACACTGAGTAACTTGAAAGCGAAAGTAGAACTATACACTGTCAGTTTTTGTGGCAACTTCTTGGTCGGCTTCTGACTCAGATACACTGTATAGCGACTGGTTTGCTTTGGTCAGAGACTACAGCTAGGATTCCATTCTTTACGGCTGCGGTGCGGCTCCGGTGACGGCAGCGGCGACGGCAATTTGAAAAACATTGATGAAAGAAGGGATGACCCCATTCACACGGGTGCGGTACGGCGACGGCGACGGCGACGGCCCGGCGTGCGTGCGTTTTTTCAAGAAAGCTCCATGCAGCTTTCTGGACTGCCGTCGCCGGACGCCGTCTGGTATTTTGTGGGCGTGTCTCTTTTCCCGCGTTTTTCTCAGAGCCTTTCCGAGCACAAAGAGACGAAAATACTGCTGAAATCTTTCGCCATCGAGTTGCAGTTCTTGAACAAGATGGTGATAGGTTCCAAACTGCCGTCTTTTCTCCAAAATGGCATGCACCCACCAGCGATGTCGTCTCTTTTGGCGTTTTTTCATTTGGCGGTACGCTAATAATATTAACATAAATTGTTCTTCATTATGAATGACAGTTTGCATGAGACGAGACCAATGTGGAGCCATGGCGGCATTGGCGGGAAGAGAACATATCCGGACGACGTCGCCGTTATATACGGTTCACAACGATGCGTTTTTCTCGCCAGAGCCGGATGCCGTTGCCGTCGCCGGAGCCGGAGCCGCACCGCAGCCGTAAGAATGGAATCCTAGCTTACCAGTACTGAGCTCGGAGTACAATCTCTGTATTGGTTGCGCCCGCTAACCGGCATCAAAATAAACCATCGATTCCAAATTAGATCAAATATGCTGTCAGTTTCGACTAGACTGATTCGGACACGAAGCAACTGTTGCGGGGCGTGTCTGCTGTTGCATCGTACCTAAACTGACTTGAAACTGTCGACACTGAGACTGAAACTGACTGTGAAACTGACACCCGTGAACACAATAAAACCGTGCTGATTCGCCGGTGTACGCCACAACTTGGCTGAATCAGTAATGATTATATTCTAAACTTTTTTGTAATCTATGCATCAGTAACCCGCTAAGGTGCGTGAGAGCGAATCAGTCTACCGGCACAGCAGAATCATGAATCAAAATGATGCCATGCAAGATTTGAACAGCAGAACTGCCGCCGAGAAAATACTTTAATTCTGGCACCACAGTGAAAACGTGACATGCTCTGAGATACGTGCAGTCAGTTTACCTTCACTGGTATGCAACACTGTAGCGTTTTAATTGTCGATGATGAAGAAATAATGGACCAGCCTCGAGCTGCGCCCCAGTTAATTAGCAAAGAATTTGGCGAGGGCTCTTTTGTTTTCAAATCAAAAACAAGGGGAGGGTGTTTGGCCAAGTTTTTGTGGGGCTCTAGAAAGGTTTGGCATCAACAATTGAGACGTAACTAGGAAGGGTGGCACAAAGAAACAAAGTAGAAACATCGGTCAGAAGTAAAGAAATGTACAGTTAATATTTCAAAGAAGCGACAAATACTTCGAGTCAAACAATAAAAGTGTTAGAAATCCACAGCTGTGCAGAACAAACCCAAGCAAGGCCTCTATAGTTTGGGACCGCCAGAGGGCGGCGTGTTGTCAGCACCAGTGCGACTGGTTCAGCGCGCGCATTGACAGAAGTTGGCGTCTGCGGCAACGGGAGCCGACAATAGGAAAACTGAGGTGGGTCTCTAACTTTTCTTACTTGCCATGGATCAGACGACTATTGGCACCAGTAACACATCTGCATGACAGATCAGGTTAGATAAGACACATTTAATTCAGATTGTTATTGATTTTGCTTTGTACGAAACTTGCGAACACACAAGAAATGTGTTGTTTTGGGTTTCTTCGCTGTGTCAGTGTGTGCCGTGTGGCAGCATGTTGCGTGAAAGGCTCTCTCTTTGGTGGGGCAGGGGTTCCGTTCCGTTGTACATCTGGCACCGTGAAGTTTCCTCGTGATCCCATGCGTGACGGTAGGCTGAAAGTATTCCCTAGATGTTGGGTTTATCTTGCGATCGCACATTTTTCGTCAGTAGTTTAGGCTGGTCTTCCTTCAGTGCAACTTTCATTTTGAGCGAGCAGAAGTGCCACTGTTTTCATAATCAACATGCCAGTGCTTGTTCGCTTTTTGCTTCAGGAGTTTTTGAGTGGGCGAATGGCCTACCCTGTGCTTTAATCGACTGTCAACACGTAGCAGTAGAGGCAGCGAGTGACACCAATCGAGTGGAGCTTTTATGGCTTCGTTGTCTCATAAAGGGCATAACTGTGGGTAATGAATCATTGGGTCACACTTAGTGTGCAAATTGCTGCAGTCTGTGCATGAGCCTGGATCTCCCCCTTCACCAGGAACATTACAGGAAGTTTGGAGTGTGTGGTGTCACTCATTATGAAGAGACTTGTAAAGTGCCAGCAGGAAGGAAATCTGAAGAGCGCCACACCCCGGTGTAAAAAGCTTTGTCCTAGCTCAGCGTCTCTGTAAGACTTTGATACTAAGTAAAGTTTCAGAGCTGAGTCACTGCACTAGTGGTATGTATGTAAAAACGAGGCACTTATAGGTCCGATTGTTTGATGTCCTTGTTTATGGATGTCTAGCAGAGACACCGGCAATACATGTATACTCTGTAAAAATTTGATGTAACGGTTTATGATTTGGTAGAGTAACACTTAAAATGGACTGTAGACTTTAACAGTTTTATGAATACATTTGTATATATCTGTTTTCCTTTTTACACAGCTGTATACCAACAGCTGTTAACAGAGAAAAAAACAGCTCAAATTGGAAATTACTAACTTCGGTGATCGTAACATTTCTTTACCCCAGGAATCATCTGTTCAAACGCTCGATTGACAGTTGCAATACAAAATTACACATTGATTTTGAAGACCTTCATTACTTTATACTCACAATTACATGCTCTATCGGATAATTCAGAATAGTTTGTGTATGCTTTTTGCTCCTGGACCTCTCACATAATTTGCAGAGATAATCACAAATAGAAGATGAAAATGTCATGGATGATCTAGCAAATTGTTCACAGCATGGTATTGCTTGTACCTAGTTATTGATATATAAATTGTTGAGACTGTGCAAGTTATGTATACTACAACAAGGTTTGTATCTGTTTTAGGACGGTATTTTTTACAATAGCTTTGCCAGTGGTGCCTCATGCCCTCTCTGTTATGACCATATATATCTATATCTATATACGGCTTCTGTCTGTCTGTCTGTTCGCGATGCACGGCCAAAGTTCTCGATGGATCTGCTTCAAATTTGGTGGGCATATTCAGGTAGACCCCGGACACGTATATAGATATAGATTACTTATGGTGCCTTGCGGTCGGTGCAGAAAGCTGCAACAGTAGTTTGATTTAGCTTGTAAACATATATATATATACTGTCGTGTTGTGTGTATCAGTACTGCATTCACAATGCACATTAATCTTTTAGCTTAATCGCAAATAGGCGTTCTACCTGGAGTACTCTAGCGGTCAGATTAGGCTTTCCTTGTAGCTTTGATGTGTAAGTTGTAACCTCACATTTAGTGCCTGAGGCTTATGTGTAATGCAGTTTTACCATACACTTGAACCATGCCTTCTCAGCCATAGTATGCAGGGGGGGGGGGGGGGGTTCTGGGGTTTCCGGAAACCCCCCAGCCCCCCCCCCCCCCCCCCCAAATTTTTTGGGGGTATTAATCAGTGACAAAATCTGCTGCCTGAAACTAGTAATGATCATCCTCAGAATGCACCATTTTGCATCCTTTTTTTGACTCACATGCGAAGCAAAAGTGAGTCTATGTACTCACCCGAGTCGTCCGTCCGGAAAACTTTAACGTTGGATATTTCTTGGACACTATTCAGTCTATCAGTACCAAATTTGGCAAGATGGTGTATGATGACAAGGCCCCAAAAAACATACATAGCATCTTGACCTTGCTTCAAGGTCGCAGGGGCCATAAATGTTGTCTAAAAAACAGCTATTTTTCACATTTTCCCCATTTTCTTAGAAGTTTTTGAGATTCAATACCTCACCTATATATGATGTATAGGGCAAAATAAGCCCCATCTTTTGATACCAGTTTGGTTTACCTTGCTTCAAGGTCACAGGAGCTCTTCAAAGTTGGATTGTATACATATTTTGAAGTGACCTTGACCCTGAACTATGGAAGATAACTGTTTCAAACTTAAAAATTATGTGGGGCACATGTTATGCTTTCATCATGAGACACATTTGGTCACATATGATCAAGGTCAAGGTCACTTTGACCCTTATGAAATGTGACCAAAATAAGGTAGTGAACCACTAAAAGTGACCATCTCATGGTAGAAAGAGCCAATAAGCACCATTGTACTTCCTATGTCTTGAATTAACAGCTTTGTGTTGCATGACCTTGGATGACCTTGACCTTGGGTCAAGGTCACATGCATTTTGGTAGGAAAAATGTGTAAAGCAGTTCTTAGTGTATGATGTCATTGTTTAGTTATTTGACCTTGACCCTGAAGGTCAAGGTCAAGCATGTGAGTCGTATGAACTTTGCCCTTCTTGTTCAAAATTTTCCGGACCCCCCTAGCAAGCTAGGCGCTTTGCGCCGTCGGCTCGCGCGAAGCTTCGCGCCTTCACACCCATATCTTCACAATATACTTTTGGAAACCCCCCCCCTTAAAATGAACTGATCCGCCCCTGGAATGTAACATGACCTCTCTGCAGGCATTCTTCTGTAGGAGGCAGCATCATTTTACTTTCATGGAACTAGAAGTTTCCATGAAAAAAACATTTTAATACTTTAGATGAGGTTTTTGATAGCTCAGAAATGATTTACTTAAGTTTTTATCACTGCTTCGTGACTTTGTTGGGTGGATTTATTTTGTTCAGGGGTCTAAAAGGCATTTTAGATAAAAAGGTTCAAAGGGAAACTGGTGCTCATTTTTTTGTGTGAGGCAACATTTTCACTCCTTCCTGGGAATTTCAATGGTTTGCAAAAACAGGGGTTAAAATTTCACATTGCTGTGATGGTTTGTGTCAAGTTCTAAGCTGGTGGAAAGCAATTGGGTCATTAACGCAAGCTAGCCTGCTTGGCAGTTTTAATCACATTGCCTTCAAAAGAGTGGAAAGGGTGAAGAAAATCACAAGTTGGCAAATCTGTCATGACTGCAGATGTGGTTGAGCATTTTGTATTCTGTCTCAGATTTGGTGGTGATGGGGAGCTTTGCCAGTGGTGCTTATTGAGTAAAACATTTGCTCTCGATCTTTACCAGTGCTTGGGTTAACTGGAAATGTCCAGTCGTGGTTTAGGTGTTTTTTTAAAAACTATTCAGGGATGGCCGCGCCAAATTGTCCGCCGCCAGGGGCGAGTGGAAAATTCGCCAGGCTAGTAGAAACCGTCTAGCACGGCTGGCGAGTAAAAATTCTGGTGTAAAAAAACCATTTTGGCTGAACCATCGTTTTTTATGGTGTGTTTCGGGCTAGTAAAACTTCTGGCGGGCTAATAACATTCTTGAAGTTACTAGCCCGTCTGTCGAGTAAACATTTTGAGATTTGGCCATCCCTGCTATTGGAAAAGAAGTCATTTACCTGTCACACTCGTTCCTATCAAGAGAAAGTGACACCCAATACAATCACTGGCTTGTTGTTTTCTTCAAAATAAAGTTATTCCGTACCCAGCACTTCAAAAGTTTCATGATGGAATGGCCTTGTCAGGGCAAGGAGTGTGCTCAGCTTTGTGGAATCAAGAGCTTCTACCTTTTGTGTATGCTTGCTTAGTGTATATTTTGTATTCAGCTTGCCAAGAACCACTTATGTCAGTGTCATTTTGATGAAATGTGATTGTAGTTTTCACACAAGACTGAATTTTGAAAACTGGGCAACTTTGCAAGGAAGTTGTTCTTATTGATCAAGAACACATAACACATAGGTAATTTACACAACTGAACTTTTTGTTTCTTTTTTTCTTGATATGAACATTTTCTTGCTTTACTTGTTCCTCAAGGCCGGGACCACATCAAGCAGCTTTTTACATTGAAATAAAAAGCAAAGTGTATAGAGGTCACTGAGTGCAAGTCTGAACCCTTGGGTGTTAGCACAGGCCTATAACACAAATACCCTGCTATTATTATACACATGGACGAGAGTAGGGGTAATCACTGGCCAGTAGAACTATGTGCTGTGTGTGTGAATCCTACAATGATTACTTCCCCTGCCCCACTGCTGAGCCTTCATTTCTACACATTCTCTGGTCAGGTTGACTTGCGAGAAACTAACTATCACTTGGCAGTGGCTTTCATCACAGAAGAGAGTATGGTTTGCACTTGCAGCAGAGGAAAACGTTCTTTACTTCAAAGCCATTTGATTGTTCTGTTTTCGTGTTAACAATATTTGTTCTGGAAACATACAGACAGGAAAGGGTTTCTGTCTGAAGTTGGTGTGAATTTTCAAAGTAAAATGGGCCAACTTTCAGTCATGTTAAGTTGTACATTACATTTGCACAGGATGCATCCATGCATACAATTGAAAACAGTATGCAACATCAGTGGAAACGTTTTTGTTTCTTTTAAAGTTTATTGTTTTGAAACAGGATTTTTTGCATTCCGTTGTATTGTTGTGAATGTGATATTCTTTAGGTATTTTGATCCTAACATTTTTCTTTTTTACATTTAGTCAAGCTACATTCAGCTACTTGACTAAATGTTGTATTTTCGCCTTACGCGACTTGTTTCTTCTTCTCTCAGGTGCTGTGAACTTACACAAGTGCCCACTGAAACAATGGATACATGACACTACCAAGACAGACGCCAAGTTTCTGGAGGTGTGAAACAGAGACAATGTCGGACAACATGTGAAATTCACATTCCAAACTTCATTCAAACTCCACTGGGAGGACAACTTTTGAGTGTGATGCCTGGTTCTTCCCTGAAGGATTTGATGTAATATGGACCGTCGTGGTTCTTCAAGTTCTCATGCTTCCTTGTCAAGCAGTCTTACTTTTGGAAGTGAAGGGATGGCGACACCGGATTCACCTCGAGGAGCAAGTACCTCTGTCAATGTCAGAGGAAGCTTGAACAGCAGCCTTGGGATTCAGGGCGTCATTCAGGGTCTGCAAGGTAAGAAACATTTTGGATTTCAATAGATAAGTTCTATGTCAGCAGTGCACATGCGCAGACAAGACAATCACATACAATGGCTGATTGCTTTCCATGTGTGCACACACATGTATGTATGTCGTGCCGAAATCACGTAATTGCCGAATTCGCGAAATCGGCAACATTTTTGCTCATTTCACGTAATCGGCAAAACGCTGCCCATTACGCGAAATCGGCAGCGTTTTTCCGAAAATGCGTAAAAGCTCCTAAACATTTTCCATTTCGCAAAATTGATAGCCAGTCTGTTCCTTTTTTTGTCACCAGAACATTGCATTAACATGAAGTTACCTCCCTATTTTGGTTTTGATGGTCTGTGTTGGTCTACAGGTGTCAAGCATAACTCTGGTAATGCACGAAAACTACACTTTTTGCAATAACTTGCCATAACTTATCAATTATTGCAACATTTATCCATTCGAGTATCTAGCTGTCTAAGTGTGATGATATCCTAGGCATTTGATAACTTTAAAGCCAAAAACGGGCTGCCGATTTCGCAAAATCGGCAAAACGCTGCCGATTTCGCGTAATGGGCAGCGTTTTGCCGATTACGTGAAATGGGCAAAAATGTTGCCGATTTCGCGAATTCGGCAATTACGTGAATTCGGCACGACATGTATACACCATGACTTGTGTATGTGCCCAGAGACCCATACACAAGGGCACATCCATAGATACACACAGGCACATGCACATACGTGCACAAAGAAAACTTGAATGCATTTTTTTCCCATTTAGTTTTCATTATCATTTAGCTGTGTTAGCCTGTATTGTTTTATATTGTTTTTTCGTCTGTTACACTATTAGACAGGTATGAACAAAATAAGATTTTATTTTTATCCTTAATGTTTTTTTTGAATTAATCATTTAATGCTGTCTTGGAGAGATTTAGTTTTAAAAAACATTTATGATTTTGCCGTAGGTTTTGGATGAATTTCTGTGACAGCTTGCCTACACAAAGATGAATAATCAAATGCGTGGCATAACATTTACACAGAATGTCTGGTAACAGTGTGTACATGTATGTATGTGAGAGAGAAAGGTGGGGGGGGGGGGGGTAGATTTTGTGCATGTCAGAGAAAGAGATAGAGGGGGTCACGGTCGGGGGGGGGGGGGGGGGGGGGGGGGGGGGGGGGCTGAGTAACACTAACACTAACAGTTCAGATGTCTGTGCCAAAAAATGTGCCATTCATGATTTATGTACCTCAGCTTGCTGGTTCTTGGACCCGAGCCAATACAAACACAAGGTGGATTTAAAGCACAATGGACCCCGGCTGCTTTGATTTAAATTTGGTCTGTTACCTCAATCATGAGAAGTGTTAGGTAGTGAAATTGGAATGCAATTGATAGAAAGGTTTGCATAAAACTAAAAGGTACTGTTGAAATCACATAGAGAGTGTTGTAGAAAAGACGATTGTGTGAATTAGTAATATTGAATCCAGATAATATATTGGAAAAGTGGAATGACTGTACCACATGTACATGCGGAAACGCCTGTCCCATTGAAAGGAAACATTCATACCCAAATTAACAGGCTTTTGTTGATGGTTGGAAATCTTGCTTATCCTAATCTAGGAAATGTTCTGGTATCTTAATTTGAGCATCTCTCAGTTTAGTCCTCCTCTTGAGCACGATAATTATTATAACTGGCTGTGGTGGAAGCCTTCGTTAAAAGTTACACTTACAGTACAAAAAGTGCTCTTTATGCAAGCACCACCTGTACGTGGATTCATGATTGTGAACAAGCAGAAAAGCAGGCCCGAAAGAGAGGAGAGATACACATTTCGGAACGTTCCCAGCATTAGTTTCTCCCTGTCCCCCAACTTAGTAGAGAATGCGAATTACCCGAAGAGATCGGCTTGTCTGGGCCTGCCCGGAGGAAGCGAGGGAAAAACGATCACTGGCTGTAACAATCGCCTTCTCGATCAAGCCCTCCACGCGAACACCTGTTGTATGTCAACCTGTAGCGATGATTATGAACCTGTTTACCTCTGTGACTAGCCGTTGTAATGCTTGTAAATAACCGCAGGCTGTCACAATGGGTGTTTTGTGTAAGACGGGCGAATTATTGAAAGGGACAGCCAGTGAACGCTTTCAATTTCATTAACTGAGCAGGTGTGCGCGACAATGAATGCACCGTTGGTGTTGCCGTTAGAACTCAATTGAAATTTTTTCCGATAGAAAATATCAAACCCCCTCCTCCCCCAATTCGCCTCTTGGAGTTAGAGTGCTTTTCTCAAAGTTTGCACGCGTGTTTTAACCAAACGCCGGGACCGGTCACCAGTGTCAGAGCCGGTAGAACCCAAAGTGATTCTTTTACGTCACTGTCAACACCTTGTTCCACGCACACGATATGAAACATGTATACTATGAATGATCAACTTTTTTTTATGTCACAGAAAACGCATGCACTACATTATTGAAACAATGTTACATCAGTTGCTATGCCACTCTGTCGACAGTTGTCTGGTTGGTCACAGCACAGACATGTAAACAAGAAAAATGTTCATTGAAAATGAACAGCGTCGATGCAATGTCCACCAAAGATTTATTTTGGGAAGTGTTAAAAGGTTAGGGTCAAAAGTCAATGAATTGCATGTTGTGCTGGATATATAAATTGTTTATTTCAGTCAATGCTTGCTATGAATTGATCAAACAGCCACAAGAAAAAACAAGTCGCGTAAGGCGAAATTACTACATTTAGTCAAGCTGTGAAACTCACAGAATGAAACTGAACGTAGTCCGCCGCTAGTGCAAAAGGCAGTGAAAGTGACGAGCCTGTTTGGCGCGGTAACGGTTGCGCTGTGCTTCATAGCACGCTTTACTGTACCTCTCTTCGTTTTAACTTTCTGAGCGTGTTTTTAATCCAAACATATCATATCTATATGTTTTTGGAATCAGGAACCGACAAGGAATAAGATGAAATAGTTTTTAAAACGATTTCGGAAATTTAATTTTGATCATAATTTTTATATTTTTAATTTTCAGAGCTTGTTTTTGATCCAAATATAACATATTTATATGTTTTTGGAATCATGAAATGATGAAGAATAAGATGAATGTAAATTTGGATCGTTTTATAATTTATTTATTTTTTTACAATTTTCAGATTTTTAATGACCAAAGTCATTAATTAATTTTTAAGCCACCAAACTGAAATGCAATACGGAAGTCCGGCCTTCGTCGAAGATTGCTTGGCCAAAATTTCAATCAATTTGATTGAAAAATGAGGGTGTGACAGTGCAGCCTCAACTTGTACAAAAAAGCCGGATATGACGTCATAAAAGACGTTTATAAAAAAACAAACCCAAAAAACCGTCCTGGAATATCATTCCCAGGAAGTCTCATGTCAAATTTCATAAAGATCGGTCCAGTAGTTTAGTCTGAATCGTTCTACACACACACACACAGACAGACACACACACACACACACACACACACACACACACACACACACACACACACACACACACACACGCACACTCACACACAAACACACACACACAAACGCAGACACACACACACGCACATACACCAAGACCCTCGTCTCGATTCCCCCTCTATGTTAAGACATTTAGTAAAAACTTTTTAATTAAAAAATAGATCTTAGAGCTTGTTTGAAACAGGTAGAAAGGAAGAGTTGATATTGCAATATCTGTACGTGGGAATGTGGTGAAAAAGAGTGCTAAAAGTAGTAAGTCAGCCTTAGATCCATTTCAAATATTTATTGCAGAAAAACAAAATACAAATTAAAAACAAAACCACAGAACCATTACCAGGTGTCATAGGAATGTTTGAAAACAATAGTTTTAATTTTACACTGTAAATACAGGAATCAGAATTAAACACCTCAAATTGGCACATGCATAATGAATCACCTGGAATTGCAACAGGGAGATACTGAAGTAATTGGAAACAAACACTTGAAATTGACAGAGAAACAATTGAAAATATATTACTGACATGAGCGTACAATATTTTAATGGAAGTGCAGTTTTAGCACGAAGCATCCGCATGAGGATGCACTAACAATTACATAGTACTAGTGCCACAAAATGTGTACGGACATTTCACAACCGTGCATTATTAGCACAGAACACATACATGGGGGACGACGCTGGAATAATAGCATGTCTTGCTCTGTTTAGGAGTAAATGTATTGCACACGCCACACAAGAGCACGCATACAACGATACACTGTGTTGAAAATGAATCGGTCCTCGCGCACATGGCGTCAACAGTGAGAATAAGTTTATTAGCTGCAGTGCAGTAATTTCATTTCTTTGGGGAGCTCGACGTATTTAAACGTTTCTTCTGTGTTTTCTTTTACATGGGGATTTTTACATTTAGTAAAGTTTTGACTAAATGTTTTAACATAGAGGGGGAATCGAGACGAGGGCCGTGGTGTCTGTGTGTCTGTCTGTGCGTGTGTGTGTGTAGAGGGATTCAGACCAAACTACTGGACCGATCTTTATGAAATTTTACATGAGAGTTCCTGGGAATGATATCCCCGGACGTTTTTTCTTTTTTTCGATAAATACCTTTGATGACGTCATATCCGGCTTTTTGTAACAGTTGAGGCGCACTGTCACACCCTCATTTTTCAATCAAATTTTGGTCAAGCAATCTTCGACGAAGGCCGGACTTTGGTATTGCATTTCAGCTTGGTGGCTTAAAAATTAATTAATGACTTTGGTCATTAAAAATTTTATATATAAAACGATCCAAATTTACGTTCATCTTATTCTTCATCATTTTCTGATTCCAAAAACATATAAATATGTTATATTTGGATTAAAAACAAGCTCTGAAAATTAAAAATATAAAAATTATGATCAAAATTAAATTTTCGAAATCAATTTAAACACTTTCATCTTATTCCTTGTCGGTTCCTGATTCCAAAAACATATAGATATGATATGTTTGGATTAAAAACACGCTCAGAAAGTTAAAACGAAGAGAGGTACAGAAAAGCGTGCTATCCTTCTCAGCGCAACTACTACCCCGCTCTTGTCAATTTCACTGCCTTTGCCACGAGCGGTGGACTTACGATGCTACGAGTATACGGTCTTGCTGAAAAATTGCATTGCGTTCAGTTTCATTCTGTGAGTTCGACAGCTTGACTAAATGTTGTATTTTCGTCTTACGCGACTTGTTTGTTGTTGTTGTCAGAAAAGAACTAGACACAGGTTTTATACTTTAGTAGAACGTTCGTGTTGCTGATTGTTATTGCTAAGTTTTACATGTCATTATTGATGCATCGTGTAGTGAGTGTTCTTCTTATACAAGTTTCTCGATATTTGGGGGGGGGGGGGGGGGGGGCATTTTCTTTTGACTCGTTTGGATGTAGCAGTGTACATGTATAATTAGACTTTCACGTGAATGCAGTGGCCTTTGTTCTCACCGTAACGACAATGCTACAATATGTCTGCAGGACAAGCACAAAAGCAAATAATCTCAGTAGTCTATGGTCCTCTCGCTGCTTGTTACTTGTTTGATACCCTGATGTATTTGAAAGTGAATACTGTCTGTATAGCATTGGAAGGTGGAATGCAAGTAAACAGCACATCAATGCCCCCAATACAAAGCCTGGCGAAGGCCATAATAGCGCCTTTCACCAGCGCGGGAACGGTATCGATTTCCAGGCAATCATCGTTAATGGACTTGAAACACCACGGCTCGGGTACCTCACCGGTAATGAAGCTGTACCTATCTCCTTGTTCCCATCTCTTTTACCACTGTCCTAGTCGTCGGGTGCTAGCACGAGGCCCTCTTGGTCGTCCATTTGGTCCAGATCGATAGCCGATAATTCAGGCTGCCTTTGTGCGACCCTACATTGATTTACGAACGGTAGCCCCCCGAATTTCAGCGGGGTATCCAGAATCCAAGGGAAGGAGTTATAACCACAAGCTTTCTTCGCTTGTTCGACCGGGGGAGTGAAGGCGGCAAGCGGTGTTTACTTGCACGGTGATAAGTGTATCCTGGTGCTAACTTCACAACACCCGCTGGCTGACCGATCGATATTTACGTAGACCTTAACCTGTGATTGAATTCTTCAGAGGACAAAGGTTTACATGCGAAGGCCGGTGAATTCTTCAGATGACAAAGGTTTACATGCAAAGGTCGGAGGGGCTGACCCGTTTTCTTCGGATCTGGCAGCAAGGTGGTGTTGATAAGTATCTGTACACGTCTTGAAAAGGTAGGAGGTTTTGTCAGGCTTGAGATACGTAATCATACCTCCGCCCTGTAATTGGGCTTCAGCGCAAAGTTTGCGTGAGGAATCGTGGTTTGTTTGGAACTGTCCAAGCAGAAAATATCTGTGTTTAGTTGTTGCTGGCAGTCTTGGACGTCTAACGGCACGGAATAAGAGCTTCAGGGCCTCGGGGTACCGCGTTATCGTCATACAATGTTATTGATAGTCACGAAGTGGACATTGAACTTGAATCAGACACTTGCTCTGCTCTTAACCTCACGGAGCCTTGACCACGCATGATTTTGCATACACGGACACCACTGGGTTACAAGTACATCAATGGAAAGAAAGGGAAAAGACGGGCGTGTAGACCCTGCTTAATTGTACTCCCAAGTACAAGGGTACAAGAGCGAGAAGTACTTGAAGAGGAGACACAATGTTCTCTCAGTCGTTCCACTGTCACCAGATTGTCAAGACTTGGCAGGGGGCCAAAGCCACAAACACCCGCTTACTTTGCATTGAAAAGAGAGACACTAAATGGAAGACGACCCTGCCATTGCATGTCTTTAACTATTGTCTTCGCGGAATCGACGCATACGCAGTAATTGAACGGGCGATGACATGCTCTTCTGAGGGACGCAGGGTCATAGGAAAATCGTGACTGAGAAACTTAACAGTGACACTAACAGGATTTTGAGACCAGTCGGTGGGTTTAAGTGTACAAATTGCGACTGTTACTTTTTGTGTGTGCATTGATCCTGCATACGAATTGCATCATTTCCTGGGATAGAAATCCCGGTTCCAGCAGTGAGTGACGTGGTTGAATCTAGTCATGCAAATGAAAGAGAGAAGTCAGCTTTGAAATGTGGATGATGAGAAGTTTATCAGTGACACCAACAGAATGTTGATAACACTACAGTCGTTAAATTCGTGTGAGCACAGGACCACTATTAGTGCTACTTTTTCACCGTTCCCGTACAAGGATTACGAATTCGTAGAATCGCGGAAAGCGAAGAATTGTATGCTGCCATCAGTGAAGGATAAAGTGGTGGAATCTAGTCAGTAGTGCTAGAGAGAAAGGGAAATCGGCAATGACATGTAACGGAAAATGTGCTGACACTAACAGCTTTCGAAAGCTGTAAAAACACCGCAGGGGAGACTGCAACTTGTTTTGTAAAGCTGCACTTTTTGCTACAAGAAAACTTTGATCTCTGCTAGGTTCAGTTTCGTTTTCTAAATTTATTCAGTAAAGTTTCCATGCAGATAATAAAGACTGAGTTTAAAACACAACAACATTTTTTTAAAACATGCTCAAAATTAGGGCTTTCGTGTTCAAAGCATTTTTCCAAGGTTAAAACAATCAAAGGAGACATGTGCATTGAAAGCATCAAAGGGAAACAGACACCGCCCCTGCCGTGAATTGATCACGGGGAATCGGCCATATGGCCGACATACCGGAGCCTCACCCTACCTGATGGGGCACCTGTTGATGGCAAGGTGCGCTGCCCTGGATTTTCCTCCCAGCATAGTTTCTGGGAAAACTTTCTTTTCGGAAATTTACCTCTTTGAGCTGGCACTGTGTGAAATTCTGCACAGTATTCACTTCACACTCCAGCTTCGAGGATGCATTGTTATTCTCTTGTGCATTATTGCTGATGTTATTGACGTTTTCAAAGAATGGCCATTTTGTGAAATGACTGACTTGGAGTGCAAGTATGGCAAGTTCTTCAGCGTGATCTGGGAAGACGCGAAGTATTACGAAGGTAAGCAGAATATCGACCGTACAAGTAGGGAACTAGGTTGTACAACTTGTAGACGAGAGTGTGATTTGGAATACATTGTATTCGCGATTTGGCGACGGAAGAAGCCCTCTGATTTTAAATTAATATATGTTGAACATACTCATTTTTTTTCGGTTTCATATAAGTGCTGTTGCCAACGTGATTGGGTGAAAAAAAATGCTGCCTTTATTTGATTTTCAATGTTATCACCTCTTCTAAAAATCCCCTCCAAGATTTAGACTTTTGAATCAAAAACAAATATTGCACAAAAATTGCACAAGGTTTTTAAAAGTCAGCATACGGATTGGAATTGAAAGGTCTGTTGTGCTCTACGTAAATGAGTTCAATTTGTCTGGTGAATCTTATTCTTTAATAGGCGAGTCAGGACGACTTTCTTCCCAACAGAAGCCTTATCTAGAGCGCAAGCACAACGTGGTTATTTGGGATCACTTTAATTTGGTTATCCCCACACTCCTCATCCCCCAAACTCTTTTTCAGCCTCTCGTTGCTTCAGCCTTCTTGTAAGCAAGTTTTTTGTGTGTTTATCAACAGAGGTCTTTCAGCGTTCTCCTTTTATCCTTAATTTTGTTTTGACACTTCAGGAGGAAGTTATCAGATGCCCTTGAAACTAGGCAAGCTGTGTAATCAGGAAAATATATGGCGCTTTTCATTTGTGAAAGAGTGCAGTGTTTACGTACATTCTTGCACGCCCTTTTCTGCAAGGGAAACTTTGTAAAAGCCTGAAAACGCCTCGAGAACGTAAAAACTTAGCTTCACAGCTGCCGTCGCATCAGTGTTGACATTGTGACTCTTACCAGTGGGAAGTGTAGATCTTGAGCAAACACTGATTGAATACGAGGGTCTTGTGAGATGCTGTGGAGAACAGTGTTACGAACTCTCGTCACGTTTTTCTTTGGTGTTAACGCCTCTTACTGTTTTGAAAAGCCTTCTTGTCAAGTAGGATTTTTCATGACTCTCCTCCCCCTTTGTTCTTCCCTTCCCTCGGGTCCTCATCGTACCTTTTATAATCTATCATATGTACCTATTACCAAATGTCTCATTCGGAACAGCAACGTGTCATTTGTTTTAATCAGAAAATGACAGAAGATTGTTTGTGTCGGTTTGCTATAGGGGTGTCTTTGGACTAAAAAAAAAGAATTGTACCTGTTATCAACGGTTGGTTGTTTGGTACGTGCTTTTTAAAGTAATCTAGAAAAATAGTATGGTTATGTGCGTTGTATGGTGATTTAAATGGGTCAAGTACCCTACACCATGATACACGGGGTTGTATCACTGCACTGGCTGACACTTCGCTGACCACAATCAATCAGTAGATTTCAGAGTCAGCGCCAATGACCTAAACTCAGCAAAAGATATTAAAACGGTTTTTTACCCTCTAAACAGATGTTTGCCCATGTACTTTCATTCAAACTGTCTGTGCCATTAAAGGAATTTGATTTGGGTATCTGGCACACTTTTTGGATCAAAGATTTTTTTCACATGGGTCACGTGACCACCAACCAAATGTGTGGGAGAAGGCAGGAGCAGAAGAGTAAGAGAATATCTGCTTATAAAAATGCCAAAAATTGCAGTGGACGTTCAGCGATTTTTTTTACAATCAAAATTGTTACAAATTTATTACCGACAACCAAAATATAGAATTTGTCTTGGGAACTGAACTTTCTTGTTACTGTAGTTCTGCCCTTTCTTTAACTGTGTTTCACGATCTGCTTCAAAAGGGCTTCTTTGTGTATGTTTCCTTTCTTTTCTTTGTGTGAGCCATTGACATCTCGTTCTTGAAGCACTGTAAACGCAACCGTACAAGAATGTATTGTTGTGGACCATAAAGCGATCACAAAAAGGTAACCGCTTTTGACACGGGGAACCCTTGGCTGGAACGCATCGTTTTCATGGTTAAGAATGGGCGGGCTTCGTTGTGTAAATAAACTGCCATGAATTGTAAACTAACTGGAGTATGAACCCTTCAGGATCTGGCACTTATAGGTTTCTTATTTACAGTAGACCCCTACTGCTGGTAGCCTGGGGGGGATTTCGCCTGGGAGGGATTAATCAAGCGAGTTGCGTCTTCTTACAGTTAAAGATGGGCCATGTACATGTGACTCTAAACACCATACGTGTATAATTACATACAGAGAGAGAGAGAGAGAGAGAGAGAGAGAGAGAGAGAGAGAGAGAGAGAGAGAGAGAGAGAGAGAGAGAGAGAGAGAGAGAGAGAGAGAGAGAGAGAGAGAGAGAGAGAGAGAGAGAGAGAGAGAGAGACGCTTTGAGAGTTTAATATTGTCCTCAGCTTTAAAAGCCCTTTAGACAAAGGGATATAATTTACAGAAGAAATAAACATAACCATCTCTGCAAACACATC
This sequence comes from Littorina saxatilis, assembly GCF_037325665.1. Taxonomy (NCBI): domain Eukaryota; kingdom Metazoa; phylum Mollusca; class Gastropoda; order Littorinimorpha; family Littorinidae; genus Littorina; species Littorina saxatilis. The sequence goes on from NC_090261.1 coordinate 44,229,017, forward strand.
CACACACACACTCCTCTCTCTCTCTCTCTCTCTCTCTCTCTCTCTCTCTCTCTCTCTCTCTCTCTCTCTCTCTCTCTCTCTCTCTCTCTCTCTCTCTCTCTCTCTCTCTGCCACACACACAAACGTACGCTCGCGCGGCTCACACACAGATTCTTCCTCCCAGTTGCATAATCATCATACAATAATGCATTAAAATTCGTAAAAAGTCTAAAAGCATCAAAGACATCATTAAAACTTAAATCATTAAGAGAGAGAGAGAGAGAGAGAGAGAGAGAGAGAGAGAGAGAGAGAGAGAGAGAGAGTTGCAATATTACAGTAAATTTATCGGTTCTACGTTCTGACGACAAAGGCTATTTTGAAGACTTAAGATTCCAGCTTCTGCTAATATATATATATATATGTTACAGTCAAGGACTACTACTAAGTAGTAGTCCTTGGTTACAGTTAATCTGTGAAACCAGGGAATACGTGTATTAACTAAAGTATTTTAGGTAATACATGAATTAACTGGGTTTTTTCCGTCAGGTAATTCATGTATTACCTAGTTAATACACGTATTCCCTGGTTTCACAGATTAACTGTAACATATATATATATATCCTTCGCAACCGATAAGTGGTGTATATTTACTTATTTTGGTATCTTTTAATAATACGCGCACAAAGTAAACTGACTTTATCCCCGAGTACGCAGTAGGAGGGCCCAGCAGACTTTAATTATGTGTGTGTGTGTCTGTCTGTCTGTCTGTCTGTCTGTCTCGACAATTGTTGGGAAACTACTGGGCGCAGTTCGTTCAAAAGTTGATACACTAACTTGATAATAGGTCCGATTGATCGTATTAAAACTTCATAATGTTACCTGGGACCTAAATGCCCCAAAAAACACAAAAGTTCTTGACGGTTGGACGAATTCAATCGGAGCGACAGCCAGCCATTGAGCTGATAGAACAGCCGAACGCGTGCGTCATGAAAAGCATGCGTATCGCATGCGAGACGATTTGCAAGCCAGCCAGCGGGTGGGGATTAATTTGGTCTCGGCAAAGAAACTACAGTGCAGGTTTGGTCTCGGTGAGACTGAAAGAGAGACAGAGAGCACGAGAGAGAGCGACAGGGACACTGTGTCAGTGATTCAAGGTGGTGGCTTGGTGGCCAAAGGGATCCGGGTTCGATTCCCGGCATGGGCGGTCTATTTTTTTTTTTAATTCTTGTTTACTATTGTTTATTATGAACGTTTTAATGTTTTATTTTACTCTAATAATTTTTTTAATTGTGTAAAATAAATATTTTGTTTTTTTAATTCACGTGCACAAGACAAAAACTTTCATACTGTGCCAAAGTGATCCAAGTTCGATTCCCGGCATGGGCGGTCTATTTTTTTATTTTTTTTTAATTCTTGTTTACTTTAGTTTATTATGAACGTTTTAATGTTTTATTTTACTCTAATAGTTTTTTTAATTGTGTTAATAAATATATTTTTTTTAAATCCACGTGCACAAGACAAAAACTTTCATACTGGGGGAGCGAGCCAGTCTGAAGAGTACTCGGGTCCAGCGCCAGCGTTTTTTATGATTGGTCGCACGAATCCACGGTCCTAGATTCATACCGCCTAAAGGGCTGGGGACTGTTTTGATATTTAAAAAAAAAATCAACCTTTGCAGCGGTCACCTCGCCTCAACGGAGGTATGACCTGATATGTCAACGCATTAATCATAATCGGAGACAGACATGCAATTCCTCGCGGAGGGCGTTGGAGGCAGGTCTGGCACTAGATCGCCTATCCTCAAAATGACAGCCAGGCGGTAGATCGTCTGTCTCCCGAAATGACAGTCATGATCTGCAGCCAAGGAGACAATTGGCAGAGGACCTCCGACAGTAAGCCGAGACAAGGGGCCGAAGATATTGATTCTTACAGCCCGCACCGGCACCGCCACTGATTGGGAGAAGGGGGTGGGGGGAGACTGATCGAAGCCGTGAGATACTCATCTGGCGTGTCTGGAAGCCTCGGGTCAGGTTGCTGTGATGTCCTGTGAGCGACTGGAGACCTGTTCATGTTTTTGGCTTTGAGACAGCCTCCGCGGGAGCCGACTGAGCTTAACGGACAGAACGGACCTATCTCCAAGCTGAGGTCTTTTCGGTGACATCTCGGCATTTTTGCTTGAGTTGTGTGTGTCTGAAATAGCTGAAGGCCTGTCCGTGTCTTTGGCATAGGGACAGAACCACTTTGACAGATCAGTGAACAAACAGAACGGACCTAGTATAGGTCTAAGCAACAGCCTTTCAGTCTCTCGACACGGTGCGAGAGATATTCTTACACAGCAATAGGAGCGCTGAAGATCAGTCCTTGGCTGTTACTCCTAGATACAACCTTTTCCCAGGATAGAGCCACTGGGACTAGTTATAAGTATTTGCCTTTTTGGCAATATATATCGACACCTTGAGCGAGTTATTACCTCTTGGAATCCCTGTAAGTCTGTCCAAGACTTTGGGTCCGGGACAGAACCACTGAGTGCGCGCAAGGGAACAGTAGGACGGACCTGGTTCCAAAGATCGGTCTTTCTGTCATATTTCTACACTCTGCGTTCACGTATTCGCACCAGAAGACCGGTACCTGAACTATCATGCAACCCTGGTCTAAGTTTCTTCTTGCTGCTTGGTTACTTCCAACTACCTTGCCAGGCAGTTGACGGTATCTTGGCAGATACGAGGGGATATCATTTACTGCGGACGCCGGCAAAAATTACAAGCTCGTTTAAAGAACTTCTGGGTTGTTTTTTGTGTTGTTCGTCTTAGACACCAAGATACCAATACTTTCTCGTTGACTGTTCAAAACATTTTACAATGCGGATTAAGAAAGAGTGAATAGTAAGAATGTTAGCGAGATTTTCTAAAAAAATCACTTACCGTTGAATTGTTACAAGGTCGTTGATGGTCAGTGCGAGCTACTGACTGGCGGAAGATGAGGACTTGGCTGGTTCGTTAGCATTGTCTGCTGTTGTCTCTCGAGGCTGTCACCTGAAATTGCTTTGCATTTGATGTCGGTGCGGACCACTCTCATTGCCACCGTCACTTCGGGTTTTTGTGCTGTGCTTCTGCCACCTAGTGTTCTCTCATCCATCAGGGTTTGTCAGGGTGGACAAGAAGCTTCAGCAGGATCAGATGATCGGAATCAGGCATAGTTACAGGGGTGAAGCATGTAACCGAAACCTCGCCATGAAATGACAAGGGTACTTTGTGAAGGAGGGGCATCAACGGCCAAGGCGGCAGCGAGGAGGTGAAACACAAACCAATTGTCAGTGGCACTACCCCCAGTCCGCCGCAGCACCCGGGATGAGTTGATTGTTCGCCTCTTCCACAAAAACCAGTCGAGCAGCTTTCATCATTTTTGTTGTGATCTTTCATCCTTGACAGCTTCTTGAACCTTCACCGGAACAACACAGCCACTGTCGCGGTCTTGCACAAACACTGGATTAAAAGTGTGCCACCAATGAAAAACGCGAGAGGGAGATGTTTTGTAAAGCGACATCCACCAATAGCAACGACAGGAGATGGGCTACAGGTCCATTGATCCAGAGATTTTCTCGCGCTCTCTTGCTGGTTTAGTGTAGCGAGAGAGAACCAGGACAGACTGTGTGTGTGTGTCTCTCTATCTCTCTTTCTCCGTGTCCCCGCGGTCACACACACATTCACTACTAAACACACGCAGAGCGGCGTGTGCCGAGTCGCTTTGTTATCTAGCCACTAATTACCGGCGTTCCTGCACGCTTTGATGACACAGCGGCGATCCTGGGGAGGACACTGGCCGCGTGTCCGCACAGGCCTGTGTTGATTTCGTTCAGTCGTTCACCCGCTGACCAGCCAGTGTGTCACTCATTCCGCCCTTTCGTCTCTTTCGATGTGGACCATCGACGCCACTACTACTACCACTACGACCATGGATTTCTGTTGTGCTGTTTCGACTCGTGCCCCAGTGGAATAGTTTGTCTCTATGACGCGATCTCATTTTTTTTGCGGACCTATTTGACTTCTTAGAGAAGCCATGTGACGGTTTTGCAAGTTGCGTTATAGGTGTGAGTGGGAGTGTGTTGTTGTGTTTGCTGTGATCAGACCAGTTTCGATATGGCGGGAGCATACGGTCACCAGTACACCGACGATCGAGCGTTTGCGGCAAGGATGCATGTGTTAAAAGGTGGGTCAACTGTGTGATAAATCAAACGTGACGATGAAAATTAGACTCAACAACACTCAACTACATATTTATTAGTGCATGTATACCACGGGACTTACTACACTTTAAATGCCGTTTCAGTGTAGGTTAAGGATTGTGTATTGTATAGTGTCAGTCATAAAAGTTAAGATAAAAGTTTTTATATTAGAGTGCTAACTATGATGTGTATACTCGAGCGAATAATGTTATTCATGAATTATCTTAAAGTGCATTTGGCTTGAGGATTATACTACCGAGAGTGGCATTTGTTATTTTGAACTGAGAATAAACGACTCGTTTATCATCAGTTTCTTTTTCATGGATCCCACGATCCTTCTACAGACCTCTTCCAAAGAAATAATAATGGGTATTCATTCTACCTTAATTAAGACACCTATGCCATGGTTCAGACGAATAAATTATCAGTAAGGCTATGTATGATGATTTATGAACTTCGTGTCAAGGTGTATCTTGACATAGCTCTGTGGCGTCTGGCAATATAAAACTGTTTTGTGGTGGGGCGGAGAGTGCGTTTGATGATACTGAACCATGTAACAGTCAAATGTAGCAGGACAGAAGACGTTTGGCTTAATCACTGGAGAAAGTATGAATTATGAACGAGCCAGCGGAGTTCCACCGAAAATGGCAAGGAGAAAATCGATTTTATTTAGATTTCAGTTAGGTGTCAATTAATTTGTCAAGGTGCCAAGGAAATTTGGGCTAGGGATGTTGTGAACGGCTTCTTGTCAATACTCTCTATTTGTCTGAATCTCTCTCTCTGTCTCTCTCTCTCTCTCTCTCTCTCTCTCTCCTCTCTCTCTCTCTCGCTCTCTCTCTCTTTCTCTCTCTCTCTCTCTCTCTCTCTCTCTCTCTTTCTCTTCTCTCTTTCTCTTCTCTCTCTCTCTCTCTCTCTCTCTCTCTCTCTCTCTCTCTCTCTCTCTCGCTCTCTCTCTCTCGCTCGCTGTTGCCTTCAAACGGAAAGATACGTCTAGACATAATTATTTCCTGATCGCTTTCGTATACCACTGCTCTATCATTGTCTTTCATCATTTATTGTAATTCATAACAGCTGGGCGGCTGGGTTTTTTCAAAGGAACAAAAACATATTTGTTCAGGAGATTATTTTAGTCTTCGCGTGTCTTCGCGTGTTACGTCCTTTTGACGTTTGCTTCCTATTGAAAAACTAATGTCTGTCTGGCCGTTGCCAAGACGACTGCGGATACCAAGTTACATTTGTGACAATGGACAACCAACGTCCGCCTCCACAACATTTTATTGGCGACGATGTCTGCATTGAAAAAAAGAAAGAAAAGCACATACGGTCCGGAAAGCTAAGGTGTTAGTGGCCCCAATGTGCGTTCTGAATTCTCACGTTCAGTTGAAATTCGAGATCGATGTAGTTAGTGACCCAGTTGTTTTCAACAAGCGTTTTATTCATTTCAGTTCAATTCAATCGTTGCACTCACAAAAGTGAACAATAACAACAAGCAGAAATGCTTACAAACACGTTCAGTAGGTGTAGACAGTTGCGATTGCAATACGGCAAACAGACGATACAATCAGCACTTCACGAAAAATACTATTCAGTATTGACACTCATAATTGTACGAGTGGTCCAATTGTTTTCTGTGCATACATGGCCAGGAATGCTAGGTTTTAGCGCCCTGGGTGTTAGCCCTGAAATTTCATGATTAGATTGAAATTAGAGGTCGATACTCAGGATAAGTGGCCCAACATTGTTGTCCGTATTTTGACCGCTGATGCAGTTTCTCGTATCAGAAGGTCACTGTAACTGCAGGAAACAATATGCTGATGATTGCTTTCAGTAAATTTCCCCGGGGTGCTTTTTCCGGGTGTGCAAGGTATCTGGGGTGTTACTGCAGATAATACAACATTTCTGGAGGAATCAGCCTGTTGGTGAAACGGTTGAACTCGCTGAATTGGAAGTGTATCGTCTTACACGTTTCAATCAAGATCTCCGTCCCGTATTTATGAGTTTATTTTTGTTGTCTAAAGCATTGCTGTCGGTAAAAAATTGAAAACACACTTTTTGTAACAGTTGAAAGTGGTTGCCCATTCTAGGACCCTTGAGCTAACTTCAAATATGACATGTAACGTCAGCATGTATACGATGCATTCTTATAGCTTTATTGCACTGCGGAGCTTAGAAAAAAAATTCAAGTGCAACTTCATGCCCACTAAACAGCTTGAATTGTATGTGTTGTTTTAGACCGTGTGTCCCCGAGACAGCTAATAAAGTCGACAAATCCAGCCCCGTAACAAGATGGTTGTAAACGGCGTGTCACTTTTATCCCTTTGGTGCCGTGCGCCCTTACCGCCCCACTGTAAACAGAGACAGGATTCCGTCGCTACAGGTGTCCTCACACTTCTTTAGTCTAACACCCAGACCCATCTGACATTGCTCGCTGTTTGTCTACTTGTCCAATATCATCTTTCGCTGGCCTGTCTGTGTGTTTTGTTGTGTGGGATTTGGGCTGTTTAGTGGCTCATAAATTATTGTAATGTTATTGTTTTCAATTTCACAGTGACTCCTTCCATAGCTCTTCCTTCCCGAGGGCGCTTTGTGGTTTCGTGTTGGCTACATGTACAGCCCGATGCCATGCTATTCAGAGACACATGTTAATGACCAATTTAGAAAACGAATACAAAAGTTCAAAGTTATTTAATTACTTTGAACTTTTGCATTCGTTTTTGGAATTGGCCATTGTAAAAAATAATGAGCAAATGTTTTCAAATTCCACATGCCACATCCACCCGTATCCTACTTTTTTACATTTAGTCAAGTTTTGACTAAATGTTTTAACATAGAGGGGGAATCGAGACGAGGGTCGTGGTGTATGTGTGTCTGTGTGTGTGTGTGTGCGTGTGTGTGTGTGTGTGTAGAGCGATTGAGAGTAAACTACTGGACCGATCTTTATGACATTTTACATGAGAGTTCCTGGGTATGATATCCCCAGAATTTTTTTTTCATTTTTTCGATAAATGTATTTTATGACGTCATATCCGGCTTTTTGTAAAAGTTGAGGCGGCACTGTCACACCCTCATTTTTCAATTAAATTGATTGAAATTTTGGCCAAGCAATCTTCGACGAAGGCCGGGGTTTGGTATTGCATTTCAGCTTGGTGGCTTAAAAACTAATGAGTGAGTTTGGTCATTAAAAATCGGAAACTTGTAATTAAAATTATTTTTTTATTAAACGATCCAAAAACAATTTCATCTTATTCTTCGTCATTTTCTGATTCCAAAAACATATACATATGTTATATTTGGATTAAAAACAAGCTCTGAAAATTAAAAATATAAAAATTATGATCAAAATTAAATTTCCGAAATCGTTTTAAAAACTATTTCATCTTATTCCTTGTCGGTTCCTGATTCCAAAAACATATAGATATGATATGTTTGGATTAAAAACACGCTCAGAAAGTTAAAACGAAGAGAGGTACAGTAAAGCGTGCTATGAAGCACAGCGCAACCGCTACCGCGCCAAACAGGCTCGTCACTTTCACTGCCTTTTGCACTAGCGGCGGACTACGTTCAGTTTCATTCTGTGAGTTCCATAGCTATGACTAAATGTAGTAATTTCGCCTTACGCGACTTGTTTTTTTTTGCACGGGACGTTTACCGTAGCAGCCATGTATGGTGATCATTTCTGTAATGTTGCGAGTTTTACGGACCTTTTGGACCCATAGCTTGGCATCCGGTGTTTACTGGAAATTGTGCACGACGTTTCATGCAATTACATCGATCAAGGAACGTTTTCATCGTCATTTTCATCGACCTCGTTCCACTTTGGTCCCAGTTCATTCAGTGAATCCTTGCTGTAGTTTGTGATGGTATTGCATGGATGGTGAATGCTATGTATGACTCTCAGTGACAGCTTGCATTGTATGCTAGCTGTGGAGTTATTTTGATAGAAATAGAGGTTATTGATTTTTTCACAGTCTGGTGCTCTGTGGTTTGCGCTGTCTTGGGAAGTCAATGGAGCGAGACCATCGTCCCGCATGACATGGCAGGGTGCCTCTGTGAGAGGAAGCGTTGATTTCCAAACGCGATAGGCAAATGAAGTTGAATTATTGAAAGAAACGGTCTCGATCTTCTCATATTTCCCTATGCTGCTCGAGTTCCTCCCCGCTTTTCCTCCAGACAATGTGACGTTATGGCGTTTGTCTGCCTGCCTGTGTGAATGTGCCAGTGTGTTAGTGTCTGTATGTGTTTATGGGAGGGTGGTGGCAGGTGCATCAATTCGTGTAATCATAGGATGTATTGGCTGGTAATAATGCAGACAGAAGTTTTCGAGAACTAATGGCATCTAGGACCCGTTTGTGTAGATCATAATTATTGGCTGCATTGACACACATGCAGCAGTCTACTGTCGAACACTGCTCATCGTGTAGACATATTTCCTATTTGTAGGTAATTTTTGCTGAAACAGCTTGGGAGTATGCAGTGTTAGGCTATTTTTTTTATTCATCGGGTTAAGACCCAGACATTTACAGCAGTAGTTCATTCAGCATATTTTGTTCAACATATAGAATTATTTACTGAGCCAAAGTATCGAGCAATTAAATAAAGTTTATTTTCCCGCTGGTTCACCTGGCCACAGCTGTCACCACGGAAATTATAATTATGGGGGGATTGTGCCGCTGTAAACGTGTTCACAACGCGCCTTAAATGTCTGTTAAACAGAGTGTGAAATGGTAGCCTTTGAAATGTTGGTGAATAGTTCAGTCTATAAATTGTAAAGTGGCAGGTAGAGAGACCTATTCATTTCTTATTATAGCAGTATCAAGAATTAGGTGTTACGGGGTACTCACTGAATGAAAGTCTTGTTTATTATGAACGGTAGAGTCCGGGTTTAATATTTAGATGAGAATGCGAACGTCTTTCTGACAAAGTAAAGACAGAGCAGGGGATGTGAGGGGTGCGTTGTTGGCAACTGTTAATGTTCTGTATACTCAGGCAATCTATCGGTTGTTGAACAAGCATTATCTGAAACATCCTCAGGTAAATGAGGTATTCAACCAGCAAGGAATTTTGTCCCCACTTTAATATTTGATACTTACGATCATAATCGTACTTGTTGTTGTTAAGGAACTTACGGCTGCTTTCTCAGAATAAAGAGAACAGTTTCAGATCCTTTATTGCAAGTTAACGCGCCGTCTAATCCACTTGCCTTTCATGTCCGCTACGGCATTGTTTGCTTCGCTCTATCTTCTTTCTACTGTTACGCACAGCGCTTTTGTTTAGAATACTTTTAAACTCGGCTTTGCACAGCATACTATTACTTCAAGGTATTTTGTTCAAAATATCCCTTAAACATGGGTGTGCACGCAATACTTTTTTGTTTATAGTCTTTTCTTTAGAGTTTCCTTAAATGTGGGTTTTCAGGACATAGGCTACTGTTACTACGAAATGTTATTATCAGAATACCCTTAAATGCAGTTCTGCACATCATTAAAAAGACATACAATCCCTCTCGCATTCAAAGAAAACCTCACGAAAGTCACAAAATGGGCTGTTCTGGACGAAACAACTCTTCGTCTACTTGGGCTACAGAGCAGGAGGGAGGGGGTCTGGTGGTGTGGAGGAGGAAGACTGAGGTGGGCAAGGCGAGAACATCTCTCCTCCATTATTCTGTCACCTGAGATTGATCACACATTATACCCGTGCCATGGTGGGGTGGGTCAGGGCAGTGAAAGAGTAACAAACTAAACAGCGGAAGCCAGCTAGCGGTGATTTTAATGTTCGCGCCAGCAATTATTCCAGCTTTGCTCCGACGTCCAGTCTCTGGCACCGGGCGGTCAGCTGAAGTATTTGTTATTCGCTTGACCAGTTCTTTTGTATTGTATATTACAGAGTTTGTGAGACCCCTGAAGCAAAACAAATCGATGGTTGAGTTGCTTTTTTTGTCGCGTTTATTCCGTCGACCCTAAGCTGGAGTTTTGGGGTCTTAGCCTGCCAGTTTGCGTGTGCAGATATTTTTCATGTTAGTAAAAGTTGGAGGGGGGGGAGGGGGGTGGGGGGTGGGTGACAGACACGAAGGAACACATCCAAAAAACAATCATCATCACCAGAATTGGTGTTTACAATATTGACCACATATTTTACGTCATGCTGAAGAAGAAATGTGCACAAAAGTATGCAAGAACTGTGATCTCTTTCCCGTTCTCTGTGCGTTCGCTGAGGTTGTTATTGGAGAACGTGAGACCACGTTTACCTCCGTGGTATTCATGAATAATTCATGCTATCTTGACACTGCTGAAAACAACTGAGCGTTTCACCCTAGACGAGAATATGTGAAGGCAAACTGCGTGTAAGTCGACTTTGTGGCAATAGTTTTACTTTCTAAGCTGAAATAGCTTGGGAAGAAAGTCGTAACTTTTGATCAGTGAATTTTTTTCTCTTCAATAAAGGTTCATAGAGAACTGTTTTAAAAAGTTCGTGGTTTTTTTTCACTCTTGCGGTGTTGTGTTTTAGTTCTAGCGTGTAACGTGCGTTCAGTTGATGGTGTTATGGAAAGTGATCTCTGAGAAGGAAGACTTCCAAAAACACACGCACGCACGCACTCACGCAGAGACACACACACGCACGCACGCTCGCGCAAATTTCTTTTTTCTCTCTCTCATTTGTCTATGTTTATTACCCGCATCAACCAAAAAAAAAAGAATCATTTCTGAAACGATAGTGGTCCCGGGGATATGCTTTCTAAGTGAATTATATCGTGCTCGGATGAAGGATTGCTGCTCTGGTAATTTGTGTGTCTGGACGTAACCGAGTGCCAAAGCACCAGGCATACGTTGATTACATTTCGCTCTTAATTTAATTATTCAACAAGAACGGGTTCGGCTGTAGATCGTTCGTAGTGGGGGGGGGGGGGGGGGGGGGGGGACTGAGGGGACAAGAGAGAGAAAGAGGGACAGAGAAGGATCGTGGATGTGTGTGTGTGTGTAAGTGTGTTAGAGAGAGAGAGAGTGAGTGAGTGTGTGTTAGAGAGAGCATATGTATATGTGTGTGTCTGAGTCGAAACTAACAGAAACCAGCATTATAACGCGCAACTGATTCATTATCTTAATGGTCACTCCAGGGTATTTTTATGAAACGGAGGAAGACATGAATCAACAAATAATTGTTATCTGAGTCATCGCCTAGCTTGAAGAAAAAGAAGAGTTGCACGATGAATGTCCTTGTGTTTGGTACTCTATTTTATCATTGTATTTTCGTGCAATTTTGTGGACCAGACACATTCATTAAAATCTCCAAACAAGAATACTCCAGCAATAGTATATGTGAAACGCCTTTTCTTTTTACTACGCTAATTCTTATGTAAACATGGCAGGCGGTCCCTGCTCCCATTAATCATACTGACTGTCATGAATGTTTCTCTTTTCAGATGAACAAGAGAGAGTACAAAAGAAGACTTTCACAAACTGGATGAACACATATCTCTGCCAGGTGAGGTTCACACTGAACTAATTTATGCAAAAAATGTTATAAGAAGGAAAGATGTTAAAAGAAGGAACAAATTAGAGGTGGATGATGCATTTTGTCAAGCACAGCACAGACTATGTGCATATCTTCTTTGTGTTTTGTTTTTCTGCACAGTTATTTTATTTATTACAGAGCATCATGAACAGAAGATTGTACAATATAAATGATAGGGTATATATGGTCTCTTATGTAATTCTGCTATGCGGGTTTTTTTTACACTTTTGTTGTTGTTCGCCAACCAGCCGATAACGATATTCAAAAACTGAAGCCTGCAGGTAATCAAATGATTTCAAGGCTGCCTGGCAGAATGGTGAGGGTGGAGCTGCTTGTGAGGATGAGAAAAAAAAGGGGGGTGGGGGAGGGCTGGGGACACCAAACAGATGGCCAGTCGAGTGTGTATGAGTACGTGTAAGAGATTACCTGTCCTTACTTGTAAAAATACAAAGTACAATGGTTAGCATACACATGGATTCCAACAGTACTACGAAGTGCTTGAAGACTTGCGAGTACTACGGCAAGCTGCGTCATTGAATTGTTACTGCATTTGATAAGACAAGCCGTTGTTAAGAAAACTTATAAAAACGAACATTGTTAACAAGCGCAGGGCGGGGATGTAGCTCAGTCGGTAGCGCGCTGGATTTGTATCCAGTTGGCCGCTGTCAGCGTGAGTTCGTCCCCACGTTCGGCGAGAGATTTATTTCTCAGAGTCAACTTTGTGTGCAGACTCTCCTCGGTGTCCGAACACCCCCGTGTGTACACGCAAGCACAAGACCAAGTGCGCACGAAAAAGATCCTGTAATCCATGTCAGAGTTCGGTGGGTTATAGAAACACGAAAATACCCAGCATGCTTCCTCCGAAAACGGCGTATGGCTGCCTAAATGGCGGGGTAAAAAACGGTCATACACGTAAAATTCCACTCGTGCAAAAAACACGAGTGTACGTGGGAGTTTCAGCCCACGAACGCAGAAGAAAACAAGCAAGCAAGCAAACACATTTTTATATATTTCAGTTCTGCGTGCTCCCCAAATTTTACTTTTACTTTGTACATCCCTTCTGCATTTTTTTGTTGGCTGATCTAGTGCAATGAAATGATAATAAAGCAGTACTTTTTTTTGGACAAAATCACTGAATTGTATTGTGTTGCAGAGAAAGCCGCCGGTCAAAGTTGAGAACCTGTTTGAAGAGATCAAAGATGGAACCGTACTGCTGTCTCTACTGGAGGTTCTCTCCGGAGATAAACTGGTCAGTAATGTACCCCCTTACCCCTTGTCCAACATGCACTCCCTCCCCCCTTGCTATTCCCTTGTTTTGTACGCCCTTGTTCGTGTTCTGTCGTGTAAAAGTCAGAGGAGGAAGACAAAGGGATGAAAGAGCAGTGTGGCTATAGGTCAAATGCGCATGCTATTTTTTCAGTAAAAGTAAGGGCAGACTTTTTTTTCTCAGCTGACGGTCAGTTGAAAGGACGAGCAGACTAACTGGCTGACTGACTGATGGACTTGTGAAGCGGCCAGCGTTGCGATTCCGCACTAGCCTATTAGTGTTAGATGATCCAGTTGTGGATTCCGATATTACACTGACAGCATTTAATTTTACCTATCATTTGTCTGTCTCTATTATATCACTCTGGGATGACTTGTTTGGTATGGGGAGGGATTGAAGCCAGCTCTCTCTCTCTCTCTCTCTCTCTCTCTCTCTCTCTCTCTCTCTCTCTCTCTTCTCTCTGTCTGTCTCTCTTCTCTCTGTCTGTCTCTCTCTCTCTGTCTGTCTGTCTGTCTCTCTCTCTCTCTCTCTCTCTCTCTCTCTCTCTCTCTCTCTCTCTCTCTCTCTCTCTCTCTCTCTCTCTCTCTCTCTCTCTCTCTCGATACTTTGACGGAATAGGTTGCCATAAAGTCGATATAACTTAAAAGCGTCGTTCAGTCTCTTCTGCCTCTGCTCCCATCCCATTTCCCACCTGTAAGCGTGCATAGTACTTGTTACCGCGTGTGTGTGTGGCCATGTCTGTCTTGATGCTCTTTGCTCTGGTCATACCGTGTGCCTTCGCGTAATTCGTATAAGAGCTACGTTTAAGCCACACATACGTGGCAGTATAGCGGGAGATAAGGAGATAATTGCAAGCTAGATCCCACCCTCTTAGACACGATTTTTTCCACATGGGAATTGACAGACTGTAGCAGCTTTCGTGGGATGCACTGCATGCGTCTACTTATTGATTTTCTGTCTTGTCTGGCAGTCTAGATCGAAAGCTATTCTTGTGGAACGGTGCTATGGGAAAGGGCAGTTGTAAAGGCTCTAATGTAACTTTTACGTAACGCAATCAGCCAACGAAGCAGTGGCGCAAATCAATGAATTAGCCTTGCGGAACGTTTTCATTTTTGAGGACTGGGGTAACGACTTGTTTTGTCTGAAACAAAAACGCCTTGGGGGTCGACGAAAACACAGATTTGAGCTCATTTTACTTCCGCGTTTCTGAATTAGTTGGTTATTTGAGAAGTTATTCGTGAAACTGATGTTTTTGTGTGGATGAAAACAATATTTTCAGTAGAAGAGTTATGAGAAATACAAACTGGTTACCTACTTGCAGGGCTGAGCAATTATTTGTTGTGAAGTACATAGAGGCAGATCAATGGCTTTTGTCATAAATGAATGAACATCAGGGCCGGACTAGGTAAGTACTAGAGGGGGGGGTTACAGATGGGGGTCCAGGGGGCAAAGCCGCCTTGGTGAGGTTTGAAGCTGAACGTTTTTTTTATGTTTCTGGAGGGAAAGGAAGCCTCTCCTTGAACGAAAAAGGTAAATTCGACAGCAAGCAAGGGTGAGAGGTGCGATTTCTCCTCGGATTTCAAGATGATCCAGATGCAACCCCCCCCCCCCCCCCCCAAATAAAAAAAATAAAAAAAAGCGTTTGGGAGGTACATACGCCCCCCCCCCCCCCCCCCCCTAGTCTGGCCCTGAACATTAAATACTACAGAGAGAAAAAATAAGGATGAAAAATTAAACCGCACGGACATTAAAAAAGTTTGTTTGATAACTCAATGCATCAACGTTTTCACAACTAAACAACAAAACATCAGTCGACAGATAACACAAAGCAAGCCGTCAATCAAATCTCAAACTCAGCACTCCAACCCCAGCTGTGTTAAAGAGTTGTGGAGATACGTCAAGGATCTTTCTTTAAAGAGGCCCAGCTTTTCGTCAGTTTTCCCTCCACGAAGTCAGCATGTCGGGGCAAGCAAAAACCAAAGGGGAGGGCAGTGTAGTTGGGGGGGGGGGGGGGGGGGATCTTCGAAAGACAATCCCCCTGTGCTCTTTATCTCGCCAAGTAACGGAGGCGTGACACACCGCTATCTTTGAAGTTTCCCTAGGAATCAATATCTACTTAGAAAACGGAGAAGAGAGGGCGAAAAAAACTTGTTGTTAAAAGCTAGCACTTGTTTTTACTACCTGCGGTACTGACCATTTCGCCTGACTAGCATTTGACAAAAGCTTTAGCAATGAAGCGATCGCAGAAACACGGTAAAGGACTGTGTATACTATAGGTATGCGTGTCTATGTGTGGCAGAGTTTTATACTGACTTTGGCTCTGTGCCAGGGTGCTGATCGCTGATCGAATATCCACTTGAGTGGTATTTGTCGTCTGCAAGGTCGCGCGATTTCTGTACGTGACTCTAGCTGACAGACGGGTTTTAGCACTAGCAGGACAGGGTTTGGCAAAACTTACGACTGTTGCACTCACACCATGCACTGAGACAGATGTGAGATTTTGAAGCAAATTTACAATTTTCCGTAAATTTCAAAACCCCAGCTGAAGGGATGTTGTTAGTCAAAATCAGCACTAAAAAAGTATGTTTAGCTCACTGTTAGTAATTTCAGAATCCTATTCCAGTAACGACATGTACAATACAAAGCCTCTAGACACAGTGCATACACACACACACTGACACGAATCGTAAATGCTAGTTTTACCAGTAAAACCAGTAAAACTATAGTCTTTTGTTCGTAATGCAACATGTTAAACAAGTTCTGTAAAGTTATAGGTTTCTACGTATCGGTTATACACAATCTTTCGGTGTGAGGGTATAATTCATGTCTTCAGTCTCAGTACAAACAAAAACAAGTTAAATGAAGTGTAATTTTAGGGAATTGTGTTCTCAACCTGAAGAGATGTTCCCATTGATTTATCATGATATAACTGGATTTTAGCACTGCAGTATTGTAGAATCCCTCGTGTGTCGTATTGCACGGTTCTTTGACGTTTGTAACAATAGATCGCTATACACAAGGAACAATTCGTTGATTTCATTTGCTGTGGAACACACGCACGTTGGGTCACACACGCACGCACGTACGCACGCACGCACGCAGGCATACACATGCACGCACGCATGCATGCACACACACACACACGTACGCACGCGTGCACACACACACACACACACACTCGATTCCACTCACGCTCGCTCGTATGACTGTACTCTTTTTTTTCTGAGCCTCGGCCGATGTGGGGGGGGGGGGGGAGTAGGAAGTCTGCTACTGTTTGAGAGAGAGAGAGAGAGAGAGAGAGAGAGAGAGAGAGAGAGAGAGAGAGAGAGAGAGAGAGAGAGAGAGAGTGTTGAATAACAGCACAGTGCATTCCAGTACAGCAATCACGTACACTATTCAGCGCGATCAGATTGAAGGAAGGTCATGAGTCTACCTTCACTTACAGTACTTACTTACCTCTCTCCTTGGCGACGCTTGGCGTAACCCTTTTCCCTCAGTCCTGTCAAGAGGGGCGATGCAGTTCACGCTTGCTGACAACAGTTTGTTAGATTCTCATTACTCCTTCTCTTTCCCTTTTCCCTTACCCTGAGGTATTCTTACATCTTCACCTCCGCCCCCACCTCCTACATAACAGCCAAACCCCGTCTGTGGTTGTAGTTACTGACCTTATATCAAAGAGTTTTAACATTGGATATATGTGAAATGTGTGGGATGGCCTTGTTTTCCACAAAATGATTTCATTCTCATTGAGATAAATAAATAACATATTAAATTGTATTGCATTGTATTGTAGTTACTGACATTATATCAAAGAGTTTTAACCAGGGCCGGACCCAGGGGGGGGTTCCAGGGGTTCCGGAACCCCACCCCTGGAAAAAGCATGTACCTTGCTTTGACTTTTACTAGTTTTAGCACCAAAACAATCCTGCTCTTAACCCTCAAAACAAGGCCCAGAATGCACCAGATTGCACAGATTTTAATTGTTTTTCAAAAATTTTCTGGGGGAGCATGCCCCCGGACCCCCCTTGTGGCTTCGCCACTTCGCTGATTTGCCCCCCCAAAAAAGGAGGAACCCCCCCCTTACAACTCATTTGGTCCGGCCCTGTTAACCTTGGATATATATATATGTGAAATGTGTGGGATGGTCTTTTTCCACAAAATGATTTCTTTCTCATTGAGATAAATAAATTACATATTATAATGTATTGTATTGCATTGTATTGTATTGTACCCTCTTTCTCTCATCCCTTGAACCATGTCTGATGCCTCGTGTTTTCCCTGTGTGTGTGTGTGTGTTTTCCCAAATTGTATCTTAGTCCAGCTGTTGACCTTGATTCTTGTCAATCTTCCTACCACCAAGGGCAAGGCCTGGGGCTAAACCCTTTTCAATTTGTAGAAATAGTGTTTGATTATTGTTCCCACTCCTTTATTCTTCTTCTGCGTTCGTGGGCTGAAACTCCCACGTACACTTGTGTTTTTTGCACGGGTGGAATTTTACGTGTATGACCGTTTTTTACCCCGCCATTTAGGCAGCCATACGCCGTTTTCGGAGGACCCACTCCTTTATGACCAGTATATCCATAAATGGTTTACAGAAATTGGAAAACAAATTTTTTGGGGAATTATCGAATGTTTAAAGATATTTTTGCATGTGAAGACTATGTCACACACCTGCCATATCAGCAATGTGTTTCAATTATGAAGTTTAGAACATTAAACAACAATTTGCCTGTACAGAAAGAATGTTATCTTAACATCCCGAGGTCAGAAAGAACTTGCACCAAATGTGTATCACAAGACATAGGTGATGAATTCCATTATTTATTTGTCTGTGATTTTTTCAAAGAAGAAAGAGCTGAGTTGTTACCACCTTACTATTGGAAAAAACCTAATGCACTTAAATTTAAAAAGTTGGTTGCTACTAAGAAAAAGAAATTGCTAAAGAATATTTTGGACTTTATTAATAGAGTTTGTTACAGTTTTTCATAATTTTTTAATTTTTTTATTTTGTTTATTTACTATATTAGCATATACCATGATTGTATTGATTGTATTTATTGTTCAAAATGCCCCCATGGGTTATGGACTAATAAAACTTGAACTTGAACTTTCAGCCCATCCATTTTTTGTTTGCTGCTTAATGTCCATTTCTGCTCCCCTTCAACCCCTCTTCACAGAATTGTCAATTCCAGTGTGATATATATGATGCCTGTGCACTAGATTTGAACAGCACTGTCCTGAGAAGAACACTGTAAACATTATCTCGATTCTAGCATTGTCATGAAATTGAAACTTCCTGGGTGTTCCTTTCCACCCACTCCCCCTTTTGGGTCTCTCTCTCTCTCTCTCTAATCCATGTCTCATTCTCTTTTTCCTCCTGACTCCCTAATCCCTCCATTGACCTTAATCTGGGCAATTGACCTGAACCTTCCCCCTTCCCCCAAACAGTATGTATTGTCTAATGAAACCTGAGTCATGTGTAATAATAGTACCTAATGTGTAAGGTCTTAGCCTCCCATCCTCTACTTCCAGGCTGCTCTCATCCCTACCCCCCCCCCCCCCCCCCCCCCTTTCTCCCCACCTCTGCCCCCTCTTCCCTCTCTATTTGATTTCCAACACACACCATTTCTTGTCTCTGTCCAGTTATCCATCACTTGATCTCAGTCTTGTCAATGTCACATGACCCAACTATCCACCTGACCGGTATTTCCTAATGAAACCTTAGCCTGGAGCCAAACCCTTTTGTAATTTGTGGTCATAGTGGGAGGTAATGAGGATTTTGTGGAAAGTAAATGTGACTAAAGAGCTATGCTAGTATTTGTATGAGGCAGGGGGTGGAGGACCTAGTGAACTGAGATGTGAAGAGATAGTAATCTTTCAAAGATTTGATGGGGGAAAAATTCCACATATAGTAATTTGTGTTTCTGATTTTAAGTAGCACAAAAAGTTATCTTTCTGAAAAAAGAGAGAGAGAGAGTACCAGTATCAGGGGCGGATCAGTTCGTTTTATGGGGGGGGGGGGGGGTTTCCAAAAGTATATTGTGAAGATAGGCGCGAAGCACCGAGCCGACGGCGCAAAGCGCCTAGCTTGCTAGGGGGGTCCGGGGGCATGCTCCCCCGGAAAATTTTGAAAAAAAGGATGCAAAATGGTGCAATCTGGTGCATTCTGAGGATGATCATTACCAGTTTCAGGCAGCAGATTTTGTCACTGATTAATACCCCAAAAATTGAAACTCAACCCAAAAAAACACAAATTTTTTATTTTTTTTTGGCTGGGGGGGGGGGGGGTTCAGAAACCCCCCCCCCCTCGTCTGCCCCTGAGTATGAATAATAGTACATTGTATCGATAGACTGTCAATTTGAATTTGGTGATGGCAATACAGTTTACATGTACATGTACTAATGGTACCTAACGGAGCTGGAGACACACATGGGAGGAAATCTTTCAATGTCTTTCTCATTCTCTACCACCCTCACCCTCTTTTGTGTCCCCCCTCTGTCTCATGGTTTTTCTCCTTTTCTCTCCCTTTCATCCCAATTGCTTTGGCATCCCTTTTCTCTACCATCCGGTCAAATCCTACAATCTGCATTACTCTTAAGGAACTGGTGTGGAAGAAGAGGGTTAATAGATGAAAGGGTAGTGAGCAAGAATAAAATAATGTATTCCTTTATCTGAGCAACATTTAAGAATGAAGAAGCAAGCTGTTTCGCCAATCATCACTTCATTGCTAACAGATTCATCTTTCACAATACTCATCAAAATACTGTGTGTGTTTTGTTCGCAGCCCATGGAGAAGGGAGCTAAGCTGCGCAGACCTCACCACATTGCCAACATCACTACAGCACTCAAATACCTGGAGACCAAACACGTAAGTACATGGAACATGTAACCATTTTCCTGGCTGATAATGCATCTTTGTCCCCCAGTCTTCCAGTTTCATTGGCGAATGTGACTTTTGGTTTTGCTGCGTAATTTCATGACTAACACCAATTTCATCTGCGAAATTAAGCCTGCACATATTCTCACTCTGCACGTAAAGTAGCCAAGCTGTTGACTACAATGTAGAATGATGACCTAACCCTAGGTTTTTCCCAGGTAAAAGCCTGGCTAGATATGAAGATATTTATATAATTATGTGCACAGAAAGAAAAGTGTCTTTAATATCCCAGTTGTTTTCAAGATACACGGCTACCTGAAGAGGTCTTATATATCTCGCATCTTTTATATTTCAGATCAAACTGGTCAACATCAATGCAACCAGCGTTGCGGATGGAAAGCCGGCCATTATCCTGGGTCTGGTGTGGACCATCATCCTCTACTTTCAGGTCAGGAGTTACACCAACTGTTGATTAGTCTATCTTTATTGTCTTGTGATTATTTGGTTGTATAGATAGGGGTGCTTGATGAACTTGATTGTTGTAAATAAAATAGTCATTACACCTAATCACAGTGAGTATGCAACGATAACAGAGAAACAATGTTTGTATAAATTCTTATGGAAGCAAGGGAGAAAAAGTGCTCAGATCTTTTACTCGCACGAATTTGTGTCCATGAGTTCTCTCTGATAATACTTACAGTGTTCTAATAATGATTCTAAGTTGATATTGGATCCAGAAGCTGATTGCTGTCCATGACGCCAAACATGATTTAATCTCTTTAGTGATAAATACACTGTGTTCTGATAAGGGTTCTGTTTTGATAATGATACTGAGTCCTGAATCAATGAGTTGTTCCGGAATCAAAAACAGTAGTACAGCATCTCAGCTTAAAGCTTTCTGTGCTGTGTTGAACTGCCATGCCTTACCCTTGTAACCCATGAGACTGCTTTCGGTGCAGATTGAAGAGACCATCTCCCAAGTGCCCAATGTCCCGGACATGGACGGAGAGGGGCCGTCCAAGAAGAAGAAACAGGCCCTGCCAAAACAGGGCTTGCTGGCTTGGGCTGAGAGCGTCCTTACCAAGTGAGTCCTACAGTGTCCATTAATTCTATTGCTCGCAGTTTCCAGAAATTGCGTGATCTGTGAAATGCGCTTGCGTAATATAGCCATTTACCGTATGTACGCAGAAGCCTCCGACAGTTTTGGATTGTTAGATAAGATCCTAACGGAATGAACATGCAAAGCAAGATTATCAGTTCTAACTTTGTTTCTGGGGTTAGGGTTGGCAGCGTAAAATCAGTGCAGTTATTCCAGAAAGTGGATCATATTTTCACTCATATCCCCAGACGTATTAGTGTTAGTGATCAGTTCACTTCTCTAAAGCCAGACTTCTTTGCGTCTCATACCTATCCGTTCCTGATTCACTTCTTTGTATGTTCAGTAAGGTCTGCTTTCTTGAAATCCATTGTTTCTACCAGAGTTCATTTTCCCTGTTGTTTATTTGTAGAACATCCAGTATTTTGATGATTTGAGACCTACACACACAAACAGGGTTCCTAAATTGTTCTTGGTTTTGTAGGAAATACGGCCTCAATATCAAAGATTTTGGCAAGAGCTGGAAAGACGGTGTGGCCTTCAACGCTATGATTCACAACATCCGCCCAGACCTGGTCGACATGGACAATGTCAGACGCCAGCAGGCTCGCATCAACCTGGAGCATGCTTTCTCTACTGCTGAAGACAAGCTGGGCATTGCTAGACTGCTTGATCCTGAGGGTCAGTGCTTTGACTTCGAGTCAGAAGACATTGTTGCTTCTTTTCTTTCTTTCTTTTCTTTACTTCTTTCTTTCTTTCTTTCTTTTTTTCTTTCATTCTCATTTTCTTTCTTATGTTCTCTCTTTTGCTTACAAATGACATTTGATCAACTTTATAGTTTATTGCTTCTTATTACTTGTGTGGAAGAAGTCGGACGGTTGTTTTCTGTTTGATTTTAAAGTGATTCCCAAGTATGTTTTTTCTGCTAGTTACAAACAGTTTCAGAGGGGCTTGCCTGTTTTGATATGTGGTTCGGCTCTTTCATGGCTGTTGATGTGTCCTGCTATGTGTCCCACAGATGTGGATGTGGACCGGCCAGATGAGAAGTCCATCATGACCTATGTGGCCCAGTTCCTCAAGGCCTATCCTGATGCTGGTGACCCCAATGTGAGTTGATTGACAGACTTTGTGCATATCCCAGTGGTGCCTATCATGAGAGAACACCCTAATCAGTGCAAGTGTCCTTTGTGACAAGGATGTTCATGGGATAGTGGTAGTTTTCTGTATTTGAAAGTGTTCCCTCATTGGAAGAGCATCGCATTACAAATACCACTGTACTATTACATTGAACTTTTTGCATTTTCTTTTGAATAGTTACAGAGTGTACACATTTTAGCACAATTTTTTACATGTGTCTGAATGTGTTTAAATGTTCAAATATAATGAATGTCTGGATGTACACCCCCCACGGGCTAGGGGGAGTCCCATATTGGTTGGGACGAGAAAGAATTTACCCGATGCTCCCCAGCATGTCGTAAGAGGCGACTAACGGATTCTGTTTCTCCTTTTACCCTTGTTAAGTGTTTCTTGTATAGAATATAGTCAAATTTTGTAAAGATTTTAGTCAAGCAGTATGTAAGAAATGTTAAGTCCTTTGTACTGGAAACTTGCATTCTCCCAGTAAGGTAATATATTGTACTACGTTGCAAGCCCCTGGAGCAAATTTTTGATTAGTGCTTTTGTGAACAAGAAACAATTGACAAGTGGCTCTATCCCATCTTCCCCCTTTCCCCGTCGCGATATAACCCTTCGTGGTTGAAAATGACGTTAAACACCAAATAAAGAAAGAAAGAAAGAAAGTCTGGATGTACACAATTGACTTCCCTTCTCAGTCAGTGTACATTTTGTCTGTATACTTGCTGAACATAATAATAATAATACGAGAATTTATTATAACGCTCACATACCTCACCACAAGGCGACTCAAGGTGCACTCATACACATTCTTTCGCATTAACAACTCGTGCACACAACATGAATTCAAACCTTTCCAGATGGGAAAAAAGTACACTTGGTTTCAGTATGGGATATTTTTAACTTAATTTTCTTGCACATGCTTTCAGTTCCGTGGAGTCCCTGGTGATGACTTGAGCACCGCGGACAAAGAGGAGCTGGCGTACAACTCCATCATGAACTGGCTCAACACTGATGCCGCAGAGATCCTAGCCAACGCTGAGGACCCCGTCACTGACAGACAGGCTGAGTTTCTGGTACGTTAGTTTGTAATTGTGCGTTCTTGAGTGTTTAGTTTTGTGTGTCTCACTATCGGGGTAAATCACTGGTACTTGTCAGTGGATTATGAAGGGAGGAGTGAAACAGGTGCAATGCAAACTTGGTAACTAGAGTGTGTACAGGTGTTTTTTGACTCACATGCGAAGCAAAAGTGAGTCTATGTACTCACCCGAGTCATCCGTCCGTCCGTCCGTCCCGGCGTCCGTCCGGAAAACTTTAACGTTGGATTTTCTTGGACACTATTAAGTCTATCAACACCTGATGTGGCCTGATGGTGTATGGTTACAAGATCTCAAAAAACATGTGCGGCAACTTGACCTCACTTCAAGTTCAAGGTCACAGGGGCCGTAATTGTTGTCTTAAAAACGACCATTTTTCACATTTTTGCATTTTTTTCTGAAGTTATCGAGAATGGCAACCTTAGCTATGTATGCTATACAGGGCAATGTAAGCCCTATCTTTGGACACCAGTTTGGTTGACCTTGCTTCAAGGTCAAGGTCGCAAGGGTCCTTTAAAGTTGGATTGTATACATAGTTTGAAGTGACCTTGACCTTGAACTATGGAAGGTAACTCTTCCAAATCTACATATGTGTGAGGGAAATACATTATATTTACAAAAGTGAGTCTATATACTCAACGACATCGTCCGCCTGTCCTTCGGGCGTCCGGGCGTCCGTCCCCCCCGTCCGTCTGTGAAACCTTTAACATTGTATATTTCTTGGACACTATTAAGTCTATCAACACCAATTGTGGCCTGATGGTGTATGGTTACAAGATCTTCAGAAACATGTTTGGCAACTTGACCTCACTTCAAGGTCAAGGTCACAGGGGCCATAATTGTTGTCTTAAAAACGATTGTTTTTCACATTTTCACAGTTTTTTCTGAAGTTATTGAGAATGGCAACCTTAGCTATGTATGCTATACAGGGCAAAGTAAGCCCTATCTTTGGACACCAGTTTGGTTGACCTTGCTTCAAGGTCAAGGTCGCAAGGGTCCTTCAAAGTTGAAATGTATATATTTTGAAGTGACCTTGACCTTGAACTATTGAAAATAACTCTTCCAAAACTACATATGTGTGAGGGAAATACATTATATTTTCATACTAACTCACGTTAGGTTACATATCTTCAAGTTCCAAGTTTTCTGTAATTATTTTCTTTACTGAATAAATATTGTTTTTCTCAGTTTTATTGTAAAATTATTGTAAAATTATTCTGAAAGAAAGATCAAGGTCTGTTCAGCATGTGAGTCGTGTGGGCTTTGCCCTTCTTGTTTTCTCTTATCAGGGATCACAGTATTGGTTATCTGAACTTGAAAAAAATCTGTGATTTTAAGAAAATGTCTAAAAAAAAAAAAAGCATTCATCACTAAAGAATTATCATGGAAAGCTTGTTTAGAGAGTTTTGTGGCTATCTATCACGATTATCCTTGATTAATGATGTTACAAATAGTTACCTGCTTGAAGCATGATCAGATGTCCATTTTTTCTCGTAATCGTGATACTAAAGTAAATGTAACATTGCAAATTATTCAAGTGTCATTGGTGAAACTAATCCTACCTCCTTTTTGTTTTAGGACTACATTGGCTTGAAGACAGAATTTGACAGAAGAGAACCCATCTACAAGAAAATAGGAGAGAAAGTCCACTCGGGCAGCGCTCTCAAGCTGACCGCCAATGACTGGGAAAAACTGGACACACGGTGGAAAGAAGTGGACGACCAAACACGCAAATGGCTGTTGAAACTGGACGCGAGTTTGCCGGGCAAGCTTGGCCAGTTTGGAAAATGGTTGTACAATGCTGAGCTTCTCCTGCTACAAGAAGGAGAGCTTCTCTCCAACCCTGACGAAAACCTGCAGAAACTGGCGGAAATACTCCGACACCACAAGGTAGGCAGTTCAGAAGATTCCTTTCTGTTAGGCAAACTGAGTGAAGGGTCTCATGTTTTCAGCAGAGCCTGTATGAAATTGTAACATGATAAACAATGTTTATTAGTGCAATCTTGCAGGATTATCTACAGTCACTTTCAAAATACAATTCCTGGCATGGTACTCACTTTCAAAATACATTTAGACGGGCCCAGTGGCGTGGTGGTAAGACATTGGCCTCCTAATCGGGAGGTTGTGAGTTTGAATCCCGGTCGCTGCCGCCTGGTGGGTTAAGAGTGGAGATTTTTCCGATCTCCCAGGTCAACTTATGTGCAGACCTGCTAGTGACCTTACCCCCTTTCGTGTGTACACGCAAGCACAAGACCAAGTGCGCACAGAAAAGATCCTATAATCCATGTCAGAGTTCGGTGGGTTATAGAAACACAAAAATACCCAGCATGCCTCCCCCAAAATCGGCGTATGCTGCCTGAATGGCGGGGTAAAAACGGTCATACACGTAAGAATCCACTCGTGCTAAAAACATGAGTGAACGTGGGAGTCTAAGCCCATGAACAAAGAAGAAGAAGAAAATACATTTCCTGGCATGGTACTGTAGTTAAAAAGAATAGTAAATTCATGAATAAGAGGTTCTCGAGAAAGATCACTCTTTTTATATTTAGTAAGTTTTGACTAAATATTTTAACATCGAGGGGGAATCGAAACGAGGGTCGTGGTGTATGTGCGTGTGTCTGTGTCTGTGTGTCTGTGTGTCTGTGTGTGTGTGTGTGTGTGTAGAGCGATTCAGACTAAACTACTGGACCGATCTTTATGAAATTTGACATGAGAGTTCCTGGGTATGAAATCCCCGAACGTTTTTTTCATTTTTTTGATAAATGTCTTTGATGACGTCATATCCGGCTTTTCGTGAAAGTTGAGGCGGCACTGTCACGCCCTCATTTTTCAACCAAATTGGTTGAAATTTTGGTCAAGTAATCTTCGACGAAGCCCGGACTTCGGTATTGCATTTCAGCTTGGTGGCTTAAAAATTAATTAATGACTTTGGTCATTAAAAATCTGAAAATTGTAAACAAAAATAAAAATTTATAAAACGATCCAAATTTACGTTTATCTTATTCTCCATCATTTGCTGATTCCAAAAACATATACATATGTTATATTCGGATTAAAAACAAGCTCTGAAAATTAAATATATAAAAATTATTATCAATTTTTTTTTTTTCGAAATCAATTTAAAAACACTTTCATCTTATTCCTTGTCGGTTCCTGATTCCAAAAATATATAGATATGATATGTTTGGATTAAAAACACGCTCAGAAAGTTAAAACGAAGAGAGGTACAGAAAAGCGTGCTATCCTTCTCAGCGCAACGAATACCCCGCTCTTCTTGTCAATTCCACGGGCACTGCCTTTGCCACGGGCGGTGGAGTGACGATGCTATGAGTATACGGTCTTGCTGCGTTGCGTTGCGTTCAGTTTCATTCTGTGAGTTTGACAGCTAATTGACTAAATATTGTATTTTCGCCTTACGCGAATTGTTTTTTGTTCAGTTAGCAAGTTGTATATTTCTTACTAGTTTCATTTTTCTGTCTGTTCTTTAGGAATATTTTAAAGATCTGGAGACATGGAAGCAGTTCTTCCAGCAGACGAAGCGCACCGGTCGCTTTGAAGGCGAGATGCTGCACGTCCATCACATGGACCTCATGAACAAACGCTTGGAGGCCGTCAGCAAAGGCTCCACTCACAACCAGGCGCGGATCGAGTATTTGCTGTGTCATTTTGAGGTGGTGGGGTACATTGGGGCAGCCGAGGAAAAGGTTGCTGCCTGGACGGCCAAATGCGGTCAGCAGGAGGACGTGGAAGCAACTCTGGCTGATTATGTGGTATGCGGGATTGTAGATTGTGTGTATGTGTGTGTGCGTGCATGCGCGTGTGTGTGTGTCCACATACACACTAGATCAGACTTGACTCCATTGAGTCCTCTTGTCAGTCATCTCTTTTCCTGGAAATGATCGAATCTCCTTAAATTCACAGCTTTAGTTTTATTGGGAATTGCACCAGTTCTTTCTTGTGCTGTGCCTTTAAGTGCAGTGAAAAGAAGTTGGTGAATTGGTAGTTACTTTCCAGTGGTATCAGATTTACTAACAGATTATAATCAAATAAAAATTGAGATAACCTCACCTCACCCTTTTTTTTGTTTGCTATCTACAGGACATTGTCGACAACCAGCAGCTAATGCAGAGATTCGACAAGACTCAAACCGAAATGAAAAAGCTGGCAGAGGCCTACAAAAGGGCAGACAAAGCCGAAGCTCCCAAAATTGACGCCTTCATGACAGATGCTTCTGACCGCTGGAAGAAACTGTCCGCGGAAATCCGCAGTGCTCGCCCCATGCTGGAAGAAGTGATCAAATCGTGGAAGAACTACAACGCCTGTGTGGACGTTCTGACCGTCTGGCTCACAGACGGAGAGCAAGTGATGGCCTCTGGCAACCAGGACGACATTCAGGAGTTCTTCAAAGATGTGGCTCAGTACGAGAAGCGCTTGAAGACGCTGAACGATTCAGGGAACTTTCTGCTTGGAGTTGTGACGGACCCTGTGGGCGAGGAAATCAAAGCCATGCTGGCAGTGATGAACCAACGGTGCCCTGCTCTCATTGACAGTTTCCAGCAGTACAAGCAGACAGAAGTGATCGGCAAAGCACGAGTGGAGTATGGCGATGGTGTTGAGCGATTGAAGGACTGGCTGAGCACAGCGCAAGAGCTTCTGGGTCAGGAGATTCCATGCATTCACGCGCCTTTGAAAGAACATCTGATGCAGCTGGATGTGAGTTGATTCGTTTTGTTTTTTAACATACTCATGACACTGGTCTTCTTCTTCTTCTGCGTTCGTGGGCTGAAACTCCCACGTACAGTCGTGTTTTGCACGAGTGGAATTTTACGTGTATGACCGTTTTTTACCCCGCCATTTAGGCAGCCATACGCCGTTTTCGGAGGAAGCATGCTGGGTATGTTCGTGTTTCTATAACCCACCGAACTCTGACATGGATTACAGGATCTTTTTCGTGCGTACTTGGTTTTGTGCTTGCGTGTACACACGGGGGTGTTCGGACACCGAGGAGAGTCTGCACACAAAGTTGTCTCTGAGAAATAAATCTCTCGCCGAACATGGGGACGAACTCACGCTGACAGCGGTCAACTGGATACAAATCCAGCGCGCTACCGACTGAGCTACATCCCCGCCCCTCGATGATGACACTGGTGATGTTGAATCAAGAAATTCAAGAGAAAAAGGGATGAGAAGATGTATAGTGGAAACCCCCTTTCACGATCTCCAAATATCACAAAATCAGTTGATGAAGGAGAGTTTTAAAAACTTTGTTAAATTTACAAAGGTTATGAAATCTGAAAAAGTAAGGCCTCAAAAGAGGAAAAGTCTTAAATTTGGGTCTTAAAAAGGGGGGTTTCACTGCAATATTTTGCGTTCATCTCAAATTAGATGGTTGGTTTCTGTTTATT
This sequence comes from Littorina saxatilis, assembly GCF_037325665.1. Classification (NCBI taxonomy): domain Eukaryota; kingdom Metazoa; phylum Mollusca; class Gastropoda; order Littorinimorpha; family Littorinidae; genus Littorina; species Littorina saxatilis. The sequence goes on from NC_090261.1 coordinate 44,257,604, forward strand.
TATGTAATTCAGACCATGAGAGAACACTACACTCTCAAATTTTATTATTTGGTACAGTTTCTTTGATGCATCATTTGATTCCCTATTGGGTTTGAAGTGAGAAAAATAGCAGAACGGAGTGAAATTAACCTGTGTTTGTTCTTTTTTAGGACCTGAATGCCAGAGTGGCACAGGTGGAGAGTGACTTCAAGATGACCACCAAGACGGCACAGTCGCTGGTGAAGGACAGTTCTCAGGATGCGGTGAACGAGATGCTGCAGACCCTCAACACCCAGAAAGAAGTCATCGTCAAGCTGCGCAAGGAGATTCCTGAGCGCATCAAATACCTCAAGGTATGCTTATCTGAAACAAAGACCATCTGAAACCGTAAGGGCATTCTGCCTTTAGAATGAAAAAGTTAAGAATGACAACTGAAGCAAAGGCCACATCAAGGCTAACTTCCCCATGGCGAGAAGATAAACAGTACCTGGCAGCATTATATTTTCATCTTGGTGGTACTTTTTCATTGGGATGTCCAAAATGGTGCAAAATGGGGTCTGAAACCATGCAATTCATGGTGCTTTAGCAGCATTCCCATTGAATGCCATCTGATGAACTAATCTGAAGCAGAAATATTTGTGTGATACATAATAATAAGGGTATTAATTATAGGGCGCAAATCCTAAAATATGTATTTTTTACAAGTAAAATGACTATTTCTAAGAATACTCACCTCAATTTAACTAATAGGAGTTACCTTACTTACGAGTGCTAGACTGAGAAGCGTCCTATGTTACCAGTACTAGACTGTAAACAAGGTCGCTAACTCTAGATTTCCGTCGGTATACCATTTAGGGGAGTAGTCTCCCTTTGTCGGTAGTACCTCTCTGCGCATGTGCCAATGCCCATAATCCCCAGTTTCAATTCGAAGCTATTAAGTCAATAGCGGGGTTGGTGGGAGGGTCTCTGGTTAAATTGAGGTGAGTATTCTTAGAAATAGTCATTTTACTTGTAAAAAATACATATTTCTTTCGAATACATCACCTCAATTTAACTAATAGGAGAATAGATAACAGGCTGGAGGGTTGACTTTCGATCGGTAATCTAGTGTCACCTCACCCGACTCAGCCCATTTGTCCGGAATCCCCCCTGTAAAATCGGGGGAAGAAAAGGATAGATCATCGGACTGAGAAGCAAGAAATCCTGAGTCGGGCGAGTGGCAAGTTGCATTGTTGCCACTGTGTCAACTTGCTCCAGAAAGGGACAATCAAAAGAAAGTCCCACCTGTCAATGTAGAGCTGGTTTCTACTCGATGGTCGTTACTATTCCTCTGATCACTTGTCTTTATCAATGTTGGGTTATGGTTATGACTTGCCATTATGCGCCTTGAGCGACCCAACTCCCCAGCAACGTAAAGTTCTGCAGGCGGATCAGGTGAACGACCTAAAAGATGAGGAATGGTCAGAGATAACAATTCCTCTAATACCTTGAACTTATCACCAAGGTGCGTCTCTGCGACTGATCCTCCATTTAAGGGAGATTGACAGAGTTTCCAGAGATCCTGTAGAATTCTGGTCTGAGGCACCACTTTCCATGGCAAACAATTGTGCCAGTCGCATGAATGAATATATATATCCTCTCTGAATTTACCTCTCTAATGAGGATGGTAGGCACAGATACCAGTGTAAATTCAGGCTGACTTAGCTGTTCCTCCTGCGTGACAGGAAGTAAGCGCAAGTGCGCTCAGCAGTACGGTCACTGTCTGCACCTTTCCTGTGCCTGTATCAACGCATGTGGGGGCTATAAGCCTACCCTTAATGGTTATAGGTACCATTTGTCCTAGAATAGCCAGTGAAAGACAGCCAGCTGTATTGCCTTTACCCAAGGGGAAAACCTGCTTCTTACTTTGAAATTCCACACTTATAGCGTGAGGGGATCCCCAGTGACCATGGGCATCTCTGAGCCCTTATTGGCTGAATGACCGCTCTTGTCTTACTCAAGAGGGTGCCATGCCTGGCATGCAACTCACTGAGAGGTCCCATTTGTGATTTCAGCAGGACCGTTTACTGGCTTGATCAGCCAGGTCCTTGATCTAGGTTTTCTGTAAACATGGTTGTAGGTGGCATCTGCTGGGTTGTCTGCCCAGCATAGGTTTTGTGGGTTCTGGGACACTCCAGATTTCTGTAGAGCTCACAAAACCTTAGATGACTATGCAGTGATGTTCTCCGGCCTATGGCCGAAGGTGCACTATCTTGGGCTGATGCAAAGTTCTGCCCCCTGGTAGTTGAACTCACAAAGATGTCTTATGTTGTGATCTCAGTAGTACTTCTGCCTAGATCACCCAAGTCCATATCTGGATTATCAGTAGGCGTGGCTGCGGGCGGCAAGTGTTGCATTGTCTGACCAGCATAGCTTTGTGAGCTCTGGGGCACTTCAGCTGTTTGTGGAGCTGAGCTCTAGGGTGACTATGCAGAGTTGTTTTCAGGCCCCTGCCTGAGGCAGGAGGTGTACTCTCTTGGTCTGATGCATAGTTCTGACTTGACAAAGGTCTTAGTCAGCACCCGAGTTGCCACGTTTCTCGCCCAAAAACGACGCGTAGCCGTAGACTGGGAGTGAGTGAGATAGGCTGGTGTGGTATTCCTGGCTCCAGCTAGGATCTCACTGTGTCTCTACCTCAGGCTCTTCGAGCGAGGGAGAAAAGGCTGGTGTGGTATTCCTGGCTCCTGCTAGGATCTCACTGTGTCTCTACCTCAAGCTCTTAGAGTGACACAACTTATACTCACCCAATAACCTTGTGTCACCGTAGACTGGGAGCGAGGGAGATAGCCTTGTGTGGTATTCCTAGCTCCTGCTAGGATCTCACTGTGTCTCTTTCCTCCAGCTCCTATAGCTTTTGAGTCCAGGCATCTGAGAGTCTACATATGGATGGGATGGACACATTCACCCACTGTCAAAGGTATTGCCGCACTCATTATGCCTTTCGGGGGAGGAATACCTCTAGGTCTTATCTCTGTGGTCCAGGGATCTTAGAGCGCCAGTTGTAAGAGGCAAACGAAGCTTGTCCAATTCAAGGTTCGGTTGGAAGGGGTGGCTGAGCCTTCCCAAATCCAAGTGTGTCTGTGGCCGTACCCAATACCCCTAAAGGTAGAGGAAGCTCTTCTTGTTCCAGGAAAATTTGACTCAATGATGGAGGGACGTATGGTTTACCCAGTCCAAGATGTCTGGCAGCACTAATCAATCCGCATGGGCTGAGAGGTCCTCCTTGATCTATGAAATCTGGCCCATGGATCTCATAGTGCGGATGGCTGGCCAGACCTCAGACTATCTCTCAGTGTCCTTCCTGGAAAGTCCATGGAAAAACGGGCGGAGTCACCTCGGGAGACATTCCCTCTTTAGTCAAGTCTGTCCGTCTCTGAAGCATGACGTAGGTTGAGTGCTGTCCCTGTTGAAGGGTTTTGCCTTGACTTGGTTTGTTTGTTTGCTTAACGCCCAGCCGACCACGAAGCGCCATATCAGGGCGGTTCTTGACTTGGTCCAAGGATGATAACCATGAGGTTTTGTAGCCTAAGGACTGCCTGACCCTGGGGTAGGTTGTCTTCCAAAAGCTGCTGATCATCTCAGGGGCACCTGCCCAGTGATCTTAAACGGCCCATCCCTTCTCTAGGACGTCTACTGTCGTCTCTCCTGTTGATGCTTCTGCCAGAGTTGTTACCATTATCAGTCGAGATGTGACCTGTTACAGGTGTCGGACATCCTCTGTTGAGTGTCGACTGTACAATCTGACATTTCTATCATCATCCCCTGGCTGATGCGGGTGTCAGATGACATTCAGGAAGAAGGGGCAACTCTTACAAGTTGTTACGCTGAGTCCGTCCACAGGTCATGAAAGCATTCTGTACTTGACGATCTCAGAGCACTTCTTCCCCCGTCTCTGCGTTATCTCCAACAGCTCCCCGCCTTGTGATGTAGCCTGAACATGCTCACCCGTGTTGCCCGACGCTTGTATGGCAAGATTCTTGGGCCTGTTACCCTGTTGAACAAGCTCCACTCCAAGTGTGAGTGATCTTCAGAGTCGTTTCCTCAGGCAAATGTCTTGAGACACTTTGATTCCTCTTATCTTGGTACGCAGTGTCTGTCTTGTAGCTGTGTATCCGAAGGAGACATCTAGAGACCTCAAGAGCTTGCAGTATGCATGGAAACTGATGTGACTACTATACCCTGTTCAGTTGTCCACCACTGTTTGACTGGTGATCTGTATGCAGATTGCAGGTGCCATCTTGTTACTGGTAGGGCGGCTCCCCGGTGTGAAGGTTGTAGCCTCTAACCATTAGCTCTCCATTCCAGGTGATGAAGATAACTAGGAGGCTCTAGGCATTCTCCTCACACTCCCAGACTTCTGTGTAGCTGGGCACTGCTGAATATGGTCAGGCGTGAAGTGTTGGTCTAGTTCCAAGAGCGTTAAACATTAGGTCTTCCTCAGTCCGTCAGGAGGTGGTAGACAGGCAAAGGGGGGCGGGAGCTGTCCTTCCGGTGCTGAAGCATCGCTACAGGCAGTTTGCAGCACTGAATACTGGTAGTCAAAATGCATGAAGCCACCATCATGATGGGGAACCCTGGCAAAGATAGTGGTGGGAGGGGCCCAGTCCTGTCAACAGCCGTGTTTCGGGGTCACCTCAAGGGAGAGGTTGCAGACGAGGCTGTAGCTACCTCAGGGAGATTCTACTCATGTTACGCCCAGTGGACGTCTTGCCTGACAGCTGGAGGGTCTGTCATAAGCTGTCGCAACAATCCTGGGAGTTATCAGGGCGAAAAGGAAGCCTGTCTCTTCCTGTGCTTACTGGAGGTATTCCCCCAGAGCGCCTGACATTGTCTGTTTGGTAATGTCTACGTATATATAAATACATGTCAATATGACTTAATTCCCCCTCGTACTGATAACGGCATGGATGTGCCAAGAGTTTATCCAGTACCTTTCTCATGAGAGTAGCCGCTCTGTCTAGGAGGCATAGTTAATAGTGTGTTGTAACAACATCCGTTTAGCAAATATGTTATATTTTCCATAATATGAAATGATAAACATTGTATCCCTTGTATGAACCTGACTAGAGCCAGTGTTATTTAAGGGCGGCCTCTTATTGTTAGGTCCTGTTGTCTACTTCTGAGAACCTAGTCGTAGGATTAGGTGACAACAGTAGAGATGTGGCCTTGTTAAAGGTCAAAGGCTTAGGTTTTGCCTACGAACCAGGAATAAGTAGAGGCATGACAACATTATAGGAAGCTCCCCTGTGAGTATTATTCAGAGCCTTGCTCGATCTTGCATGTTGTGAAAACTCAGCTGAGTGTAATACTCATGTGTTAACAACCAAGTTTATTCATGCCCCTAAGGCATGGTTTCAACTGTATATTATTCATAACATGTCATTCAAGTGTAATGTACATCAATTGTGCACTGGAACAGAACATAAGTATATATGTGTGCCTGTTCTAATTGAATTTGAAGAGCTGTCTCCTGGCACTGTGGTATCAACAGATTTTAGCTGAGTGTAAATCTCAAAGTGTAAACACTTGAGTTTATCCATAAGTTAAATCTTTTACCACTCAGATAGCTGATTTAAACACTCCATGAAAATGGAATTTGTAACATCAACTGACTTCTTTGATACCCTTTGCCAAGAAAAAAGGATTATATCCCAATAAAGATGTCCCATCTGTGTTTGCATACACTTTAATTCTTCCTTGTCAATTTAAAAAAAAAAAATTTTTTTAATATATATTTATATATATATAATGTGTATGTATGCACGCATACAAGTTTACAAGTTAATCAAGTTAAGTTGGCAAGGAAAGTATTCTTTATCCAATTTGAAGAAGTACCACCACGTGGTCTCTGTGAGTCCACCATGATCATCTGATAAAAATACCAAAACCATAATCTGCCAACCGCAGAAAACATCGTTTCCCAGAAACATAGGAGAGAGAATTACTTGCCTTTCTCTGAGAGTAAAGGAAGTTCCCTCCGTAATATTCCCGGAGGCGCATATCTCAATCTCAGTGTTTGGTTTTCTTTCCAAGCGGGCGAGGTTTGTTGTTGTTATTCTTCGATACAACCCGCTTTCAGTTCTATCAGCGTTCAAGCGTACTGCGGTCCGTATCTACGCTGCCCGCAAAAGTCATCGCAGTTTGTAATGACCGAAGTATTCATACGCCATATGTAACATTCGCGGGCGCTCTGTGCCTTCAGTTCAATCAGCGTTCAAGCGTACTGCGTTCCGTATCTACGCTGCCCGCAAGAGTCATCGCAGTTTGTAATGACAGAAGTATTCATACGCCGTATGTAACCTTCGCGGGCGCTCGGTACTTTGTACGCCTAAAAAATGCTGGCGCTTCCGGTCGGGATAACGCACATGGTAAACCTCGCTGTAGTCGATAAAAAGCTGTTAAAACGCAAAAAACTTCTGGGTAATTTCGAAGTTGAAGGTCTTGTTCGTATTCCTACATTGATGTGTAGGGTGACCTGCCGTTGCTTTCCATTGAAAGCGGCAAGGTAAGTTATCGTTCGCGGAGTTCTATTGCGCCAATGAAACCGGTCCAACCGCTGTAAATATCTGTTCGACATTCGTAACGACTGAGTAAAGAATAGTTGTCGTTCAATTGCATGTTCACTAGTTAAAAAAGACAAGTAACGGAGCCTGTTAGGCTCTGTGTGTCAACAAGGTATCATTGATGATTGAAGTACCTTCTACTTATGACCAAGTAACTTTGTTACATTTTTAAGCCGTTTCACTTTCATTTTCACGGTTCGTTACGTTGTTCAACGTGATGAATCATTGAATGTATACGGGCGTATTAATCGCCCTTAAAAAGGAAAGCCCAAACCGTGATTGAAGGTGAATGTTGTAGTTCCTGTGAAGGAAGTCTTCTTAGACGGGAAAGGTCTAAATACACGTCTAGCTCCCCGTAGCAAGAAATTGAAACTGGGGATTATGGGCATTGGCACATGCGCAGAGAGGTACTACCGACAAAGGGAGACTACTCCCCTAAATGGTATACCGACGGAAATCTAGAGTTAGCGACCTTGTTTACAGTCTAGTACTGGTAACATAGGACGCTTCTCAGTCTAGCACTCGTAAGTAAGGTAACTCCTATTAGTTAAATTGAGGTGATGTATTCGAAAGAAATAGTTCTAAGCGCCTTACAATCTTAAATATGATAATCTTGATAACAGCAAAAATACACATTTTAAAAACAAACAGACTTTTCATCAAAATCCACATGTATTCATGGGGACTTCAGATGGAACTCTGTGTCTGAGTTTAAATTATTGGTGTCATATTCAACATAAAATCGAGACAAGACGGCAGATGTCTGTCTTGGGATGGATGAGGTGGGGTGGTTCAAAGGGGGGAGCAAGTTAATAAACTTTTGTCTTTGAAGTAAACATTGTGTTCAGTTCTTCCCTGTCACAGTATTTAACTTTCCATGGTTGCTGACAGCAGGCTATTTCGCTGAATGCAGTTTTGGGTAAAGGTTAAATGCATTTCAGTTCTGTTCGTGGTGTGGTACAGTCGAACTCGCTTAAGACGAATCACTGGGGATCGGGAAATAAGTTCGTCTTAACCGAAATTCGCATTAAGAGAATTGATTGATTTTTTTACTGTCACAATTTTAGAAGTAAAATTTAAAAAGTCGTGTAAAAGCATGTACATGCACATTCTGATCAATCTCCGATTTCATGGTGTCCACCAGTTCTGGTGCATGTACTACCCTGGCCAAGTTTCCTCTCAAGACATCAAAGAGACCGCCCCATAGATTAAACTCCCCATAGGTTAAACTCGGTCACTGACCCGGGTGCAGGAAGTGTTTCCTCTCTCATATGAAAGGGGAACCACCTCTCATAGCTAAAACTGGGTCAATGACCCCTGGGAAGAAGGTCAGTGTCTATAAAGAAGGCCACCCAGCCATCACAATGGACCTGCCTTTGAGTTTGATCTCGCCTCACACGCAGATCCTTGTAGCCTTGTGACTTTTAGAGACAAAGCGGCTCTGGGGCGATGAAAACGTGTTTGTTAAAAGAGGGGTTCGTTATGCAAATGATATGATATGTCGATCTCGGGACGAGTTTAAAGATTTCGCCATAAGCGTGAGTAAATTACAGACATTATGCATGCTTGGGAATCCAAAAAGTGCTCGTTATAAGCATAAATTCGTTACAAAGAATTCGTTTCAAGCATTTTTTTTAAGCATGAAGAAAGAGGTATTCAGTTGGGAACTTAAAACTAATACGTTATAAGTCAAAATTCGTAACTAGCGTGTTCGTTTTAAGTGGGTTCGACTGTATCTAACTTTCATTGTTACTGACCACAGGCTATTCTGCCCAACGTGGAGTCATTGGAAACTGGACTGGTGGACCTTGACCAGTGGCTGACAGAAGGGGAAGACCTGCTGGCTTCACACAAGCTGGACGCTACTGCTGATGCTGCTGATGCCAGACTAGAGAAACACAAAGTGAGTCATTCTTGTTTCAAGTAGATTTATTTTTTTATCTTGCCTATACAGAGATATAAGATTAAGAATCTTTTGTGTGCAGAAATTTGCCACTGATGAACATGGTTGAAACTTCTGAGTCTCCATGTTGACCAGCTTATTCAAAATATGAAAGTTAATTCTTTGTGGCAGATCCTATTAGTTTCAGGCCAAAGGACCTTTACGCTTTATTCATAAAGACTTGAACCTAAATGCCCTGCCTGTGTCTATGACAGAGGATTTTTGACTCACATGCGAAGCAAAAGTGAGTCTATGTACTCACCCGAGTCGTCCGTCCGTCCGTCCGGACGTCCGTCCGGAAAACTTTAACGTTGGATATTTCTTGGACACTATTCAGTCTATCAGTACCAAATTTGGCAAGATGGTGTATGATGACAAGGCCCCAAAAAACATACATAGCATCTTGACCTTGCTTCAAGGTCAAGGTCGCAGGGGCCATAAATGTTGCCTAAAAAACAGCTATTTTTCACATTTTTCCCATTTTCTCTGAAGTTTTTGAGATTCAATACCTCACCTATATATGATATATAGGGCAAAGTAAGCCCCATCTTTTGATACCAGTTTGGTTTACCTTGCTTCAAGGTCAAGGTCACAGGAGCTCTTCAAAGTTGGATTGTATACATATTTTGAAGTGACCTTGACCCTGAACTATGGAAGATAACTGTTTCAAACTTAAAAATTATGTGGGGCACATGTTATGCTTTCATCATGAGACACATTTGGTCACATATGATCAAGGTCAAGGTCACTTTGACCCTTATGAAATGTGACCAAAATAAGGTAGTGAACCACTAAAAGTGACCATATCTCATGGTAGAAAGAGCCAATAAGCACCATTGTACTTCCTATGTCTTGAATTAACAGCTTTGTGTTGCGTGACCTTGGATGACCTTGTCCTTGGGTCAAGGTCACATGGATTTTGGTAGGAAAAATGTGTAAAGCATGTGAGTCGTATGGGCTTTGCCCTTCTTGTTATGAACATTCACTGAGTTCACACTAGTATGGAAATTAGCTCTCTTTCTTTTTTTGGTGGAGCTGAGATTGGAAAGGAGGAGAGGGGGGCATCTATTTCAGGAAAGGAAGCAAATACATGAATTGAATGTGATACTGTAAGGACTTTCTACTAAAGGATAGACTGCTTGGAAGATGTGTGGTCATTATTTTGCTTTTATGTGATTTGTTTGTATTGCAGGCGTTCTTCTCAGAGACTACATACCAAAAATCTATTTTAGAGAGCAAAAACAAAGTCTTCCAAAAGATTGGCGGTACCAAAGCCAAGTTGAAAAACGTTGATTTTTCACCTGCTGATCAACTCATGCGCTTTGCCAATGAGAGATTTCAGGTAAGGAGCCTCACACTTTTCATTTGACTGCAGTGTAATGTGAGTGCAATCATGCATGTGTGTGTGTGTGTGTGTGCGTGCGTGCGTGTGTGTGTGTGTGCTTGCTAGTGTGTGTGTGTAAGTGCACATATGTGTGTGTAACTCTTTGGAAGGTCTAGCAGTTGTGATCATGTTACAGGGTTAGAACTATTTACCTTAAACTGCAACAAATTTGAATCCGTAGTTTAAACTTCAGCATTCAAACATGAGCCATATTTGTCGAAAAATATTAATGTATACGAAATGTTCAATACAATTTGATTGTGTTTTCCAGAAATGTTTGACGTCTTCCAAGGAGTGGGAAAAGAAGCTGGAGGGAATGGCCCGCCTGTGGAAATCCCTGATACAGAAGCAGCAACAGCTGGACGAGTGGCTGGACAACGCACAGGCCGTCATTGAGGACAACGAAGACGACACAGAAAGCCTCATCCGCAAACATAAGGTGAGCTGACTTTATGCTAGGATTTGTAATGGACACACACGATTCACATGAGGCACAGTTGACTAAAGTCAATTTGTTTCAATATGCTGTCTTATTCCTCCATTCCCATGGGGCGGTTCAAACATGGCAGCAGGTGTTCTTGCAATGCACATGACTCATGATATAATATGCAAAGGGCAATAACTCTAACACTAAAACACTACAGGATTAACTCTGTGAAAAAGCGTCACTCTGTGGTACAGTGGAACTTATGTCTAAATGCCCCGTCTACTCTAAAACTTAAATTGTTTCCCAGGGTATTCGAACAGATCTCTTTGTAAAGTATGTAAATTTACCGCCATAGTCCATTCTAAGACTACTTCCTTCCTGTAAAAGACCTTATTATATTGAATTTTGAGAGGTTTTAACACAGTTTACAACTCTTTAATGTAAGTGAGATATACCACACACCCCACAGGTTGTTCCCATCTTCCAATCCTTAGCTGGAGATAGTGGCAGTGAAAGTGTGGGGGCCCGGGTAGCTCAGGTTGTAGAGCACTGGACTTGTGATCGAAAGGTCGCTGGTTCGAATCCGGGCCGGGACGGACACGGGTCAACTTTATGTGCAGACCCAGAGACGGTATCCATCTCCCACCCCCGTGTCACCACAATGGCACGTTAAAGATCTTTATCATTCTACCATAAGTGCAGATGGCTGATATCACCTAAACATGCATACATCAAAAGCCGTGAGGGCGTAAAAACTCGAATCGTATGAACCAATTCATGTCCAATATAGGCAATTAAGACCTGACGGACAATAAGTCCCTTAAAATTTACTATGTGAAAGTGTTCATATTTCTAAAGTGACACTGTTCTTGCTGTTTAGCTTTAACTGTGAAAACAATTGTGTTGAACTCAAGGGAACACCTGTTTATGTGAAATGTGTTGCTTCATTTACTTTTTCTGTAACGTCTGTTGTAAAAAAAAGGAATAAACTAATTAAGATGTTAAGTTTTGTCTTCACAGTTATTAGAAGGAACAGACTAATTAAAATCTTACTTTTGTCTTCATGGTTGCATTTCTCAGCTGAGTATTATCTCTGTTCCGCCAGGCTTTCTTTGACCGCACAGACCAGAAGCGACTACAGGACTACCTGACCAACGGTCAAGAGATACTGAAGCAGCTGGAACCAGGTAACCAGATTCCCCTCAAGGAGACAATGACCGGCATGGAACAGAGGTGGAAGGTGAGTTTGTTCAGAACCCATTTGGATAAATTCATAAGAACTTTCACTGTCAATACTTCTATGGTTCTGAAGTTGCAGTATGAACCAGTGGGGGGGGGGGGGGGGGGGGGGGGGGGTTGGATGTGTGTGTGTGGGGATAGGGCGTTGTGAATATAAAAAGTATGCTTAAGTTACATCATGTGATTGTGTTGGTCTCCCTCAGTATGGGCACAGAAGGTGCTTCACACATGTTTGTTTGTTCGTTCATGGGCTGAAACTCCCACAGCTTTTACGTGTATGACCGTTTTTACCCCGCCATTTAGGCAGCCATACGCCGCTTTCGGAGGAAGCATGCTGGGTATTTTCGTGTTTCTATAACCCACCGAACTCTGACATGGATTACAGGATCTTTTTCGTGCGCACTTGGTCTTGTGCTTGCGTGTACACACGGGGGTGTTCGGACACCAAGGAGAGTCTGCACACAAAGTTGACACTGAGAAATAAATCTCTCGCCGAACGTGGGGACGAACTCACGCTGACAGCGGCCAACTGGATACAAATCCAGCACGCTACCGACTGAGCTACATCCCCGCCCTGCTTCACACATAATTCCAATGGGTGTATGTGGGTCTTTTGCCGGTGTCATAAGCAATTTTACTAGTGTTTCAGAAGGCAGTATGCCATTGGATAATAAAGGTACAAAGTGTCAGATTTCACTGTTATCATTGTCACAGCAGCTGAAAACTAGTCCAATGCAAACTTGACAAGTATTACTTTCTGAAGATAAAAAATTCTTGCTTCTAATTCTTAATTTTTATGGTGACTTTGTGATGTGTTTTTTTCAGGCTGTGATGGCAGCGGCCCCCGTAAAACTTCTGAAGCTGGAGTTTGTGCTCCCTGAGGAGAAGTTTGACCTGCAGATGGGCAAGGCAGAGGCCATCCTCAAGCAGTGCCAGGAGCAGCTAGCATCCAACACCAATGTCAAGGATGCTCTGCAGAAACACAAGGTCAGTGCTCTTAAGTGGCTACTAGTTAAACCACCTTGGTTCATGATTATCACCTGATGTAGCCATTTTAAGATTCGCTCTTTTTTAAGACCTCATTTTCTCCGATCTTTTTAGGTCTTAAAGGGGGTATAGTTTCAACTGTACTGTTACATGATGCAAGGCCAAAATTGTAGGTGTCTGCTACTATTTTAACAAAGAATAAGAGTACTTTCTTTCTTTCTTTATTTGGTGTTTAACGTCATTTTCAACCACGAAGGTTATATCGCGACGGATAAGAGTACTTGTTGCTTTGAGAATTTAAACTTAACTAATAGTTCATGAAAATGGGATATGTGAAAATGAATGAAAACAGGCAGAGTCAGAATCATGTGCACCATTTTGGTTTTGTCTGTCAATGGAATTTTATAAGAAAATTCAAATGAAACCTCACAGTGTGAACTATAATCAGACATAAAATAAGTTCTAGATTTTCCCCCTGTACTTCAGGTCTTGTACATTGCAATGTTTGTTACTCTTTGACCTCAAATATTAATGAGTTATTTTTTGGTCTCTTTGTAGCAATTTTTCCAGCAGGGTGTGTTCCGCACGACATGCGAGAAATGTTTGGAGCAAATGAAGGGCTACTCAGTTCAGCTGAACACTATGGACAGAGCCGATGGCTCCCTGCAACGACGCTATCAGCAATGTCTGGACAGGTGGAACAGGCTCTCCGGCTTCTCGGACAAGCTTCACCTACAGCTCAAGCAGCTGCCTGAAAGATGGAAAGACTACAACCAAAAGTGAGATTTTTGTCGTTTTTAATTTTTTTTACACTTTTATGTATGTGTATGTTTCTGTGATTGTGTGACTATGTGTGTGTGCGTGTGTGCGTGTGTGTGTGTATTACCTGTGTGTGCATGTGTGTGTGTGCGTTTATGAGAGTATGCATGCATGCCAGCAAGTATATACACGTGCTCGAAAGGACAAGTGCAGCTATGCTTTATGTGTGTATCACATGAATGGTTTTATAGATTTCCATACCACCTGGATAGCTTCACTACTTGCGTACAAGCAGAGCTGACAGGTTTCATGGTATTAGGCCATTTTGATAGTCTCAGATTTGCTTAGTCTTTTAAATCCATATCTGTGAGAATCTGCTGTATTTGTTGTATTAACATGCAAACTAGTTGTTTAAATACTTTTTTGAAAATAAAAGTTGACATTTTTGATAATGTGTTTATTTATGTGCGTATGAATGGTGGCGATCGTCAAAATACGGACGGATGAATTTACTTTTGCCACAGCATCACTAAACAAAGAACTAAATTCCAACACACACATGCACAAGTATCAATGCTGTGGTGGTTGAGAGTGCCAGAACACATTGAAATGATTGTTTTTCAACAACAATCGATATCCATAACACAAATTCTAACTTATACTAGCTCCGCAAAAAAAAATGTATGGGGATTCGGATCTGTCCGTCCGCATAGCGATATCAAGAGCATCGAAACTAATTGTGATTTCACAGGACAAAAACACAAGTTTACCTAATTTTGTATACTGTAAATACAAGTTTGTGCACCCTTGAAGTGAGTTATAATGTTGCCGAGGTCAATTTGCCCTTGATCGACGCACGGTGACCCGAGTTTCAAAGTTGCGATCCAGTCCGTCTAAACAATGTAACGATCGCCACATTTTTCTTTTCATTCAAAAACTAACCGTTTGGGGAGGAAGTGACCTCACGTTGTTTTACGTTGACGCTCGCGCTCGACAGAAAAAGACCGCAACAGTTTTTCAGTTAAAAAAATCGCAAAGTAATTACATTTTCTGAGGTTTTCTAGTGTCCGTCTAGTAACAATCGCCACTCTAGCGATCGCCACTGAGTGTTGAAGTCACATTTAACTCCATTTTCGACTGTTTTAAGAAACTATTTTGACGCTCAATCGTCACGTTTCAGTGTCGAAACACGTACTGTGCATTTGCAATCAGCCGGTGTGTCCAAACTGAAATGCGAGTGATGCCTCGATTTGTGGCGATTGCTCACGTGGTTGACGGACAGAAATACCTTCTTAGGGGGTAGGGGAACAGTTACTCCTCCATACAATAATGGTGTTTACAAATGATTGCAAACTTGTCTCTTTATAAACTGTTCAGACATGTCTTCTCTTCAATAATTTTCAGTTTTGCTCGGTTTGTTAATCAGGAGCACCCTGCAGTAAATGTTTCATCTGTGACAATGCTCGAAATGTTGACGTAATTCCAATGCCCATATCCTTCTCTTGTTACCTCATCTAGCCAAAACCATTGAAGATAGAAAGACATTTATTGAACAAACTAGATGCACAACACCAGTCTTAACACGTTTTGGTCTTACATGTATATGAAAATATTGATGGCCATGGAATGGTTTGAAAAAAAAGACGGTTTTTTCCTTCAAAACGGTCTAGGTCTGCCGGAAGTCGTATTTTTTCAAACCATTCATTTGAGAATCAATATTTTGATATACATACAAGAACAAAACTTGTTAAGAATGATGTGGGGCATATTTTTTGTTCAATAAATGTCTTTCTATCTTCAACGGTTTTGGCTATATGAGCTATATGCATGCATAGGATGACCGTATTGCTTTTTTTGCGTTTTCAGGGTATGCCGCTTTGCGCCTGGTTTTTAGATATAAATAAGGACCAGGACTATAAAAAAAATTACTGTTTTTAGTTGTAACAAACTCACTTTGTTGGAAAAACATGTCCTTTGAATTGTGTGCCAACATTTATTTTGTAGAATTTGAGTGTGTAAATAGTAAATTGCTGAACACAATACTGTGAAACCTGCCAGCTGCAAATGACCGGCACGGTTGGTCTAGTGGTAAGGCGTCCGCCCCGTGATCGGGAGGTCGTGGGTTCGAACCCCGGCCGGGTCATACCTAAGACTTTAAAATTGGCAATCTAATGGCTGCTCCGCCTGGCGTCTGGCATGATGGGGTTAGTGCTAGGACTGGTTGGTCCGGTGTCAGAATAATGTGACTGGGTGAGACATGAAGCCTGTGCTGCGACTTCTGTCTTGTGTGTGGCGCACGTTATATGTCAAAGCAGCACCGCCCTGATATGGCCCTTCGTGGTCGGCTGGGCGTTAAGCAAACAAACAAACAAAAAGCTGCAAATGTAAGAGCTGGTTTAAAACACTGTAACCCTGTGACTTGAATGATGATGATGCTGCATCTTGAAATTCTTTTTGCCTTTACCCTCAAAGCTGCAGTCCGACAGAGCAAGCTAGATTATTGAAGGGTGTGAGGAGGGATGGGATGGGGGAATGGCACAGCTGTGTACATTTGAACAGGTCTATTAACGGTGTTGTATGTTGTCTCACAGAGTGCACGGGATGTCTGACTGGATCAGCAACGTGGAGAAACTGATGAAAGAGATGGGGCAGGACAACGTCTCCAGCGATGAGTACAAAGACATGCTGGCAAAATTCCAGGTAAGCAACAGTCTTCATATTGGATGGAAGTTGTTTGAAATTCAGTCTTCACCTGTCTTTCGATTTCAGCCAATAGGTGCTCATAAAGGATGCTTCTCACAGTATCAGAATGTACGCTGCCTTTCCACCAAAAACTTTAGAGTTGTTCTTCAAGGTCAAAAGGTTATTTTTCCTGAATGAATGTCAAGCGTCTCACTTAACGTCTTTTTTTATAAGATGATAAACAAGCACAACAGCCTTCATTTTTGAATGATACTATCAAGCAGATAATAACTATGTGTGTAAGTGGTGCAATTATATACTCTATGCTTATTTAAATCTATATATTCACAAAATATGTTTAACTCATCTTGCATTTGGAACAGCTGAAGGTAAAACAAAATTGTTGTCCTAGTGCATTACCCTCATGTTATCAGTGAAGACCTCATTTACCATGGTTTTCAGTTGTCTCCACATATATCCAGTACACAGTAAAATTATGTTTGTCAAAAAATTTGATTGTTTTCAGTTTGTTTCACATTTTGAAACAGTTTTGCATGCTGTAAGCACAACCGGGTTTTTGTAGAAAATTGGTTAAGTTTTCTTTCCTTTACTTTTTGCATTTGATTTGTACCGTTGATGTTACAGATTATTTTGTCAAACGCATATTGATTATGTACATTACCTTATTGTTCAGATAATATTGGTAGCATTCATGTAAACAAGTTCACTTGAGCAGAATATGAAATCCTGTACCTGTACTTGCTTTTGGTGTTCAATATTCCATAGCAATCATTTCAACTTGTTAACCTAATGTTCACTATGTCAGTTATTTTCAACCCCCCGCGGGTTAGGGGGAAGAATTTACCCGATGCTCCCCAGCATGCCGTAAGAGGCGACTAACGGATTCTGTTTCTCCTTTTACCCTTGTTAAGTGTTTCTTGTATAGAATATAGTCAATTTTTGTAAAGATTTTAGTCAAGCAGTATGTAAGAAATGTTAAGTCCTTTGTACCGGAAACTTGCATTCTCCCAGTAAGGTAATATATTGTACTACGTTGCAAGCCCCTGGAGCAAATTTTTGATTAGTGCTTTTGTTAACAAGAAACAATTGACAAGTGGCTCTATCCCATCTCCCCCCTTTCCCCGTCGCGATATAACCTTCGTGGTTGAAAACGACGTTAAACACCAAATAAAGAAAAGAAAGTTATTTTCAGTATCAAAATATTTGTGGTAGTTGGTAGCAGTGCACCTAACATTTTTGGGTTGCAGTACCTGTTTTCATTTATGATGTTTTCAACCTTTAACATTATAATAAAGATATCATAGGTTATTGGTTGTACTTCACTCAAGTCATGGTTCAATCAAATGTGCTCCATAAGCATGATAAAGAGTCAGTGTACGTGAGCATAGTACATGTACTCTTACATTATTTTTCAAGACGCTCAGTTCTGTAAAGTTGAGCACTTTTTTGCATTGTTTGGTGAGTGTTCCAGCCGCAAAATTAAACCGCTTAACTTCTGGAGAGAATTGTAATAGACTGTTCCTGGGAAGAGTTAATCTAATGGTCATGTTAATCATTTTGATGTCAGTTTGAAGTAGTCATTATGGCATGTTTTTTCTCTCTCTTCCAAGCCATGATTTGTGAATAGTCTGAACCAGGTGCAAGTATACACCTGATAGGTAACATGTCAAGAAGTTAGGACTGAATGTTGAAATGTCTTTTTAGATTTGAAGCATTTAAGAAAATCTGATCTTTGGTAAGAGTCAGTAGAAAACAAAAACTTTATCATTGGTGCATATGGCTTTGCGATAAGCCAGAATACTATTAATTTGAAAGCATGGCATGTATTGAGCGAGAAGAAAATAAAGGTTTGAACCTAGGAAATGTAAGGATCCTCCAATATTATTGATGGTTCCCAACATTATGCATGTCTTTATGCACCTGCATATGTGCCTCACACACACAAAAACAACCCTCACAGAAATCCTGAAAGTTGTTTCTCTTTTCTTTTTACAGAAGGAGATGCGCAACATGGACAAACACATGGAGGAGGGCCGACGTCTGGAGGGCAACCTTGAAGAACTCCTTCAGGATGCCCCAGACTCTGACGCCGCCAATGAACGCAAACGCCTCCGAGAACTGATGGCTCGTTTTAAGGGCCTGCGACCCGACATGGACGCCACCATGGGCAAATCTTCCATCTTCACCAAAGGGTTTGATTTCCGCGACAACGTTGACCGCAAGAACAACTGGCTGGATGAAGCTCAGCGCATGGCTATGGAGAACCCTGTCATTGACAGTCTGGACGATGCCAGAGCTTACTTGCAGGAACACGAGGTCAGTTATGATCTGAAGGGAAATAGCATTGCACTTTTCTTTTCTGTTGAAGAGTTCATTTGTTTTTAAGATTACTCTTGCAAAGGAGCTGTTGGAAAGCAAATAGATTTCAGGCTTCCTCTCTTTTCCATTTTATCCTTTCTCACATTTTTCCATAAAGAAATTCAGTTGATGGATAGTGTGTAAAAGGAAAATTAAAACAATTTTCTTGCAAAGTTTCTTCTATTCTACAAATTAAATAATCTAAATGATGCAGTAAACATAAGCTGATATGATGTGCAGTCCTTGTAAACTGATGATGAGTTTACTGAAGAATGGCATTCAGAATGAAGATCTCGCGCTAGTCAGCAAGGAAATTGAGAAAGACGTTTATTGTTATGCACCGTCACACCCTCCCCTCCCCATTTCTTCTGTTGGTGTGCATATGCACTTGCACAAAATAAATAGTAATACACAATTAAATAAAGAAAATCTACAACTGTCTAACTCTGTTGTACTGTTTGCAGGCCCTGCTCACCAATTGAGAAAGAAGTTTATTGTTATGCATCGCCCCCCTTTCCTCTCCCCTCCTCTTTTCTTCTGTGTGTGTGCAGGTGCACTTGCGAAAAAAAAAAATAAATAAAAATTAAATACAGAAAATCTACAATTGTATAACTCTGTTGTGGAATTTGCAGGCCCTTCTGACCAAGCTGGACTCGGAGAAAGCCAACGTTCAGGCTGACATCGACCAAGGCAAGCGCCTGCAACAGGACCGCAACGCTCCCGCCTTTATTTCAGACACGGTTAACAATTTGGACAGAAAATGGCGTGACACCAACCAGTTGGCTCAAGCCAAGCATTCCAAACTCAAGGTATGGGGTAGTTATTTGCTTTGAGGAATTGTCTTCTTTACTTAGATTGTGGTTTGCCTTGTTGAGGACCAACATGATTGTTGTTTGTACATCAAGAAAGGATGAGCATGACTGCGTTTGTGGGATTCTTTCACACCCTCTCTCTCTCGCTCTCTCTCTCTCTCTTTTTTTCATCCTCTCTCTCTCTCTCGGGGCAAGGGCTGGAGGAAGAAAATCTGATAGGTATTTTTTTTGCATAACTCTCAAGTCAAGACTTGTCTTATCTCTCTTTCTTCTTATGGCTTTATGTTTGCATGATCTTCTGCTTGTGTTTTGCCTCTACTTTTTTCATGTGTCTTAAAATAGACAACTTAATAAAGGCAGCTGGTACTTATTTTTTTATATATAAAAAGTAAACTGTAAAAAGAGAAAGCAAATAAACTTTCTTTGTTGCCGCATAAACAAGTCTAGTCACCTCCCCCCCCCCCCCCTCCCCCTTTTCAAGCATCTTAGTAGTTTTCCCACCGTTCCCATATCAATAGATTGCACTGGCTGACATTCGATTATGTGGAAGTTTATGCAAAACAACTTTGTATCCCTGTTTCTTAACACTGCTTTCAAAGAAGAGGAACGATCACTGCAAGTATTGATTTTCTGCTGATGCTGCCTGTCTGGCATTCCTACGATAATTGATTATGGATCACGCAACTCATTGAGCTTCCTCATTGACGCAGCTTAACGGAAAGGGGAAAGTTAGGTGTCAGTGGGAGAGAGAGTTTAAATCCGTTACCGTACAAGCTCTGGTAAGAGAGTCTGCATCAAGTTGTCAGATGCAGAGGCCTACTTCGTTTTGCTTTCTGTTATCATGTAGCACGGTAAGTTTGTGTCTTAAAAAAACACTCTTTTTTTTATACATACAGTATTAATATTTGTGCCAAAACTGGTCGGAAATCTGCAAAAAATCTCAAGTATGAGTACATTTATGAAACCATACATCATCAGTGCATAGTTCGGCAGGATTTTCAAACACAAGTCTTTTATTTTGTTTGAAATTGAGGACTTTGTCTGGAGCATGCATGGATATTTTTGCTGAAATTAATTAAACGCGTTGTGCCAAAGAAAAGTAAACATCTATCAGATTTCAGTATATTTTATTGGAAGAAGTACGGCAGCAGGTGTGTGATCAGACTCTTACCAAGGATTTCTTGCCTGAGGTAAGCTGTCCTTGGGATATCAGAACATGCCTCTGCCTCTGTTGGCACAGTGAGACTGTCTGTCTGTTGGATGTCCTGGTCAGTTGCCATAACTTCTCAAGGTCTGAGAAAGGAATGATGCTCTTTGAAAACACTGAATCATTCTGCCAATTTTGTGATTTTCGTTTAGGCAGGCAGATGCTTCGTGATTTTCTTGTAAGCTTGCAAATGCTCAGTGATTTTCGTGTAAGCTTGCAGATGTGCAGTGATTTTCGTGTAAACTGGAAGACGATCAGTGGTTAACAAAGTATGGGGACAAGGCGGCAGAGCAACGGAACCCCGGCCGGGTCATACCTAAGACTTTAAAATTGGCAATCTAGTGGCTGCTCCGCCTGGCGTCTGGCATTATGGGGTTAATGCTAGGACTGGTTGGTCCGGTGTCAGAATAATGTGACTGGGTGAGACATGAAGCCTGTGCTGCGACTTCTGTCTTGTGTGTGGCGCACGTTATATGTCAAAGCAGCACCGCCCTGATATGGCCCTTCGTGGTCGGCTGGGCGTTAAGCAAACAAACAAACAAACAAACAAAAAGAGCAATGGAAGCCCCCATGTTTCTGTGCCCCCACTGTTGCCCCCACAGAGGGATAGGAAGCTTGCTCATGAGACGTACAGTGGCTGATCAGTGTGGCTGTCTGTGTGTGTGGTTGCAGCAAAAGGTGAAAGACTGGGAGCAGTATGAGGGAGAGAAAACATCACTCCTGCAGTACCTCAAGAAGGCAGAGTCAGAGCTGGAAAAACCGCCGGAAACGCTTGCTCAGGATTCCGCGCAGAAAGACTTGCAGTCCA
Organism: Littorina saxatilis; assembly: GCF_037325665.1. Lineage (NCBI taxonomy): Eukaryota > Metazoa > Mollusca > Gastropoda > Littorinimorpha > Littorinidae > Littorina > Littorina saxatilis. The sequence continues at coordinate 44,278,811 of NC_090261.1, forward strand.
AGAAGGTTAATATAAATAGTGCATCACAATGTGATTAATTGTATCTGTGTTACTGTGATTTTTCATGATGCATGACTGTCCTGTAGGACTTTGACACTTAATCTTTTTTTTTCCCTTTCATACCTAGTGGTCTAAATTTTTCTTGTGAAATTTTATGATGTTCAGTAATTTTGAAAGAGCAAACAACACTTTTGATATATATGACCTTTGACATTGATTAAATATTGAACCTTGGGAGCTCAAAAAGCCTGCACATCTCATAATTTTAGCTGACTTTGAAATTGAGACTATTTCCAACCATTTTCGTTTTCATGTCTGACTTTTCAAATCTTATTTTCTATCACATTTCAGGAGCTGCAGTCAACTCTGAACAAGCTGAAGGGCAGTCTGAACGAGATGACAAAACTGAACGCTCTTCTCTGTGAAGGAGCGAGTCGCGAGCGCCAGGGGCCTCTCAAAGGAGAGATGAGTGACATGGACAAGCGCCTCGACGGTGTGGCACACAGACTCAATGCCAAACTGGGCGACCTTGAGATGACCATCGCCAAGTGGGGCGAGTACTACAAGCGACTCAACAACTTCGGCGACTGGCTGAACGAGAAGGAAGGGAAACTGAACGATGTGTATGACAACAAGCAAGAGACCCCAGAGAACCAGCTGAAGAAGTCAGAGGTAAGAACTTAATTCTTGAGTGTTTTTTGTGTGTGTAATTTGGTTGATCATTTGATTCGTGGATTTGATTGACAGATTGATTTGTTGGTAAACTGAATGATTTAATTTTGAATGTTTGTTTACTGTTTTTGTTAGAACCGGATAATCCTGTTCACAGTATGTGCAGGAATTTTTACTTTCTTTTGTCAACTGTTATTTGTGTGTGTGTTTTTTTAAGCATTTTGTCTTGGTTTATTATTTGACTGGCTAGGTAGGGGGATCGGTGTACAGTTGGTTATCTGTAATGTATCTCGATCCTTAACAAAGAAAGAAAAAGAATAAATAAGGAGTAGTTTATCATGCATTTTTGTAACCTCTCCTCCCTCTTAATCGGAAGGTCGAGGGTTCGAATCCCGGCCGCTGCCGCCTGGTGGGTTAAGTGTGGAGATTTTTCCGATCTCCCAGGTCAACTTATGTGCAGACCTGCTAGTGGCTTATCCCCCTGCGTGTGTACACGCAAGCACAAGACCAAGTGCGCACGGAAAAGATCCTGTAATCCATGTCAGAGTTCGGTGGGTTATGGAAACACGAAAATACCCAGCATGCTTCCTCCGAAAACGGCGTATGGCTGCCTTAATGGCGGGGTAAATAATGGTCATACACGTAAAATTCCACTTGTGCAAAAAACACGAGTGTACGTGGGAGTTTCAGCCCACGAACGCAGAAGAAGAAGTAACCTCTCCTCCCTTCTTTCCAGGCCATCTCCAGCCAGGTGTTTGAGAATCACATCACCTTGGAGAACCTGGAGAAGGATGCCAAGGGGCTGACCCAGAACTTCCGCTCCAGAGAAACGGCCGCCCTCAAGTCCAAGCTGACCAGCGTCCGGCGCCAGTGGGAGAGCCTGTGTTCTCGCGCCAAAGATCGCAGCACGGCGCTTTCCGGAAACGTAGCTCACTGGCAGCGCTACCAGAATCTCCATGAACAGCTGATGCCCTGGATCGTGAAGGCGGAGAAATACTGCGCCACGGAGCTGCCCAAGTGTGCTTCGCTGGAAGAGGCTAAGGATCTGTATGACTTGCACCAGGTTTGTTCGAATGTGTGAAGGAAGGGTTTGTTTGAGAGAAAGAGAGAAGCATTTTTCTTGTCATGTGAAAGTCAGATAGTGTGTCATGAGCAGCGGACATCAAACTGATTGTATGGGAAAGGACAGTGCTTTTATTTGTAACACTTTTCTGTTCATGCCCTCTTATGTAGGTGGTCGCATTTTCTGTACGGCAATGGTATTTAATATGATAAAACAATAAAACATGACCATTTAGGCGCTGAACGGGCACTGAAAGGAGGGGTTTACATTTCTGTTTTTAATTGACCACATATTAACATAACGTATGTTTTCTTTTTACTGCAACAGTATCACTCACCCAAATATATGTTTTGTGTTTGCAGGCATTTTTGCGTGAGTGCGAGGAGAATCTCCCAATCTTTGACAAGATGAGCACAGAGGCTGGCTACCTCATGGAGCAGCCCAACATGGCGCGTGAACTGGACAGCATCCAAAAACGATGGGGCACTATCATCACAGCGTCAGAAGAGCGCTCCCATCGCGTCGACAAGATGCACGGAGCCTGGACGGCCTACACCAATGATATGGAGAACTTCCAGGAAAACCTGGACAGACTGCAAAACAGACTGGCGTCGGATCCGAACGTAGGGACTACTGATGTTCAGGTCTTGGAGCATGAGCTTGCTTTGGCCAAGGTAAAGCATGCCCTTGGCAGGTCCTGGTATCTTGGTGTTACTTCTGTGTTTTGCATGAACCCGGCATGGGAACTCTTGGATGAAAGGCAGTTGTCAAAGTAGCATCAAGTTTTTGACAGGTCAATCAATATTTCAGAGGAACACAGAATCTGGAGGGGGGGAAGGGATGAGGCTGTTCCATAATGCTTATTGACTCTAGCCTGGCTCACAGTGTTATGTATGTCAATATTAACCCCCCCCCCTTTTATGGGCACTTTTGGTTACTCAGCTGTATGGAAGAGTGAATTCATACTTCAATAGCCACAAAAGACAACTGAACTGACTGCTGATCGGCTATATGAAGATCGTTTTATTACTGGGGCAGTCAAGTGAAGGTTTTGATTTATTTTGTAGGTATGATAGTTTGGATTACACAGCAAACATGCCAAACATGGTCTTCCAAAGTGACTTTGAAGATGCAGGTGTCTGTATGTTGCCTTGTTCCCATGCCTGGTAAAATCGTACAGTCCTTTGGCTCCCCGAAACACAGAAAACCATGCATGATGGGATGGTAGACCCTCTGAATAGACGATGTTTGGAAATGACTGTCAAGTTTGTATGGGTTGTGGAAGAGTTGCTTTTCCTTGTTTCCATAGAAACACTTAGACAAACCTACAATGTTAGGGTGGGGATGTAGCTCAGTCGGTAGCGCGCTGGATTTGTATCCAGTTGGCCGCTGTCGGCGTGAGTTCGTCCCCATGTTCGGCGGGAGATTTATTTCTCAGAGTCAACTTTGTGTGCAGACTCTCCTCGGTGTCCGAACACCCCCGTGTGTACACGCAAGCACAAGACCAAGTGCGCACGAAAAAGATCCTGTAATCCATGTCAGAGTTCGGTGGGTTATAGAAACACGAAAATACCCAGCATGCTTCCTCCGAAAAACGGCGTATGGCTGCCTAAATGGCGGGGTAAAAAACGGTCATACACGTAAAATTCCACTCGTGCAAAAAACACGAGTGTACGTGGGAGTTTCAGCCCACGAACGCAGAAGAAGAAGAAGAAGAAGTACAATGTTAAATGTAGCTTGCCTCAGTGATTCTATGGAAAGCAAGGGAAAGCAATTCTTCCACAATCCATACAAATCCGACGAGAGTTATTTCTGGAATTTGTCTATTACCTGATAGAATTTCTGCATGACATGTGCAGGTCAGAATCCTGTGTTTACAAATGTACACAAGTGGCCAAAGTTTACATTCAGTCTGACAGCCAACAACAAAAAGGTTTTCCCAAGAAAGCTTTTGCATTGTTGAAGATAATATTACACATGCATGTTCAATTGTTTACTATCTACTTGTTGCACAATAAGTGTCTTTATTGTTTAGTACTGGATGCCTGAATATGCAAAGTGTATATCTGGTTGTTAGAGCATGTAAAATCACAGAATGGTTCTAAGCAGGTGGAAGGCGTGGTTAACTTATAGGGCCAGAAATATGTGATTGTCTTGTGTCTTCTTTGTTTCTACCACCCGTTTGAAGGTTCTTACTTTGCATGCATATATGAAGTTTATCTGTGCATGTTTGCATGACTGAGCTGAAGCATGTTATCAGAAGAAGGGTGTGTGTGTGCGTGCATGCATGTGTGTGTGTGTGTGCGTGCATGAGTGAGTTGGTGAGTGAGAGATATTAATGTCTGCATGTCTGTGTATGAACCTTATCAAGCAAATATTTGCATGTGTTAAAGTGTATGAGCATGAAGACCCTTGGATGCACGTGTGTGGTTGCTGTTGTTGTGGTTCAGAGCTGGTGTGTGGATGTTTGCATAGTTTCCGCCAATAAAATGTACATATAAAATCAAAAGTAAAATAAACCTTGGACAATGCAGGTTTTCTATATAGCCATTAAACGATCATAACTGCTTTAGAACTATTTCAACTCGCCTGACTTATTAGAAAAGTATGGAACCCTAAGTCCAACAAATCCCAAACCCTCTGTCTCTCCAACAGGCTCTGCAAGAAGAAGTACGCAGCCAGCAACCTCAGCTGAACGCCCTCCAGCGGCAGTTTGAGCAGCTCGCTCCCCACGCCAGCCCCGAGGGTCTGCAGGTGCTCAAATCCAAACAGGACTCTGTGCGCGGCAGCTTTGAAGAGGCAAACGCCTCTGTCGCTGAGCGACAGAAAACTTTGGCGTCAGCGCTGCAACACCGCCGAGATTTCTACGGTCGCCTGAACGACATGGAGAAATGGGTGAAGAAGATGCAGCGAAAACTGGACTCGGGCAGTGAGATCTACTCTGATGAAGTTGGCGACACAATGGCTAAACTGAAGGTGCGTTGTCTTTTGCTTGAGTGTAAATATAGGAGTGATTGCTGCATTGGCATTGCCAAGCTGCATTCCTCATGTTTTAGCACACTGGGATGTTGTGATCAGTGGATATTATTAGCAATAGAGTGGTGTTCTTCGTGTGGACAAGTGTTCACAGTTCACGTCAAGTAGACTGTCACAGTAAGTGAAGTGAGAATGACAGATTTTATGATTTAAATTTGTTTATGAAACTGTTCATTGCAATGCTTATTCTCTCTGGTGCCAGACAACTGGTTCCGTATAGCTCTCACTCACTGTTCTGTGTATTTAGAGGCCTAACCTCCCTACGTCTGCTGCGCTGAATGTATAAAAAACACCTTTTTTTTCTCCATTACTTTCATTGATACAGTAATATTTTATCGTGTAAGTTAAACTGCAAAAGCAATTACGTTCATCACCACCGACATCTTTGTTAAAACAGGCCATGAAGAAGGAGAACGGAGAGATGGACCCAGCTTTCCAGGCATTGCAGCAGGAGTTCAAAGACCTCATCCAGAACTGTAGCGAAGAGGAGCGAGCCGTTCTTATGGATCGCTTCGACAAGTTTGTGGATGGTTACACCAAGATGGAGGACCTTATCGGAGAGCGCGAAGAGCTGTGTGGTCATTGGAACAACTACAGCGACGCCCACAAAACCGCTCAAACCAAACTGAAAAACCTTCAGGCCAGACTTGCTTCCCCTGACATTAAGGAGGAAGAGGTGAGACAATTAATGACGTTATGAATACAAGGACGGTGTGTAACTGTCATGTTCAGAGTAAAAAATTGTAATTATTAACCCTAATATGTCGCTGTCCTGTCTGCAGTTTGTGGATATCAAGAGTCCTCCTCCTTCTGGTTCATATGCTGTTGTCACTCCCAAGAACATCATTTATTTGGTTTTTTCACTTTATCTCAGAAACTGGCCCACCGCAAGGTCTGTGACTGTGTCTGGTTCTGGCCTTTTATGCCCCATCCCCAGGCATAGGCAGTTCTGTTCAACTGGATTTAGAGTCTTTTATCTTTTTATTACATGGGTGCAACTCTGCCGGCTACACGCCGGCAGCCGGTTTTTGGTTTCATCGGCTGCCGATGTTTTTGTTCCAGGAGGTTTTTTTTGGCATTTTAAATACTAAAAAAGCTGGACCCCAACTTTTGCCGGTTTTTGGAATTTTCCAGGTTGCACCCATGTTATTATGAATGGATGAGCGTGCAGACATGCGCAAACAGTGTGCTAGTAAATGTAGCTGCATTTCTTTCTACTGGTTCTAAAAGCTGAGCGATATTAAATTACCCCAGTGTGCCAACGAAAAGACTTGTGTGAATCTGACACAGGTGGCCAAGATCATGGCGGAGGTGCAGGAGCTGCGGAAGTCCATGAGTCCCTGGAACCAGCAGGCAGAAGGCCTGGACGAGATGATGAGCAACGCACAGATGGTCATCAAGGACCGCGCCACACAGAGAACTATGCACTTTGGATCTGAACTGCAGGTAAGCATACAGATAGATTAATGGAGCCCTGTGGACGTAAATCATGGTGGTATCCTGATAAGTTTACATCATATAACAAGATTTTTGAGAATCAGGATATACCACTGGAGAGTTTACAAACTTACTCCAGACTCATTCAAACTTGATATGGAGTGAACTCAGCATTGCGTTTTTCTTTTCTTTTAATGTTGTCCAAGATTAATTTGGGGAAATCTTTCATGCTATAGTATACATGACAGTTTGCTTCTTCATCCTAGATTTTAGTGAACAGATGACTTTCATGAATTCACAGTTAAATCCAAATTCTGTATGCTGGACTGTGTATGAGGAGAACTGAAAGTAGAAGACACATTTCCACCCAAATTTGATCCTAAACTACAGTGAGACCTAATCTCTATTCACCAGGCTCTGGAGCACATGTGCGACTCAGTGGGCCAGACGGCAGCCCAGAAGGAAGAACACCTAGGAGAACTGCTACAGCTGAGCGACGACTTTGGAGGACGCAAGGACGCCCTGGTCAAAGCCTTGCAACAGGTGGATGACAGGCTTGCTGACGCCAAGGCTGGAAACTCATCCCTGCAAGGAATCAAAGACCTGGTGGCAGAAATTGAGGTGAGTTAGCATTGTTCATTTCTGTTGGTGGTGGTATGGTCGTGTTGTTTCTGGTAGTGGTGATGGTGGTTATGTTTCTCAGCTGTATTCTGAGGGGTCATCATGTATGTAAACCCAATAGGTTAAACATTATTGTAAGAGCAAGAACATATAAAAGAAGAAGCCTCCTGGAGAATGTGGAGATTTTTTTTTAGGATTAGAACAAGGACTACATTATGAAAGTGGGATGTGAAAGTGATGATCTACCCATGCGTGTTATGGTCGACGTTTCAACTGTGAAGTATTTGTCTGCTCTCCTTGGTGATTTTAGTGATCTAGTCAAGCAGAGGAGAAAGACCAGCAGCTGATGTAATATTATCTTTTATTTTTACAAATGACCTGCAGTGAGGAAATCCAGAGAGTAATGTGTTGTGTACAGAAGCAAAGACTAAACAACAAGGTGTTGCTCATTTCATTGAAACTTTGAATTGCAAGTCCAAACATCTTTTCCAAATAAGTTAACACTCACTGTGATTTTGTTTGCAGGACATACGTGATGACGTGTTTTCCCGCAACCCAGCGTATGAACAGCTGCGTGAGCTTGGCCGCCAGATCATGCATGCTGACCCCTCCAAGGCAGCACAGATCCAAGCACAGCTGGGCCAGGTAACCTTGATTGCTCGGCTGAAGTATTCAGTTCAGTGACGGCTTTGTTAGACATCAACGTAATCCCATGTGGAAAAAAACATCTGTCACAAGACCAAATCTGAATAGCAGGTAATGTTTTAATTTTCATCACAGTTTCTCCATCCTCACTTTGTATTCATCAGGTGAACAAAGAGTGGGAGCAAGTTCAGGGCAAGCTGGGCGAACAGCACCAGTACTACAGCGGCGTGGCCAACCAGTGGCAAGCCTACAACGACGCCAAAGAGGGTGTGAGCAAAGTCCTGGAAGACGTGAGCCCCCTTGTGGAGCAGGACATCGCCTTCAACAACCAGGCTGATGTCAAACGTGCCCTGGATCAACACAAGGTTAGTCAAGAGAAGTGTTATTCCCAGGCTTCAGTTTTCTGTCATTTACACATACTTTTTTGTTCTGAGTTTTTGTTTTAACTTCAGGCCGGTCGAATGTCCAAAGTTTTGATACATGGGATTGTCTTCTTACACAACAGTTTTTTTTTTAGGCCGGGACATTTTGACCGATATGAATTTTGAATCCAGGTCCAACTGACCTATTGTCTTCTGTGTTTGGGAACAACACTGCAAGAGTTTTGTTAATGTAGATTAAAAACAAGTCGCGTAAGGCGAAATTACTACATTTAGTCAAGCTGTGGAACTCACAGAATGAAACTGAACGTAGTCCGCCGCGAGTGCAAAACGCAGTGAAAGTGACGAGCCTGTTTGGCGCGGCAGCGGTTGCACTGTGCTTCATAGCACGCTTTACTGTACCTCTCTTCGTTTTAACTTTCTGAGCGTGTTTTTAATCCAAACATATCATATCTATATGTTTTTGGAATCGGGAACCGACAAGGAATAAGATGAAATAGTTTTTAAATCGATTTCGGAAAAAATAATTTTGATCATAATTTTTATATTTTTAATTTTCAGAGATTGTTTTTAATCCAAATATAGCATATGTATATGTTTTTGGAATCAGAAAATGACGAAGAATAAGATGAAATTGTTTTTAGATCGTTTAATAACAAAATAATTTTAATTACAAGTTTCCGATTTTTAATGACCAAACTCACTCATTAGTTTTTAAGCCACCAAGCTGAAATGCAATACCAAACTCCGGCCTTCGTCGAAGATTGCTTTGCCAAAATTTCAATCAATTTAATTGAAAAATGAGGGTGTGACAGTGCCGCCTCAACTTTTACAAAAAGCCGGATATGACGTCATCAAAGGTATTTATCGAAAAAATGAAAAAAACGTCCGGGGATATCATACCCAGGAACTCTCATGTCAAATTTCATAAAGATCGGCCCAGTAGTTTAGTCTGAATCGCTCTACACACACACGCACACACACACACACACATACACCACACCCTCGTCTCGATTCCCCCCCTACGTTAAAACATTTAGTCAAAACTTGACTAAATGTAAAAATGATGCACAGTTTTACAAGCGCTGAGACTTTTTTTTATAGGTCAAGTGTTCTGTCTTTTAGGAACGTGGGAAAAGTCGCCATCAAAGGTGCAGGATGCTATGAATGATGAAGTGTTAGGATTTTGGTCTAAAAATTCTTTTTTTTAAGTTAACTAGACCGTAAGTGCGGCTGTTGAGCATTCTTCCCTTTCGGCACTTATAGTAACATTGTTTCATATCTATTTGTGTTAGACTGCAGAGTTTGAACTGCATGCCAACCAGACCCAACTGGACCACATGAACAGCAAGGGGTTACAACTGCTGGAGGAACTACGCAAAGTGCCAAACTTCAGCCCTAAAGTCATGGAAAAGGACCTCGATGATGTTAACGCCCAATGGGAGAATGCCAACAAGGTACAGTGATGATAATAATAATAATCATCATGAATATTTATAAACCCCTCTCCTAAGAGCTCATGACGCTGTAAAATAAATAAAAGTAGATTATTTCATTCAGATTTATTTTGGAGCTGACATAACTCCATGGGAAGCAGATATAACATTTTAAATTTGATGTGTTTGATGATGAAAAGTCAGAAGGGTTTGGACCAGTTGACGTAAACATGTATGGAGCATACACTTTGAAACACAGTTTTGCAAGCAGGTGCAATGGATGGAACGAGGACAGCACTTCAGCAATGCCAAGAAAAACAGATTCAGAAATGGCACGAGCTTTTGACAAGCCGTCACATCATCACAGCAATTTGAAGTGTACACTTGTGTAGAAAACATTGATCAGGGCAACTGAAATGTAACAATTTTGTGCAGGTGATAGAAGCTCACAAGGAGAACTTGGAGGCCCAGCTGGTGTGTTGGGACCAGGTGACCTCTGGCAGGGATGAGGTCAACACCTGGGTCACCGGCATGCTCAACAAACTGGACGAGAGCGCTCGACACTTTGACGATGCTGTCAGCATAGAGTCCAGGCTCACCAAGTTCAAGGTCAGTATCCTGTCTTGCAGGCTGTATAGCTTTTGCGTTGGAATATTCACTGTGGAAGTTTCACACTGAGTTAAAAAGAATGTCTATGTTTCATGTCTGTTTAATACAAAAGGTCTGCCCTGAATATGATTTGTAGCAACTTGCATTGTAGTACGATCATTTTTTCCCCCCATTACTTCATTCTTTCATCCGGATTCTGAATGGTTAAACCACAAAAGTTTTGATAGGACGGATTATTCATCCAAACCAGACATGTTGCAGTTGTTTTCTTGATGAAAGGTGCTGAACAGCCAGCCATTCATGACTTCTCCTATGTTATGTTACAGGAGGAAGCACCTTACTTTGAAGAGGTCATGACAGAAGTGGCACAAAAGATCAACGACCTTCGCGAGCTGAACCAAGGTCAGGCCATCCCTGACCTTGAGGATGCTCAGCGTGAGATTGAAGAGAAATTTGAGCGCGCTACAGCCCTGGCCAATCAGCTGTCCGCGACCATGTCAGACTTTTCCGATGAGCAACAGGACCTGCAACAAGCCATGCAGGAAGAGACGGAGTGGATGAACCAGCTGAAGGACTTGCTGTCTCGCTGCGATGACATCTCTGGCGAAGATGATGACATCATCAAGCGGCTGGCAGACTGCAAGGTGAGGCATGGATGATGCGGACTGGGTTTTGTGCACATAGCTTCAGCGTTTAATTTAAAAGATGATCATTACATTTAGTCAAGTTTTGACAAAATGTTTTAACATAGAGGGGGAATCAAGACGAGGGTCGTGGTGTATGTGTGTGTGTGTGTGTGTCTGTGCGTGTGTGTGTGTAGAGCGATTCAGACCAAACTACTGGACCGATCTTTATGAAATTTTACATGAGAGTTCCTGGGAATGATATCCCCGGACGTTTTTTTCTTTTTTTCGATAAATGTCTTTGATGACGTCATATCCGGCTTTTTGTAAAAGTTGAGGCGGCACTGTCACACCCTCATTTTTCAATCAAATTGATAGAAATTTTGGCCAAGCAATCTTCGACGAAGGCCGGACTTCGGTATTGCATTTCAGCTTGGTGGCTTAAAAATTAATTTATGACTTTGGTCATTAAAAATCTGAAAATTGTAAAAAAAACTAAAAAAAATTTTTTAAACGATCCAAATTTACGTTCATCTTATTCTTCATAATTTTCTGATTCCAAAAACATATAAATATGTAATATTTGGATTAAAAACAAGCTCTGAAAATTAAAATTATAAAAATTATGATCAAAATTAAATTTTCGAAATCAATTTAAAAACACTTTCATCTTATTCCTTGTCGGTTCCTGATTCCAAAAACATATAGATATGATATGTTTGGATTAAAAACACGCTCAGAAAGTTAAAACGAAGAGAGGTACAGAAAAGCGTGCTATCCTTCTCAGCGCAACTACTACCCCGCTCTTCTTGTCAATTTCACTGCCTTTGCCACGAGCGGTGGACTGACGATGCTACGAGTATACAGTCTTGCTGAAAAATTGCATTGCGTTCAGTTTCATTCTGTGAGTTCGACAGCTTGACTAAATGTTGTATTTTCGCCTCACGCGACTTGTTTTGTAATTTGCAGAGTAAAAGTTGGGCAGGGAAGGGAAAAGGTAGGTGGGGATTTGGTGTAATAATTTACTTGTGTGCAATGCAGTCTTGCACTATGCAGTCGTGAAGTTATGCTCTGCATGGGAACATTTTCTCTCTCGAATCTTGTCTTGGCATAACACCACTTAAAGCTGTGAATCTGCAGCGTCAAACGGTTCGGAACAAAAAAGTTAAGTCTGTGAGTGATTTTTTTCTGTTGAGAATATCTCTTCTTTAGTGCTTATTAACACGGATTACACTCACTGTGGTAATTATCCCTCCTACTAACTATTCCTCTTTTTTCCTTGTTCAGGGCCTGCAAGACGAGCTGGGATCCCACATGAAGAAGATCACTGCCATACAAGACAAAACCTCGACGCTACTCGCCAAATACCCTTCCGTCGAGATGTCCAGCCTTGCCAAAGACGCCAACGTTCTGGCCAAGAAGTTTGAGTCTTTGGTTGGTCGGGCAGAGCGTATCGACGACACCCTGGTCAAAGCCCTGGAACAACACTGCCAGGAAGCACAACAGCAGCAGGCCCGCTGGCTGGCCAGCGCCAGAGAGAAGCTGGCCTGGTGCGGAGATATAGGTGGAGATCGCTACAGCGTGGAGGCCAAGTTGGCTACCATGAAAGTAAGCATGAGTTGCACAAGTGTTTTTTCTATTTTGTGTGTGTGTGTGTGTGTGTGTGTGTGTGTGTGTGTGTGTGTGTGTGTGTGTGTGTGTGTGTGTGTGTGTGTGCGTGTGCCGCTACGTATCAAAAGAGATAAGTTCAAACTTGTCAGTGTTTCTAGCATAGTTCAGAGTGCTCTAATCTTCCATTTTATATGAGAGCAAAACAATCATGCAAAGAGAAAGACGCTAATCACATTTCACTTCCATTTTCTGGAGAACTTTTTTTCGTGTCAAGGCTGAAGCCAAGGTTTGTTTTAGGCCTGAGGGTAAAGTATTTGGTCACCATTTTGTTCAGGATCAGGATCGATACATTGCAGGAACCTTTTTAGGTTATCGTCGCAACGGACGATGTTGTTGTTGTGATTTTATCTCTGAAAGAATGGGTTTGTTGCTTCCTTTCAACAAATGAACAATAAGAGGGAACTCAAATGCTGCTAATATCACAGCAAACTAAAATATCTCGTCTGTTTACAGGACTTACACAAAGGCATGGAGGAGGGAGAGCACAAGCAACAAGAAGCCCAGGCCAGACTGGAGGCGGCTCGTGACGTCTTGCCCAAAGCCAAGCTGGCCGAGCTGGAACAGCAGAACAAACATCTGGAAAAAGAGTGGAACATGCTGGTCGGACAGATGGACCAGACACAGTAAGTCTCCATTCTTCTCACTTCAACCTCTTTTCATTTCGAACCAAAGATAACTATTTCAAGGGCCCTGTTTTCTCAGATTTTCTGTTCATAATGCCTGTCAGTTTACCACCATTTTCAGATATCTTCTCCTGATCTTCTCAATTTTTTTGTTTTGTGGTCTTAAAGGCATATGTACGCGCTCCCGTGTTTACAAAGTGTAGTTTGCCCATAATTGATGTCAAACGCACCATAAGACCATGTAATGACGATATGTCGCCATGCGCGGACCATATACATGCATTACAGCTTGTTCTAGCCTCTGAAAAAGTGAGGATGTCAACAAAGACGCGGAGTTATTTCCCTTGCGTCAACGTTCCCTCTGTTGGCAAATCTATAAATAGGACGATCTAGATCAAAATAAAAATTCAAATATCTCAACATTTAAGGGGTCCTAGACCACAATATCTTGCAGGGAACTTAATTTAGCATGTCTCCAGCTGTTGGTAAAGCAATTAGCGTGTATAGTCATCGAGTACATATGGCTTTAAGCAGACTGAGCACATCACACACACAACCAATGTTTTTTTTAATGTTAACATTTGTTTTTGCTGTGTCCGTGTTTCAGAGATAAACTGGAAAGCTCAGTGGACCAGTGGGAGGCATACGACAGTCAGCACGAGGCCTTGGCCCAGTGGCTCAAGGACACAGAGGCCAGTCTCCGTGGAGAGGCCTCCCTCAGACCCGACATTGCCTCCAAGAAAAACCAGCTAGACTTCTTCCAGGTAAGATTCGCCACTTGTGTGTTGTTTGATAGAAAAAAAACGATACAGAATGTAAATCGTATGTTGGGGCGATGAGAGAAAAATGAAGAATGGTTGGTAATTAGTTGCATGCTGTAATAGTCTGGACTGCAGAATGGTTGGTAATTAGTTGCATGCTGTAATAGTCTGGACTGCTTTATTGTGAACAGATGTGTGCTGAGATGGTTGAATGTGAAAACATGTGGAATAAATAAATTTTATAAAAGGTTTGCAATTAGTTGCATGCTGCAACAATCTGGACTGTTGTATTGTGAAAAAATGTGTGGTGAGATGGTTGAGGGCAGTTGGAGAGCAATATGTTTGGAGAAATTAACAACATAACATGGTCATCAACAAGGTGATACATGTTGTATGTGAATGTAAGTTGGAGCTGATTGTACTGTACATGTTATTTTGTCTCTGAAATAATATGTTTTTTGCTCTCACCACAGGACCTGGACAAAGCAGTACAAGACCGCAAACAAGATTTTGAAAAAATGCGTGACATGGCCCAGAAAATCTCTCACTCCAGTGGAGACACGCGCACTGCATCTTACGCCAACCAGCTTCTCACCAGATTCCAGGCTCTTGCTGCCGCCACAAAGGTAACTTAAGTTAAATTTGTTGTTCCAGTCAAAAGAAAAATTATATCATTTTATTGTCTGAATAGACTTGTCTAAATGGACAGAGTTGACGCTCAGGCTAATAGTGACAGATGATGTCCCTGGTTTTGTGTCTGATTTTTAACTCTACATGTACAGTGGAATCCCCCTTTTAAGACACCCCAATTTAAGACCTCCCCCCTTTTAAGACCCTTGCTTTTTCAGATTGTCTGTTCATAGCCTCTGTAAAGTTACCCCCATTTTAACCCTTAGGCTGGCTGTCGCGACATATGTCGCGCTACTCTACGTATACTGTCACCTGGTTGTCACGACATATGTCGCGCTACTGGCTCAGTCTGTTTGGTCGGTTACGATGACCTCCCATGGATGCGAAAACCTATATGACCGTTTTTCTTTATTTTTTTCTCTGTTAATTCACCAGTGGCTATATAACATGTGTTACAGAATTGCACCATTGTAAGGGTTAAGACTCCTTTTTAAGACTGGGTTTCCTCAGATTGTTGGTCTTAAAAGGGTGTACAGCAGTGTTGGTATCAACAACTTTTGCACCCCAGGAACAAGTGGAGCAGTCAGAGAAGAATATGGATGACCATGAGAACTTCCTGCACCGACACAAGGCGTGCACTGACTGGATGGACAAGGCCCAGCAGCAGCTGGACTCTTGCAGCGACATGGTGGCTGACGAGGATTCCCTCGACGTCAAGCTAGCCATCGTTGAGGTGGGTGTTAAGTTTTCACGTTAAAGAAATTTTGACTGTAAACCTGTACTGCGGTGATGACTTTGACATGTAAAATATCTTATGTGTTTGCCAATATGAAATATCATCTTTGCACATGGACATTGACTACGCCTCTTCTGAGTGATTCCTTAATAATTGTCTATAAATCAAATAATTTTTAATAACTATAATTCAAGTGAACTGTTTGCAGGAACTGATGGCAGAGAAGGAACAAGGCCTGGCATTGTTCAACGCAGCTCTGGAGTCAGGCGAGAAACTCTACCCCAACACTTCCAACGAGGGCCGCGAGGAGATCCGTCGTGAACTGCGTAACATGCGCGACAGCTGGGAGAAGTTCAACGACTCTCTCAACGACACCCAGCGCTCTCTGGAGAGCAGCCGCATGCAGTGGTCAACGTTTGACGAGAACTTTGACCAGCTGATGCAGTGGGTTCACGACATGGAAACCCAGGTCATCAGAGAACCAGAACTCAAAGGAACCTTGCAGGAGAAGAAGGCTCAGCTGCAGAATCTCAAGGTAGGAATGTGCAGAAGTGACTATGAACTATTATGATGATTGGTGAAGTAAATTTTGTTTTACAAGAGAGGAAGGTTCAGTTATAGTGTTTCAGGGTAAGAATTTGCAGAAGTGTCTGTTTAAACATAATGGTTGCGAAAGATTTATTTCTTTGAGAAAATATACTTGACCTTTGTGAAATAACTAATCACGCTGGATACTATGCAAACCATTATTGCAGAAATGCAGGAGCCCTAGCTCTTATTAAAACGGGTCACTCAGTCATTGCAATAATTGAAACATATTGCAACAAAGCAGTAATGACTTTAATATGTGTCTGATGGGCTGTACCAGCTGGAAATTCATTTTCATGATTTTCTATTTCAACCAGTAAAATACTTATTCTTTCCAGAATATAGGCCGCTGTATTTGCAGACAAAACAATGCTCATGTGCATTCATTCTTCTGTGATTTTTCAGACCCAGTGCCAGGACATTCTGTCTCATCAGACCATGGTGGATAGCATCAGCGACAAGGGAACAGCACTGGCCTCTGCCCAGGTCCAGAACAAGCTGAAACAACTCAACACCAAATACAACACCCTCTGCAGCAAGGCTCAGGTATGCACACTTTCTGACTTTTGTCTCAGCAGCTCGTTTGTGTTATCAATAAGATATTTATTTTATTTTATTTGATTTAGGGTAATAGAGAAAGCATACAAACTAGTTGTCACTTACAATTGTGAGGCATGGTTTCGAAGTTATGTCTGCAATTTTGTGTGCTGAGTGAAGTATAAATAGCAGTTTTTGTGTTTCTTGAGCAGGCAAACTTCATGCATTTTGTTTCTGGTGTCCCAGAATGATTGTCAGAAATGTTAGAGGTCTTTGTGAATTTCAATTCCTTCTAAGTGTGTGAGTGGGTGGATTTTTGTTTTCAATATGTGTGTGTGTGTGCGTGCATGCGTTTGCGTGCGTGCATGTGTATGTTGTTAAGTATCTGTTTGGAACAATCTGTCTCTATAAAGTCCAGTGCGGGTAGGTAGATCACTGCCTCTTTATCCACTCATATGACAAATGTCAACTCTTCACTGACTGTGCAGGCTCAAGTGCGCCATGCAGAGGGTGGCGTGGAGCAGCACCAGGCCTACCAGGACGCAGTACAGGCCTGCAGAGACTGGATGGGTGCTGCCCGCGACCGGCTGGCCGTGTGTGCAGAGGCTGGGGGTGATCGACAGTCACTGCAGAACAGACTGGACAGGCTGCAGGTGGGTTTGGTGTAAACAAAAAAACACTTTTGCTGTTGTTGTTTGCACTGTTTTTTGGTGGAATGAATTTATTAAATACAGTGTATTAGCCAAGCTGTATATATTAGAGAATGCGAGAAAACATGAAAATAAGAGCCTGTGTGATTTGATTTTCTTCTTTTTGAGGTCTATCTGTATTAGAACTTGGTGATTCTGAGCTGAACCCTGCTGGCAGAAGAGAGTTCTAAAGAAGATGCAATTTAAACCATACTGCGGGTTTATATCTTCTAAATTTAAAATGGTTCACAAATAAGGGTCGTAGATAAAGACTTTGCACGTCCAATTACAACCCTGAGTCTTCCAGCTTTGAAAGCTTGAATGCTTTGCTGTAGGGCTAGACTCTGTGTATTTCTCAGAGTTATCGATACTGAGGCGAAAGTTTTTTTTGCAACAGGACCTGATGAACACTCTAAAAGAAGGCGAAGCCAAACTGAAAGCAGCACAGAGGGAATGCGACAAAGCCTTGCCGCAGACCTCACCGCAAGGACAAGCCAGCCTCCACCAAGAGTTAGACGCCCTTCAGCAGGAGTGGGACGCCCTTCAAGATCGCATGAAGGACACACAGCAGACTCTTCAGCACGCCATCAAAAACATGGAGACCTATGATGTATCGTGCGAAGGCCTCAATCGCTGGCTGAGAGAGACCGAGTCCCAGCTGAAAGACTACGAGCTCAAGTCCACCCTGCCTGAGAAGCAATCTCAGACAGAGAGATTTAAGGTGTGTGATTGTTCAAACTTTCTGTTGGCTTCTTTATTTGACAAGAGCTTGGAGCTTCCTGTGTGCATGGAAGATCCAGAAAGTTATGTAGAATTGTGAAGGGTACTATAGCAACCTGGTGTATTAGTAAACTACTGTTACTGAGGACCACAGTTTGACCATTAGAGGGAATCAAGTGTATTCATGATTTCTTGCATGTCCATGTATGTTCGTGTGTGTGATGGGTGGATGTGGTTATGCTTGAAGGCAAAATGTCAGTAGTTTGATAGTGTTCTGATAGTTCGTTGTTTGGATGAAGAGTAACAATTACTCCTTGCTGATAATGACTCTGACAATTTGTTTGGCACTTTTCATGCCTCATATGCACTTGTGGATTTTATGTTATGTGTGTGTGTGTGTGTGTGTGTTGGCATGTGTATGCATACCCATGTGTCACCAGCACACCCGTGTGTGGCTCAACAGGTTCAATCAACAGTGAAGTAACTAAGTGTCTTTTCATATCACAGAGCCTGCAACAAGAGATCGCCAGCAAGCAGGGTCAGTTTGATGAGCTGCACAGCATGGCCTCACAGGTGCACGGCTCAGATGCTCGGCTCAGCAACTACAGCAGTCAGCTCGTCTCCAAGTACGAGGCCCTCAAAGGCACAGCCAGGGTAAGCTCAGATTCCCTGCTTTTGACAGAAATCCTGATAATGAATGAGTTGATCTGGCAGAGATTCTGCCATGAATTAGTAGGGATATATCGAAACTCCATTCCCTTCCCTTGTCCCAGCACAGACAGACTGTCATGGACACACAGAAACAAACAGTCAGGTAGATCATAGACCATTTATCCTGGACCGCCAACTAGCTCTCTCTCCGCTCTTTCTCTCTATTACGAGGTAGCGGCCTCTCGCATTTAGGAACCTACGCTTACATGGCCTTTCAGAAATCAGGGGGATGTCATATCCGGTGTCGATTGTAAACATGGACGAAGTTGCCGAGGTAAGTTCTGAAAATGCTAAAATAAACTCAGCTAAAGTGCATATGGAACATGTTTTTCGATGAGTTTTGTTAAGTTTAGTTTGGAGTTTTGGAAAATCCAGTTCATTGTCACCTCCCATTGTCACAAATAACTGGAGCGTGCTTTCTTTTCACTGTCTTCGAATCACTGGCCTTTCAAACCGGACGCTAAGCGCCCCTGAAAGTCGAGCGTCGTAACCTGGAAGGGTCACGTGACGAGTTGGCGGTCCAGGCTATTATTTTGGTCTATGGGTTGATGAATCATTGCTCTCTCTCCCTTTATCTCAAACCCCTTTCAATTCTTAGTTGCAGTGGAACCCCTCTTTTAAGACCGTACCTTTTTCACATTTTCTGTTCATTACCTCTATACAGGGCCTAGCATTGTAAGCAGTTCGGCGTACTTTACGCCGAAATAACATCTCCAGTACGCGGAACCCGATGTGGTGTACGCCGAAATGCAAAAACCTGTTATTCCCAAACGGTAAACCCAAACAGTCCCAGCTTTCGTTTTGTGCGCCGTTCGGTTCAATTCTCATTAAATTACATATTCCTACTCCGAATCACATGTAGCATTGACACAATCGGAGATGCTAGGTTCTGTACAGGCTAACCGTCTAAGGGAAGCAACCCCAACCACAAAAGTGTAAACGTAGCCATGGTAATGCCCATACACCCGGGGAGTCACCTCCCCTCGTGCATGCCACGTCACCACTGCTACTGAACACGTGGTTCCTATCATTCGACCTTACAGCTTTCGAGGGAGCAGGTTGTTGTATTTTTTGGGCTCCCCTGTGGCTGCGCTGTTGGTGTTGTTTTGACACCCACCGGCCACGTTACCGTCTATCTTGCCTCCTGCTTCGTAGTTGGTGAGCTCTTTCCATTTTGGTCATTATTTTGACAGGAAATTTGTTGTAGTTGCTGATTTTCGTCCGTGTTTGGACCTGTGATATTTCAGTGACTACTGTTGGCCGCCATTTTTGTTGTCAGCATGAGTTGACAGATTTTTGTGGCTAGGCCATGTATTTTGGAGGTAAACGTAATTTTACCTTCTTACTTGCTTTCTGCTTTGTTTAGCTGGTAAGCTTGTCCCTTCTTGTCTTTAGTTTGACAGGAATTTACCTATAGTTGCTGACTTTTTTGTCCGTTTGGACTCCTATATGCGTTTCAGTAACTTTTCTTGTGGCCGCCACGTTCGGCTGCTCAGCTTTCCTGACAGCTTATTTATGTGGCTAGGCCTATGTTATGGTGAGGTTCTCCTTACTTTACCTGCGTTTTTGCCTTCTGCTTTGTTAGTTGGTAAGCCATTTCATATTTCGTCATTTCTTTGACAGGAATTTTTGTTATTGCTTAATTTTCGTCCGTTTTGGACTTCTAAATTTTGCCCAGTAACTTATCGCTTGGCCGCCATTTTGTGTATCAGCGTCGCTGACAGTGGTTTACTTGGCTAGGCTTTAGCAGGTATCTACCAGTCCGTAGGACTTGTCGTGGTTTCGGATTTAACATGTTTTTTATGTTTTGTTCGTTACTCTTTCTGCCTCGAACAAACACTTTGTGGGGCAGTCATATACTGTTGTACGTCCTGTTTCTTCTCCTCGCCTTCTCTGCCGTTAGCAGATCAGGTGTTGCAGGTGTCTGCGTTATCTTTGTGAAGAAATTGTCGCGTGCCAAGCCTGCGTCTTCCGTTGGTCCCGCTGTCTGTGGGCGACGTCACCTTGTTGGCTTCTTTGACGCTTCCGGCCGAGACGTTGTCTAGGGCGGAGGTTTTGCTTCTTCGTCTTCTACCGCTGTGGTTGGCGATTCAAGTAAGTCGAGCTGGTCCACAGGCCCTCGTGAGGCCGTCGGACAGTCCCTGCTGGGACACAGCTCTTTTCGGCGGGTTCACGACCCGCAAACCCCTGTTCAGTCGCACCCTGGCTTCACTGAAGACCATTGTGTGGCTGAGCAATGGCGGCAGTTGGTTCCGGCTACTTCTCCGACGTACGCACCCGCTGGGGTCGTTTCCGGAGTTGTCTAGCCGTTTCCGACTGCTGCGCTTCCGGCACTCGCCGGAAGCATAGGTCCCCCGATGTACGCACCCGCTGTGGTCGTTTCCGGGGTTGACCAGGTCCCCCGATGTGCGCACCCGCTGTGGTCGTTTCCGGGGTTGACCGGACGTTGCCCCCCGGGCATTCGTCCTCTGTTCAGTCGCACCCTGGCTTCCTCGAAGACCATTGTGTGGCGGAGCAGTGGCGGTAGCCGTTTCCGGCGCTGCGCTTCCGGCACTCGCTGGAAGCATAGGTCCTCTGACGTACGCACCCGCTGTGGTCGTTTCCGGGGTTGACCGGACGTTGCCCCCCGGGCATTCGTCCTCTGTTCAGTCACACCCTGGCTTCCTCGAAGACCATTGTGTGGCGGAGCAATGGCGGTAGCCGTTTCTGGCGCTGCGCTTCCGGCACTCGCTGGAAGCATAGGTCCTCTGACGTACGCACCCGCTGTGGTCGTTTCCGGGGTTGACCGGACGTTGCCTTTAGGGCATTCGGGCTTCCGGCCTCCGTCCTCGCATTCGGCGCTTCCGCTTTTCGCGGTCTCGTCTGGTGCTTTCCGGCTCCGCCCGGATTTACTGCTCCTTTCGCTTCCACTTCCTTCAGGATGTCGGTAGCTGAGGAGCAACGCCAGCCCTTCGGGCAGGTGTTGTCTTAGCCCTGGCCGATGTAGTCAGCGTTTCAACCTTCGGTTGTCGCGTCGACTGCCGTTCCGGTGCCGGCGGCTGCAGACTTGCCGTCTTCTCTCTCTTAGCCTGGTCAAGGCATGAGTTAGGACGACGTCGGGGGGGGACGGATTTCCGGTTTTCCGGTTATGCCGTTTCACCGGCCTTCCACCAGTACGTGGACTTCGGTTTTTTCGCTGGTTGTGTCGGACATTCAGTCTGTCGTCAGCGATTCCACACGTGCTGGTTATCGGGAAAAGGCTTAACGCTGTCCTCTTAGCTGCGGCAGAGGTCACGTCGAAGTTTTTTTTCCCGGACGGGGCTTCGGCCTCCTACACTTCCTGTCTGGAAGCATAGGTTCTCCATCACAAGCGCACGTTGTGGCTTGTCTGGGGTTGATCGAGGACTGGCCTACGGGCGTTCGGGTTCCGGCCCCAGTCCTCTTCTGTTCTGTCTCACTCTTGTTCCATCGTGGGCATTTGTGTTTCACAGGGCGGCAGCCGTTGTCGGCGTGGCGTTTCCGGTTTTACTGGAAGCATAAGTCCTCCATTTCAAGTACACTTTGCGGTTTTGACTGGAGTTGACAGAGGACTGGCCTACGGGCGTGTGGGCTTCCGGCCTCAGTCTACTCTATGCAACTTTCGCTTCCGTTTTTTTGCGGTTTTGTCTGCTGCATTTCCGGCTCTGTTCGGATACACTTCTCCTCTTCCTGACACTCCTTCGGAGGTCGGGGGGTGAGGAACAGCGGCTGGCCTACGGGCATTTAGGCTTTCAGCCTCAGCCGGGGCAGTCTTCACTTTACCTGTTGGGTGTTGAGTTTACTGCCTATTCAGTTCGGGTGGCCCTGGACGTTCCCCCTATTCACGACCGTCATTAGGGGGATGAGTCAGGTCTTTTTCCGGTTGGATGGTTTTCCGGTTTCCGGTCATCTCATTCATCAGTTTACCACCAGCAACTGTGACTTCGGTTGCGTTCGTAGCTGAGCTATTCTGGTTTTCAGTCTTTGGTCAGCAATCGAACACGTTCTGGATTTCCGTCGAAGCTCGGAGCTTCGGCTCAGGATTTCCCGTTGGGTGCATCGACATTGGTGGCTTCCTTGTTGGTTGACTTTGTTGTCGATGTCGGACTTCCGTTCCGTGAAGATAGGATGTTTTCCTACTTCCGGTTCCTTAGTCACCTTTTGTAGGTACCACGGTTTGCAGGTTTTGGCTAGGCCATCTCCTCCCGAAAGTGGTATCTCTAGTGTTTTGGTTCTGCCGCTGTTTCTACTATGGTTCAGTTCCGGAACATGCTCAGCCTTGACTGGCCTCGGCTACACGGGCTTCACCTTCTGTTCCTTCTTGCTTATTCAGCCTTTGGAACTTGCCTCCTTTCTCTACTCTGTTGGCCAGCCCTTGCTAGGGTGAGCATGGAGCAGATGAGGCTGCCCTTCCTTCACTACGCTCGTACGGCGGGTGTCGGAGGGACTCGTTTCTTTCGCATTCTCAGTTCCCTGAACAGTCAAAGAGAGTCGCTTAAACTTTGCCTGCAGTAGAGATTCAGTCGAGTAGAGATCAGCAGGTCTCTGACTGCTTTACAAGGGTTGAAGGAAGGTAAGGCTAGCATACTCAGAAACATGCTTAGCAGAAGCATGCTCATTCCTCTGGTTAAGCTAAGCTGGCAGCCTATAGGCAGCCTTGGCTGGGCAACAGCCATTCCACGTTGCGGCGATGGTGGTTGTTGCCTTCCCGTTTCTTGTGGCTTCGGACTTCGTCTTTCTTTCCTTTGTTCTCTCTTTTTAAGAGATTGGATAGGACGATTTTCGTTTGGGTGGGGTTCTCTGGATTCAGGTTACCC
Organism: Littorina saxatilis; assembly: GCF_037325665.1. Taxonomy (NCBI): domain Eukaryota; kingdom Metazoa; phylum Mollusca; class Gastropoda; order Littorinimorpha; family Littorinidae; genus Littorina; species Littorina saxatilis. The sequence continues at coordinate 44,301,813 of NC_090261.1, forward strand.
CTGTTTGGCCACAAACGTTTGGACTTTGGTCCTTGTTGTCTTTCATCGAGTCGGACTCTGTCTTTCTCTGGTGATCAGACGCGTTCTGGTGTTTCGTCCAAACTTAAGGTACGCTTGAGTTGGCCTCGGAGGTAACATTCAGATTTTCCTGAGGGGGCATTGTCTTGGACAATGGATGTTTGAGGAGTAGTTCTTTGTGGCTTTCCTCCTCTCTCTCAGGTTTTGGCTACTCTTCTCCTTCGGGCAGAGGTTTAGCTAAGGTTTGGTTCCTGTGACTTCAGTCTTGGGCCTTTCCTCTCTTCTTCCTCATCTTAGTATGAGGCGAGTCCGGATGACGTCCGTTGGGTCGGGTTTCCTTACAGTCGCCCGGCTACAAAAGGCAACTTTGTCTAGGGCGGTTGTCCGTTTTTCTCCGCGTTGGACTCTGTCTTCAGACAGGGACAGACGCGCTCTGGGTTTCTGGCCAAACTCAGGTAGGCTCTTGATTTGGCTAGGAAGTTAACTGCCTGTTTTCTCCCTGAGAACTCTGGTTTCGGGAGTCTTATGGCTGGCTGGCTTCACGGTTTACGTTTACCAGTCTTGGTTTTCTGCTTTAGGTTTTTGATTCACTCTCGATTACCTTCAAGCAGACTGTTTTGGGAACATTCTGGCTTTTAGCCATTTTGTTTATGGTTGCCAGTCACATCGGTTTTTGACCACTGTGGGTCCTCACTTCCGGTAGCTTACGCACAGTCGTAAGTGGCTGCTGTCGGGTGCTACCTCTCTCCCTGCGTTCGCAGGGACTGGTAGGGGATGACTGGCGACCTTCTATTGTGAGTTTTCTCTTCGAGGTGGACTCTGGTACGTAGTGCTTGGATGTCTCTCTCTCGCTCTTTCGTGGGGATTGGTCACTCTTATTTTGAGCTGACTTCTTTCTCACAAGCCTTTTGGGCTTTACTACATCCCAAGGTTTGCAGACTTTGGCATGGTTGTCTTAAGGTCACCGCGGGGGTTCGTCCTTCTCAGTTGAGGGGACAACCTTACGCACGGATCTTCTCAGGACATTAGCATTTCCTTCCAATAAAAGGGGGGGGGGGGAAGCTTGTCTTTCCCTTGGCTCGCCAGGGTTATTAATCCAAGGCTTGGGCCTATTCCTGTGCTGTTTTTTACGGCTAGGAGATTGGAAGAAGTGCTGAGCACAGCTTTCTGGATCTCTGAGGTTGTCTCTTACGCTTTTGCCTGAGATACTTCTCGGCTGTCAATCAGGACTTTCCTCGGTTCCCTCACTGCCTGTTGGCAGTGGGCCAGCCCTGCCAAGGGCTTTTTGAGTGGGTTAGATTTTCTTTCCCACTGGGACCGCCCTGATTCTTTGGCAGCGGTCCAGGTTTTCGGCAAGGTTTTTTGAGTGAGTTGGATTTTTCTTTCCCACCGCCTTGTTGTTGCAATCTGCTACATGTGATTCGGAGTAGGAATATGTAATTTAATCGAAAATTTTATTGTAAATTTTCATTTAATAAATATACCTACCCGAATCACATAGTATATTCCCTCCCGCCAACCCCGCTTTTGATTTGGAGAATTTATTCTTTAGGTCGAATGATAGGAACCACGTGTTCAGTAGCAGTGGTGACGTGGCATGCACGAGGGGAGGTGACTCCCCGGGTGTATGGGCATTACCATGGCTACGTTTACACTTTTGTGGTTGGGGTTGCTTCCCTTAGACGGTTAGCCTGTACAGAACCTAGCATCTCCGATTGTGTCAATGCTACATGTGATTCGGGTAGGTATATTTATTAAATGAAAATTTACAATAAAATTTTCGAATCGGTTTGACAGTTTGCTTGAGCACGCACTGCCTCTGGCATCGCGCGAGCATGCTTTGTGCCGGTGTTTTGTGGCTCTAGACTTGAAATAATGTCTCGAAGCGACATTGTTGAACATGGTCAGCCATTCAGTGACAAAGATCATTATCATGATCGTGGGCATCATGGGAAAGAAGAAGAAGAATCCAGGTATTCCTGGAAGTGGGAATGGCTGGATTTCGTTCCGAAGGCGGAAGGAAAGTCAGAAGAAGTAATGTGCCGATACAGACTATGGACCATGGACTATGGCATAATTTAGTTGCTCAATCTTCTTGTGGGGGGGGGGGGGGGGGCATTTTAGGTAAAAAAATCTCCAAAAAATCTTCAAATTCGGGGGGGGTTCGCCCCCCGAACCCCCAGCAGGGGCTTTGCCCCTGGACCCCACTGGGGGCCTCCTGCGGCCCCCAGACCCCCGCCTCCCCCGCTTTTGTAAGCTGAACTCACTTTTTCCAAAGCTAGGCCCTGTCTATAAAGTTACCTCCTTTTCAAGGCCTGATTTTCTCAGATTTTTCGGACGGTGTAACTGTATTTCATATTGTGCATGTGCTGTCTGATGTTTGTTTTATAAACAAAGCATGCAGATCAACAAGATGATATTAATGAGATGGGCTCCGGTTTCAGGATGTGATAGGACGGTGGGAGGAGTTTGTGGAGGACCATTCGGTGTACCACAACAACTATGCCCAGTGCTCCGAGTGGGTGGCCACCCTGCGCAAACGTCTCCAGATCTGCGGAGACCTGGCTGGAGACAAGCATGACGTTGAGGACAGACTTGTGAAACTACAGGTAGGTGTTAGCTGCTCCATCTTGACGGAATGTATGAAATATACAAAGAAATGAAATAATTTTTAAAAGTTTTTGTTTTTGTAATTTTGCTTATGGTCTTGATGCTGCTTCATTGACTGGTGTGCATACTATATTATATGAAAGGTTGGAAAAGTTACAGTTTCATGGTATCCTCTGGTGTGTACGCAAAATGCAAACCTGTATGAGCACACAATCAATTTCGCCAGAATTTTACATTTGAAACTAGAACTGGGCTGTTAACTTAGATTTTGAAGAAGCTGTTTGTTGTATGATAGGCGGTACAGTTATAAAGTGGTCATTTCCATGTCGCTTAAAATGTCCGAAGTGTGCTTCTGGATTAAAATACAGCTATGCTGAAGTTCTGGGTTAAAATGCAGAAGTACTAGAATGACAATGAGTGACCGTTGAATCAAAAGTATGCTTTGACTTGCTGTGCTACAGGAATTGACGGCAGAGAGAGATGAAGGAGCCAGCATGATTCACCAGACAGCGGAGAGCGGTGAACGTCTCTACCCCAACACAGCGTCTGAAGGCAGAGACATTATCAGGCAGGAAATCAGGTAACTGTTGCTGTGTGTGATGCCTTGTTTGTCTTGACGTCTCTTTGATTGCCACAACTTAAACAGTTTAGTCAGTCTGTCTACCACACCAACATCATTTAGCACAGTACTGTGTGTCACAGTGTGTGATTGAGAGGAAGGGTCTCTTAGTCTCCTGTTGAGATTTAAGAGATGTGTGTGAAATATACTTCAAAGGTAGTTTGCTTATTTTCTAATGTGTTTAAGGGCATTGTTATTCTCAGCCCAAGTTTTGCTTCTGACAGATTTTCAATTCTATAAAAGCAAGCATAAGATGTTGGGCTGATTTTGAAAACTGTTTAAAAGATAACTGTCAAAATTGTTCCAGGCTATCGCTTAACCCTATACTTGTATTATTTGGTTGGGATGACAAAATTAAAACTGACGACGGTTTTGATCATATCTTATTGATTGCCAAATTTCACGTATATAAATGTAGAATTTTAAACATGAAACCAAGATTGGATACATTTTTGCATGATCTTTCGTACGCTTATAAAGTAGATAAATATACGCATTTTATGTCCATGTCATCTGCCAAACATACCACAAAATGGATCTCTTACATGTCTTTAATTAATGTCTGATGTGCATTGTTTCATTATCATAATTGCATGTGCTGAATAAAAATCTATGAAGAAAAAAAAAGATGTTAACTTTATTACATTTTATCCAGATCCCTGCGAGAAGAATGGGACCAGATGTGCGACGAGGTGTCGGAGACCCAGCGCAAGCTGGACACGAACTTGTCGCAGTGGTCATCGTACGACGAGAACTTTGACGCCTTCCACAAGTGGCTGCTGGACGTAGAGGTCAAGCTGAAGCAGGATGCTGAGCTCAAAGCCACGCTGCCAGAGAAAAAGGCCCAGCTGCAGAACCACAAGGTGAGAAATCTTAGCCTTGTTTTTGTGACGGTGAAGCCTGCGAACAGCACAACAGTTAGGTCAACATGCTTTGTAAATAGCGATAATCATTTTCATAAAATCTGTTTGAACATGTTTTTGCGAGAGATGACTAAAAACAACTCTTCTCTTCTTTTTCTTTGGAATTGAGTGAGGTATGTTTATGAAGTTCTTGGGGGTGGGGGTGGGGGGGGGGGGGGGGGGTCTATGCTGTAGTTGACATAAAATATGGGGTCATATTAGCAAGAACATATGTGAAGAGGAGAGGATTTTACCTTGTCAACTGATTACATTTTATTTGAAAATTCTGTTTACTTTTCAGATAAAGTGGTTTGAGCTTTAAACTAATGATAAAACTATGTCTGGTTTTGTTAGGTGCTTCACCAAGACATTCTGTCTCGCAAACACATCATGGAGAACCTAGGAGAGAAAGCTCAGGCCCTCACCAAGGCTACACCATCCGCCAAGGTCAACAAGTTTGTGGGTGAGCTGCACGCCAAGTACGAGAAGATTTGTGAGCTGTCCGAGTCTGTGCTCGACCGTTTTGAGCACTCGATGAAGGAGCATCAGCAGTACCAGGATGCGAGTCACGACTTCCAGGACTGGCTCAACGCGTCCAGGGAGAAACTTGACATGTGTGCTGACCGCTCCGGGGACAAGATGTCACTGCAGGCCAAGCGCGAGCGCATTAGTGTGAGTGTTGCAGAGCTTAGACGTTTGTTTCTGTTTGTTGCAGAGCTTGGACGTTTGTTTCTGTTTGGTCAGTGAGGTATTTTGGCTTCTCAACAAAATGAGGATGCACCATCAAGTGTGTTTTGGAAGTGAGAAGAAATGAGGCAAAACAAAGTGTGTGACACAATTGGGATAGTGGTTCCTGTATGTTAGAGAGTCATTTTCCATGAGTGCTTAGTCATTTTTGCTACCTGAAGTTGCCATCTGAGCCTTGTATCTTTGAATTTGATATGAAGAAACTGGAATACATTGTGTTTTGTGACATTGTGTTAGTTGAGACAAGTTCTGAGCTATCTGTCATTGATGTTGCTTTTGAGAGGCAGAATAATCATCTCTGCAGTACCTGTCTTTCAGACTTTTGTCAGAGAGATGAGTACATGAGACTTTGTTTTTAACACATACGTTCACTTCTACAGGAGTTCAGTGCAGGTCTAGCAGAAGGAGAGCGCAAGCTGAAATCCGTTGTCGACCTTGCCGCCAAGACGGCCAAGAACACCTCCCCTCAAGGTCAAGACGTCCTTCGTCGTGAAGTTGACCACCTTCAACGAGAGTGGGACGATTACCGCAGTCAGATGATCTCGGCCGAGCACGCCCTGGACCAGACCATGGTGCTGTGGGGCAGCTTCGAGAGCAAGTTTGACGAGTGTGCGGAATGGCTGAAGAACATGGAGCACAGCGTCAAGAGTCACGAGCTGAAGAACACGCTGAAGGAGAAGCAGGTGCAGGTGGAGAAGTTCAAGGTAAGAGAAGAATAAAAAATGTTCAGAAGACGACCTCCTCTGGTGGGTGGGTAAAAATAATGCAAATAGTTAATGAAGGAAAATATCATCACACCAGTCACAGCAAAACTGTAAACCTCAGCTATGGGAGATATTGGTGGTTTCTTTCTTAGTGTTGGAATTGTCTATGATTTGTTTCTTCAGGTACGCTGAACTTTGTACTAGATTGTCATATGCTCTAGTTTTTGTAACTACTCTGTGCATGTTACATTACTACATTTGTGAAGCTTACTGTAATGGGTTAGTTGACGCAAAATGTACTTGCACTTTATTTGTAGATTGTGTGCGACCGTCGAGGAATACAGAAAATAGTGTCACGAAACAGTTAAGTATTTTTGTACTTGCCAATAGAACATCAGTTTCGTTTTGGATTGATACTCCATCTAAACAATCATGTTGAAAGCATTAGTTTTATGGTCCTGAATAAAGAACACTTCATCACAATGATAACTGTATTGTTTCAGAAACAACGTGAGGAGATCCTATCTCACCAGCCCATCATCGACCAGTTCACAGACGAGGCCCAGAACCTGATGCACACCAGCTCTGACGTGCGTCTCTCCACCCAGGTCACACAGCTCACCAACAGATACCAGGGGATGCTCTCTCTCACCAAGGTACGTCTTAAGTTAAATCCTGTGATTTCACATTGATTTCACTTTTAACTCTGCTAAAACTGCAGTTATTTATACATGTGACGGACGCTGTGGCGGAGTAGTAAGACATCAGCCTCTTAATCGGAAGGTCGAGGGTTCAAATCCCGGCCGCGGCCGCCTGGTGGGTTAAGTGTGGAGATTTTTCCGATCTCCGAGGTCAACTTATGTGCAGATCTGCTAGTGGCTTATCCCCCTTCGTGTGTACACACAAGCACAAGACCAAGTGCGCACACAAAAGATCCTGTAATCCATGTCAGAGTTCGGTGGGTTATAGAAACACGAAAATACCCAGCATGCTTCCTCCGAAAGTGGCGTATGGCTGCCTAAATGGCGGGGTAAAAACGGTCATACACGTAAAATTCCACTCGTGCAAAAACACGAGTGAACGTGGGAGTTTCAGCCCACGAACGCAGAAGAAGAATATACATGAATTACCATACTAGAGGACATATTTTTTGCTGGTTTATCTGTAGCACTATGAGTGGATCAATAAGCCAGAGTTCTAGCATTCTAGGGTTCTCGACGACTATTTTTCAAGCAGGTATTCATATGCTACAGGCACCCATGGAATAGTAAACAATCCAATTTAACCAAACTAAACTTTCAAAAGATCAAGCCGCTATGTCAGTGTTCGGGTATTATCTCTGATGAATATGAACTCTGAACTTTTCTGAATTGTGACCAGGAGGAATATATCAATAAAATTACACTCTCTGTGATTTTATGTGACTTAGGTACATGTATTTTTTACTGCAACCAAACTGTGCATCTTATTTTCATCGACAGGACCTGATCTCCAAGTGGGAGAAGTATGTGGCCGACCACCAGGTGTTTGACAACCGCCTGTCCGAGTACAACGACTGGATCCTGCAGGCCTCACAGAAACTGGAGCAGTGCTCGCAGTCTGTCGGCGACCAGGAGTCCATGGAGGAGAAGAGAGCCATGATTCAGGTAAATGATAGCGATTGCCTTTCTTTTATTCTTGTTATCTTGATTCTGCTCATTAGAGCCATGATTCAGGTAAATGATAGATAGCAATTTCTTTTTCTTTTATACTTGTTATTTGATTCTGTTCATTAGAGCCATGATTCAGGTAAATGATAGCGATTGCCTTTCTTTTATACTTGTTATCTTGATAGAAAATGACACAAATATTAGCCAGACTTACTAGAATTCAGTCCAAGGCTCTGAATATTTCATAGCCATAAAGGTTATGACGTGTATTCATCTGTGATACTCAGATTACATCAGTGCTTTGTATTAAACAAGTAGGACCAGTGTGTAATCACACATGCAAGCATGCTTGCACATAGATAATCTTGACACACAAGCACACACTACGACGTGACAAAAAGACTGGCTCCTAAATGTCCATGAAAAAAAGCTGCTTGTAATGATGCACATACATTCTCATTGGAAATGTGTGGACTGAATGCATCTTGCTTGCTTCTTTAAACATAATAATGCTTCTGCTCTTTTCCAGATGTTGTTCTCCGAGAAGGAACATGGCCTTCAGAGACTGAACGGCGCCATCGAGTCAGGAGAGAAGCTGTACCCAGACACAGCCGCCACAGGGCGCGAAAAAGTTCGCCAGGACTTGCGCTGTGCCAAGGAGGATTGGGAACGCCTCTTCAATGGACTGAACGAGGCACAGCGCCGAGTGGACGCTTTCCTGATGCAGTGGACGTCGTACATTGACGGTCAAGATTCCTTGACCCGCTGGTTGAGCGACACAGAGGCCGGCCTGAGGGCAGACATGGATTTGCGAAACACCCTGCAAGAGAAGCGACAGCAGCTGCAGAACTATCGTGTAAGTTCACTGTGGAAATGCGGCCTATTAAACGAATGATACGGGGATTGCTTGGGATGTTAGAGTTTATGTAAAGCAATGTTGGGTTAGTGTGTCATCATTTGAGTGAAAATTGTATGTATGGAGTTCGGAAGAGACACTGGTATGTGTGTGTGTGTGTGTGTGTGTGCATGCGTGCATGCATGAATGAGAGAGAAGTCTTCTGCTTAGCAGTATTTAAAATTCCAGCATCCTTTCAAAGACTTCCACTGAACACCGAGATATTGTAGAATTTCTAATACTGTTAAAACAATAAAAGAGAGACTTGCATGCATTTTTGAAATCTTGAAGTGATCATGATGGCTGTGTTTGCTTTCAGTCTATGCTGCAAGACATCACGTCCCACCAGCGCCTTGTGGACAGTGTGGTGGAAAAAGCGCAGGGTGTTTTGCAGAGCACGTCTAACTCAGACGTGGCCTCTTTCATCACCAGCATCAACTCACGCTACGAGAAACTCACATCAGATGCTAAGGTATGCTTTTTCTAGTCAGTTACTGCCTTGAGTATCACTTATTCACTCTCTTGAACTTCAGTCCTTTAGTGTGAATAAAGTTTCTCAGTTTCTCGCCTTTGAAGTGAGAGGATGAAAGAATAATCATGCGGTGTTCTTTTAGTCTTCCTGGTATAATCTGCTATACCTGGGTGCTTCCTTTCTTTATCTGTGTCTTTCTTGGAAAATTATTTGAACGTAATGTATGCATGAGGTTGGAGCAGTATGTAGCCATTCCCACAAGTAGCGGGGAATTGATTTCAACATGATTATCATATGTAAGGGAGTACAGGCCATAGATGTAATCTCAAAGTTTGAGACTCAGTGCCAAATCATCCATTTGGCAGCAATTACTACTCACACCACCAACTAAATTATCAATTTGAAATGTTTGCAGGCTGAGATAAAAAAGAAAATTGAAATTACACTTGTACAGTCATAGTCATTCTTCCTTTTGATATCACCACTCACACTTTGAATTCTTTTACAAAACAGTGATTTTATTAACAAAATGTATTTATTTTATTATGACTGACATGGTTGCTTGTTTGCAGGCAGAAATCATGAAGTCTGAGCAGAACGTGGCCACTCACCAGCACTACCAGGAGAGTCTGCAGGGGGCTGTGGACTGGCTGTCTCAGATGAAGGACAAGCTCAGTCTGTGCTCTGACAGCACTGGGGACAGGACCACCATACAGAACAAGCTGGACAGGCTGCAGGTCAGTGGAGAGAGAGTTTCTAGGACTAAAGAGGCAGATTTCTGGTTTTGGGGGATGGATAGGTGAATGGAAGGATGGATGAAAGCATAAAGATACATGGACTTTTTCATGATGTGTGCACTGACAGCCTCCAGTGTACTGAAGTAAAGCATCAGGGAATTCTACTTGCTTGAGACAGTGGCAATAACCTGATTTAGCCCTGTGTGAGGTTCACGGTCCCACTGAGTGAATTTGTAATGGTAGCTCTTTTTTCAGTATGTGAGGTCACTTGAACGGGGTTAATTCGGGACTATGTCGTGAAGGCATGTGAAGATGTTTCAGCGCAGAAAGTAGCTGTAACTCACTGAAGCAGAAGAAAAAAAATCCCACACACACATTACAGCTTCCCTTTCCAACCTTTGTGTTGTCAGATTATGCACTGACGGACAACATCACTGTGTACACAGTATTACTGATGGTTGGATAGTCTTGTCACGTACATCATCATTGTGTGACTGTGTGTCAATCAGGAGCTGATCAGCCTGCTGCCCGACGGTCAGAACAAGGTGAAGGTGTGTGAGCACCACGCCCAGGAAGCCATGGACACCACCGCGCTCAAGGGGCGACAGACCATCCAGTCCGAGATGGACGTCCTCAAACTGGACTGGGAGGACTACTCTCTCAAGCTGCACTCACTCAAAGACAGTCTGGAACAGGTGATAGTTCGGATGGTGATGTGGCTGTTATGTATCTGTGGCTGTAATGTTTGTGAAGTTTTCTTTATGTGTTCTTGATTGGCGGACACCCTCTGTGTGTGTGTGTGTGTGTGTGTGTGTGTGTGTGTGTGTGTGTGTGTGTGTGTGTGTGTGTGTGTGTGCGTTCGACTGTGTGCATACATGTGTGCTTGTGTATGTGTACATGAAAGTGAAAGTATGTGAGATTGAAATCAGGAGGACTGGTTCAAAATGTGTAGGTTTGTTAGGGTTAACTTATGGAATAAAATGCTCTTAATTTCTGTGGCCTATTTCTTGGTTTAAACACAATTAAATTACATATTCTTACCCCAATTCTCATAAATGCATTGACTTCAATCTCACATGCTAGATGTCGAAAAACTACTCGAATTACCTGCCCTTGCAAGGGTGGTAACCAAGCTAAAAACAGACGCCATAGCTGTTGCTATGCCCTGTCCCACCTGGTTACCCTTAACCCACCGCGCACCACGTGAGCGCCGGCATCCGGAATAATCATTCTCGACTTTCGACGACACACGTCAGACGTGCGGAATTCGTCTGCTCACTTGGCTTTAGGAGCATTCTGCATTTATAAGAATTGGGGTAAGAATATGTAATTTAATGGAAAATTTCAATAGTAAATTTTCATTTGATTAATATACTTACCCAATTCTCATAGTTAATACCCTCCCATCCATCCCCGCTACTTAATTTCCTACGGGTTTTTGAGAAGTCTCGAATGATTATTCCGGATGCCTGCGCTCACGTGGTGCGCGGTGGGTTATGGGTAACCAGGTGGGACAGGGCATAGCAACGGCTATGGCGTCTGTTTTTAGCTTGGTTACCACCCTTGCAAGGGCAGGTAATTTGAGTAGTTTTTTGACATCTAGCATGTGAGATTGAAGTCAATGCATTTTTGAGAATTGGGTAAGTATATTAATCAAATGAAAATTTACTATTGAAATTTTCCATTTTATTCAAAATACATGACATGAAACAATTGACAAAAATGCAGCTAGGACACGAACTCAAGCAAATGCTTATTTGACGTGACCATAACAATACTAAGTTACACAAGTTTTCATGATGGTGGACAACACAATTATTAACCAGAAGAACAAAATGTAGGAGGGGATATGGGGAACCTAATCAAAACAGAAGGATCTACAGAGAGAAAAAAAAGAAGAAAAAAAAGGTGAGACTAGGAATAAAGCGTGTGGGACGAGAACATCGAGGCCTATTTCTTTTCTGTCAGCTGTCCCTGTTATTCCAGCAACATGTTTCCTATCAACTACTACTGTCCTATTTCAGGCTTTGCACTACTGGCGCTTGTACGAAGACAAGTACGAGCAAATTCAGGGCTGGGTCAAGGCCATGGAAAAACAGGTCAAGGACTGTCCACTCAAATCTGTACTGGAAGAGAAACAAGAACAGCTCAAGAAGTACCAGGTGGGAATTATTGATTTTAAGATTTTTTTTAAACACTTTTTTTTTTACACATGTTTATGAAATCACAGATAATGTCACAAACACATGCATGGTGAATAAGTGTTGACATTATCAGGTGAGAATTTCGTTATACTTAATGTTTATGTCCCTATTCCTTTGATGTTGTTTATCACTGGTTCGTCAACCATTTCTAGCTAATTGAATTTTGTGGTTGGTTAGCTTGCCTGTGTGTGTAATTCTAATTTTATCCTGAATGGGAAGGATGAAGTTCCCTTATTTTGTGCATCATCAGTGTTTTGTTTTCATTCTGGTGTGCCTAACAGATAAAACAATAAATGTATAAAAATAAAAAAAAAGAGCCAGGTTTTTAATGTGTAGATTAATTTAAGGCAGGGATTTAATGGACCAGCAAATTAGATGGACCAGCAGCAAAAAAGATAGACCAGCAGCAAAAAAGATGGGTTTCAACAGCAAATTAGCTGCGATAAATATTTTGGGAAGATTCCGACGATCATGGATTGTTGTCTTTCGTGGAGTACTTCAAGGGGTCATGAATCGACCGCAATGACACCTGGTACGAAGGCTACGCCCCGGGAATTCCTTTCACAAACAATGGACTGGAGGCAATAAACCAGACCATCAAACGTCAGAACACATTTCGTGAGAGACTTGACTTGTCCAGATTCCTAACCCTTGTTGAAAGAGACATTGTCCTGAACTGGTCCAGAGAGAGAGAGAGAAAACGCTCAGCCTGATCATATCCCAGTGGCCCAAGAACCAGACAGAACCTTGCCCGGCTGGACGGCTGCCTATCAGTGGGCATCTTCAAACGCAAAGTCCATCAAGAGGAACCAGAAAGTGTTCGTGGCCTCGGAGTCGCTTCAGAACATGGACCTGAAGACAGCTGTCAGGATTCAGCAAGACCAGTTCCAGAGAGCCTCTTGGGAATCGTTTGACCAGTACAAGGAGAGCCGGAACTCGGTTTGGAGTCTGACCGTGGAGGACAACAGAATTGACTGCAATTGCCCTGTCTACATGAAGTCCAACATATGTAAACACCCACTTGGCATGGAAATCCGGCTGTCCATTTCTGAACCACCAGCGCAGGCAAAGACCGTCCCCCTGGGAGAGAAGCGAAAGAGGGGACGACCTATTTCTGCCCCATTTTTACTGTTCAAGAAATCTGCTTGGCTGTTCAATTAATCTATTCTGCTGTTGAATTCATCCAATTTGCTGCTTCACATTCGCTGCTCACTCCTTCCTATTTGCTGCTGAAACCATCTATTTTGCTGGTAAACAAATTTTATGCGTTAATTTAAGTGTTGAAGTCTGGCTCACAATGAAATAACTGCTGTTATTGGTAATCTTGTTTCCTTCACAGCAGAATCATCCGTAAAGTAGTTTATCATAGAGTGTGTACATTTTTATTCCTTCAGTTTTGTTTCAGGTTGTGTTCGTCATTAATCTTTCTGTTTCAGTGCACATAGTTTGACTGTTTGTGCACCATGTTGTTTACCGTTTCTTGTAACTGTGGTTACAGTTATTCTTCATGTCAGCCAAACCTGATGTTTCATGTTCACTCCTTGTTAGTCATTGTTACAGTGGAACCCCCCTTTTAAGACCTCCAAATTTAACAAACTTCCTCGTCTGATGGAGAAACTCCAGGAGCTTACCAAGACTCGACGAGTAGTCCTGCAATGGGTTCCAGCACACTGCGGAATTCCAGGCAATGAAACAGCTGATGAGCTCGCCAAACTCGGAGCCAGGGAGGAACAACCAGACAACCCGGTCAGCTTCGCTGAAAAGAAAACCCTCGTGAAGGCAGCAATGCGACCACAATCCACGAGAGATGCATATCATCTCCTAGAACGATGGCAGCAAGTAGTGATCATGCGACTACGAACTGGTCACTGTCGCCTCGACGCCCACATGTTCAGGAAGCTGAAGCTGACCCCATCACCAACCTGTCCCTGTGGTCTGGAAGACCAGACTCCAGAACATGTCTTAATGACATGCCCCCAACTCAAACCAATCAGAGACAAAGTGTGGCCAGCATCAGTCCCTCTCCGCACCAAACTCTATGGGAGCAGACAAGACCTGGAAGCCACGACGTCATTCGTCTCGCAGACTAAACTGATGGTGTGACGGCGAACGCAAGAAGAAGAAGAAGAAGACCTTTTAAGACCTTGTTTTTTCACACTTTTAGTTCAGAAACTGTAAATTTACCCCCATTTTAAGACCCCCTCCTTATTAAGACCTGACTCAGATTTTTGGAGGTCTTGAAGGGGGTGGGGGGGTTCCACTGTATCACAAATGTGGCTATTTCCTGAATAAGCCCCGCAGTATGTAATCACACTCTGAAAGAAGAGCGGACGTTCTGGAATTCATTCAAAAACCTCACGCAGGGCTTATTCAAGAGATGTCCGCGAGTGTTTGACTCTGTGTTGGTGTGATCACTGTTTTCAACAACTTGTTTGCTGTCCATGACTATAGGAACTTGAGGAAGAAATTTCACAGCAGGCAGAGCTTGTGGAGGAAGCTTGCAAGCTAGAAAAGCTAGAGTTTGTAAGATGTGTTTACTGTTCTCCCGAACATCTTCTGTTACATGGATGCATACTGGTGCAATAAGAGCATGTTGTAACTTTCACTGATGCTATGGACTGCAGTGTTAGCTCAGTGTTCTGTACAAAGTTTAGCTGCTACTGATTTGGAGCATGGCTTAAGTGGTACTGATAAAGCATGTTGTATGGAGAGGTATGGTCATCATGGACTAGTTCTGTTGTCAGTAGCTGCTTTTGTATACAGAGGTACCTGTGATGAAAGGACATGTATCTTTGGGACCTGCAAAGTGTCCCTACTTTGTGGGTGGCCTGTCATGACAGGTATATTGTGGTAAAGATAATAGACAAAGGGAGAGCGGAAGGTGTCCTTTCATGGGAGGTGTCTTGGCTGGACCTCACATCACAGGTACCACTGTACTTGTTGTACATTGCTTTTTGTGTCGGGGAAAAGTTGTAACACAGGGACAGAGGGGGTTGGATTAGTGCATGACAAAACTTTGCAAACCTCAGATGGTGCACTTTGTCATTTATTCCATTTAACTATTTCTCCCCGTTGGTTCTCTCTTTTATTTGTTTTTCATGTTCTGGAGACTGTTTATTTTTGTTATGTTTCTTGTTCTTGCTTCTGGAAAATAAATCTTCTGTCGTACCTACACTCTCCTAAAATTCCTTATCTTGCAAGAGGTTTATTAGTGACATCTTTGGCAGCTTAAAGGAGTCCTATAGTAACAGTTCAGTTGAGATACATTCTTTATCTTTTTTGTTTTGTTTAAATGATCGTTTCATTACATTTCACATTGTTTTCCTCACATGAGCAATTGGTTAGGGTTAGGAGTTGAGGTAGGAATTCATTGTCAATGCATGGGTGGGATTCTTCCGGTATATGCCGGAAATCCGGATTCGATTATGGCCTCTTTTTTTCTCTTTTTTCTTTCTCTTTTGTTTTTGTTTTTTTGGTTCGGTTCAGGATTCATGACATTTTTCAATCACACCCATGTCAATGTCACACTTATTGCTTCTACTAAACATTGTACTTACTTCTCCCACAAAATGATTGAAGGGTTAAATGCACTGAATCAGACTGTCTCTCATACACATATGTATGCTCAAACCTCGTTCATTTAATTTTTCATCATCAGTTTCTTTCATTTGATCATTCCATTTTGATCGATGTTCCTCTTCTCAGAGGCATTTTTCAAACGTTTTATCATTTTCCCGAGTCTTTCGAACGGCATGGATTTCTTCCATTTCTTAGTGATCGATATAAGTCATCAGATGCCAATCTGATTTATTACCCACAGTGCATTTGCCTTAATTCGCTGACTTATCTGTCCTGTTGCTTTTGTAAAATAACACCATATTTGCATCGACCTGGGAGAAAATATTCATGGTGATTTTTTTTAACAGATAAATAATTTTTTTTATAGATGAGAATAGTGAAATGTAATTGAAAGCAAATTTTTGTGTGTGAAGAATTTGGAACTTTTCTTTTGATTTTATTGATTTTTTTGGTCAAGTGTTAGTTTTGTTTCAGGGATGGTTTGCATGACTTCTCATTTTCTTCTCTCTTGAAACCAATAAAAATACATTCATGAATTGCTTTCAGAAAAGGCATGTCCTCTTACTGATGCTTCGTTCATTGAAGGATTTTTTTCAGGTGCTGAATTAGTTATTTATAGAAAGAAAGACAAAAAGATTTACTTGCAGCATTTTGATTCAAATAAGAGTTGATGATGATTTGTTAGTTGATGCAACAAGCATGTCTGGGCTGTTCATACATGCTTAAGCTGCACTGTACAGGCTGTTCAACTGTGAAACAATTATGCATGTCATTATATGTCATCGTTGCTGAGATACATAATTGTAACATGTACAGTGTACTTGCCACACATGTAACCCGGAAACAGCTGTTGGTGAAGAGGAAAAAGGATCCATCGTAAAGGAGGATCAACAGGGCTAAGACCTTTCCTGTTCTCGCCGGAAATGCGGTTTTTCAAAACTTTTAAAACCAGAAAATCCGGTTTCTTAAAGTAAAACTTTGGTTTTTTGTCCTTTCAAGATAATAAAATTAAGCCTCAGCTTCCGGGAGGTGCCGCCGTGGACTCTAGCCTTTCAGATTTTTCACTTTTTTTTGGTGTTAGCCCTGGATCAATGCTTTTGTGTACCTAACTGTCCAATGGCTTAAGTTAAAGAACTCTATGGACTAAACAGCCTCCGAGAGATTGCCTATACTTACAAACAAATATTGTGTACATGAACAGCAATGTCTTATTATATACACATAATCCATAATACATGGACAGTTGTCATACCGTGCCAGACTAGTAGAGAAGGGTCGACTGTACTGTTCACTCTTCTAAAATATGTTACTTTGTGTTTAATGTATTGTTAATGAACCAGTTCTTCAATAAGGATAAATATGTTGAACATTGATCTTTTCTTCTTGATCTTGACTTTAATAAATTATTAGGTAAAACGTATCGGTAGGTGAAAGAAGTGGATAGGCTTTCTTATTTTAAAATCTACTTTTTAGAAGTGTTGGCAGGACATATGTTTTATAAAGACAGAGATGCACTGTCAGTTAAGTATTTTGGCAGTTATCATATGGCCATAAGAGGATTTTAGTCAAACACTGTAACAATAATTTCACTTTAATAAAATACACAGAACACCATACATCATATCACAATTGCCATGAGGAATGAATTTTCTGTGTAAATTCTCTCTTGGATTGTGCAATATCAGAGATGAATTTAACATAGCTACGGTTGTTCTTTCAGGAGCTACTACAAGAGGTGAAAGCTCAGCAGCCTGAGATGGACAAGTTCACGGACGAGGCTCAGACGCTACAACAGCTAACGTCCGAGTCCCGTGTCGGGAACTTTGTCTCTCAGCTCACCTCTCGCTACCAGGGACTTCTCGTTACCACCAAGGTGAGCATACTGTGCAGTTTTCCTGTGTTTGATTTTGTCAGAGTTGGTAGAGTTGTGATGTGATGAAGTTAGCATGACTGTTATTTAATATTTAGACAGAAGATGCAAAAGAGTCGGAGAGTGTTGAACCATTAGTCTTTCTGTTTAACCATTAGTCTTTCTGTTTATCTCTGTGAATATGTATAATGATTTTTGTGAATGGAAATGTTAATGAAATGACGGTGTTCATGAAAAATAAAGTTACAACCCTGCTTGGATTACATTTGATGAGCCTAGGCCCTGCTGAATAAACTTTGTCATAACAACTGGTACATCAGTCTTTTACTGTTCTTATTTTAGTACTTTTGGGCTGCTAGATGATTTAATCAAGTGATTCAAGGGATTTATAACCTCAGATTCCATCAACAATTATAATCATGAATGTTTTGCCCCCATTTTGATGTTACTGTCGCCACTTACTTCATCGCTAGGCTATTTTATTATTGATTGTTGATTTGATCACCACAAGATCATTTGCTGTGTTCAACTGAACTGACTTTGGGATAAATGACATTCACCATACTCCTGGTTGTGCGATGTGCAGGAAATCATCAAGCGGTGTGAGCAGAACGTGGAGGACCACAAGGGCTTTGTCAGCAAGTTTGCCGACGCCTCTCAGTGGCTGATCAAGGCCAAAGAAAAGTTTGCCGAATGCTCCGACACGGCTGGCTCCAGGACTGAGCTGGAGGAGAGACTGGACAAAGTACAGGTAAGGATGCAAAGAAATCTAAAATCGTACAGTCTTTCTATTGTATTGGTGGAAGTTATAGTGACTTGCTTGGAATATTGTCCAGTAGCCTGATACTGTTATTTTACAGGTACACTGTGTCAGAGCTGAGAAGATTTGGAAATAATTTTCTGTCCAATACAACTGTTACCATGAAGAATTTAAGCAGTATTTGGAAGTCACTTCTTGTGTTTATCATAACACTATTTTAGGGATCTAGAAATTTGATTCAGCATAACTCTCACTCACTGTTGTCTTATGTTCTAAACAACCCCTTCTCTTTGTTTCTTGATTTCACCATTTTCTGTTGAATTGTTCACCAGGAGTTGGTACGGGACCG
Organism: Littorina saxatilis; assembly: GCF_037325665.1. Taxonomy (NCBI): domain Eukaryota; kingdom Metazoa; phylum Mollusca; class Gastropoda; order Littorinimorpha; family Littorinidae; genus Littorina; species Littorina saxatilis. The sequence goes on from NC_090261.1 coordinate 44,319,928, forward strand.
CGACGCAGGCCTGACCAAACTCAACAACTGCGTGGAATCGGGAGAGCGTCTGTACGCCAGCACAGCCCCCGATGGACGCGAGGTCATCCGCCAGGAGCTTCGCAAACTGAAACTGGGCTGGGATGGTCTCTATGACGACCTGTCCTCGGTGCAGCGACGTCTGGAGGTGTCGCTGGTGCAGTGGACGTCGTTTGACGAGAGCTACGGACAGGTGGAGAACTGGCTGCGAGAGATGGAGTCACAGCTTGAAGGCCAGACCCCGCTCAGAGCCACGCTGGAGGAGAAGAAAACTCAGCTGCAAAATTACAAGGTAGGAGTTCTTTCTGAGCTGTTGATGCCTCAGTCTGTAGGCATACCTGACTTTCTTACTTTTCAGGTCTCATCAGCTCCCTCTGGACACATCGCTGAAGAGACGATAAACAATATTAACCAACCAACCATTCCTCTGCACTCATCAGACCAGGCATCCAAGCGTACCTTGAGGCTATGGTCATCTGCAAAAGTGAAAGACGAACAACTGTTTTGTGCTAACTCTCATTGCCTACGGTACTGAGTAATGAATAGTTGGGCTAAGTGGCTGTAGCTAGAAAAATGTTTTGCTCTGTGCAGGCTCAGTGTATCAAAACTACTTGCATGATTTGACTGATTTGATTAACTGAAAGACAAGAGAAGAGTTTTTTTCTTCTTTTAAATTGTAATGATTTGAAAAGAAAAGACAAGAGAACCTGCATCCTCATTGCCTTTGCATTCTCAAAAGAATGAATACAGTATGATAAAAGTCTTTGGTTTCTGCTCATCTTCTCAAGCAGGGGAAGAAACACAATATATATAATTTCAAGTGTGTTTCCCTTCAGCACAAGAACACTGATCAGTATCTCTTCGTTCCTATTGTCTCCTTCCCCCATGTACTAGCAGGCCATGAGGTTGTCTCAACAGCATTAACAAGTTCACTATATTACATGTATCATCAACAGCATTTGCTTTTGACCTGTTCACCAGGTGTTGCACCAAGATGTACAGTCCTACCAGCGAGTTATCGACAGCATCAGCGACAAGGCTCAGAGCCTCGTGCAGGCCAGCTCAGACCCCCAACTTCAGCGTTTTGTCACACACACTGGCGCTCGCTACCAGAAACTCTGCGATGCCGCCAAGGTAGGAATCATTGTGTGTGACACCATGTGTTGGTCCCCGAGAGAATATCAGGCATTCAGCAATTTTTATCTCATAAAGCATTAACTTGCACTGACCCAAAGTTTCAGAGCAAGGAATTTGTATAGAACACTTGTGTTCGATGACAAATTATTTTTTTGCACTGAAGTGGAGAATGCACTTTTGGGAATAGCATGTACAGTACATACTTAACCTCTTCACTGCCACAGTATAACAGCATTTTGGTATTGCTGTGCGCCAGGGCAAAATTTCGCTTTCTTCGGTAGGTTCACTAATCTGTTCACTGCTCGATCATTTATTGAGATATCTCTTAGATCTTTGGCATGTGTTTTGCTTATACCCTTGGCTATTATAGGATGACATGATCATTGGACTTTGTTTGTGATTGTTATAGTACAAATTGATATTATGACCATTTTTGTCAAAAATTACAGTTTCCGGACTTACACACATAATGCCACACAAAACACTGCTAAACTGGTGTCAAACATCAGGTACTCACATTACAGCCCATAAAAGTATTCTTCTGTGTGGTAATCCATAAATCACTTCTTGTAGAGCTTCCAGAACACTGTATCGCTTGAAAACAGGTCTACGAGTTGAGGTACGACTTTCGGCCGCCATTGTGAATACTAATAGATCGGTTCTATGTCTAGGCACAGTGGTGAGTTGTCAACACGTGGTAGTAGCTTATCCGAACGGTCTGTGGGAAAGAACTGTGTTTAGAACCCCTACAAGTACTTGGACAGTGGTTACCTCCCATTTAGTTTTCAGAAATGTCCTGAAATGTTGTTGACACAAATCCCACGTACGAGATACGGTTATGGGCGTACGACAAACCAAAAATGACCACGTATTACATACGGGGTGGGCAGTGAAGGGGTTAAGCAGTAATACAGTCAGTGCAGTTCAATGTCGACGAAAAGCAAATGGTGCACGTACTAGCTACCACAGATTTTTCATGTCAACAAAAAGCAAATGGTGTATTATCACAGAGTTTCAAGTTTTCAAATCTGTTCCACAGTAACAATAAACAGGACAATCACGAACCACGTATTATCACATACTGGTGATCACCACACATTTTCTGAAAAACCAAAAGCATGATATTAAGCAGCATCAACCATACTGCTTTCTGCTTCTGAACCACAGGCAGGCTCTGACTGCTGTCTACGTTTTTGTCACAGGAAAGAGTACAGCAGTATGAGAAGTTTGTGGCTGAGCATCAAGAATACAGTGACAACTACAACAGCTGTGTGGAATGGCTCAACAGTGTACGAGAGAAACTTTCCGCCTGTTCTGATGTTTCTGGCGATCGCCATGCCATTCAGAGCAGACTTGACAAAATACAGGTGAGCACAGGTGCTAAGAATACTTATGAACACTAGTTGGGATGGATATATGGGATGTAGTTATTTGGCGGGAAGTCTATTCCCTCTTGGGTCCGTAATCTAGTGGGTTTGATAAACATGCATGCAAGCACTGTTTTTCTTTGGTGCACGCATGCAATTGGATGTTGTAATGTTTTGGGTTTTTTGCTTGCATGAGTGTCTTGACTTAATTAAAATAAAATACAGTTGTTACTGAAAAGGATATAACAAAGAAATCTTTTGTTATTAATTTTGCTCATATAAATTGCAAACCTGCACTTAAGATTCGTTTGGAATGGTTGTTCTGCAGACAAACTACACTGTAATTATTCAAGTGTGTCACATATGGATTCTGTGGATGAATGGTTGGGGTTTAGCATGCTTTCGGTGTCAACAGGCATGTGCCTGTTTATGTTGTCTTCTTTGCATGAAGCACTGGTAAACAACACAGGAGTTACATTTTCATTTTGAAATTTCAAGGGGATACATCCGGTATCAATTTTCACATCAAAGGGGAAATATCCAATGGTATGTTTTTAGTTTGGTTTCAAGGGAAGGTTTTTGAAAGTAAAAGTAAAAGAAGGAATGGGGGAAAAAACTTTTTTGTGGGAGTGAAGCAGTTTTGTGCATGGTATACGTCGACAGCTTTATACTAACTTGTCACTTTTGAATTTGGGCTTGAAACTTGATGTTTGCGTGCGCATGCTAAATGATGTTTTGATGTTTTGGTGTCCACAGCGGCGATGTGTAAGTCTTGCAGGTTTTGTTGTGTAGTAACTTCTTGACTTTTGCTTCAAAGTTTGTTTAATTTTGTTTTCCATCAGCACCAATCTGTTGCGTTTATTTGTGGCATTAGTTTTCATTTTTTCATTTTTAACTTCCGTCAGACTGCCTCTCAGATTTTTTCATCTTTGAAAATAGGCGTTTAACCCTTGTGCTATGGATGAAAAGTATAGTCTGTCATCACAGAGTACAGTTGTATCAGATAAAGTTTAGACTTTTTTGTATGGAAGGGGGAGGGGCTCTGTAGAGATTACAGCCATGATTTTAGTCAATAGTTTGTCTGACATCGGTGTATCTTCTAATTTTGTAGAAAGATTTTGATCGATCGGGAAAACGTTTGGTAAATATTTAACTATCAGTGTCTGCTATACCTCCAGTGTACAAACTTAGTATTGTATCGAAAGTGTAGGCTATGGTTGAACCAGCATGTACATAGAAAAGCATATTTGAGAGAAAATGGGCATTTGCATGCCATAAAATACCTGGTTGGTAAGTCCTTAGATATGCACTTTAAAACAAAAGAGACAAGTTACCAGGCATAGATTGACTTGGTTGTAGAATAGATTAGTCAGGAGACACATACTTCACCTTATATCTGGTTAGAAGACAAACAAGGAGTTCAGTGAATTAATCGTTTGCCCATCACAATTTGCTTTCAGAAAGCAGCTAAGACGCTAGACAAAGCTAGAAAGAGGCTTAACCGGAAATAAACACTCAGATTTTGTGTGTGTGTGTGTGTGTGTGTGTGTGTGTGTGTGTGTGTGTGTGTGTGTGTGTGTGTGTGTGTGTGTGTGTGTGTGTGTGCACGTTTTCAATGGTTTGACACTCGGTGCACATTGAAATCCATAACAGCTAGAGTTCTCCCCCTTCATCCCCTTTCCCTCACCAATCCAACCCACTTAGAATATGTGACAAAATAAAGTGTGAAACCTGATAGTAAGACAAAGATGCTGTGAATTTTTCACCTCAGAGGGTAGGCTATGTGCATGTTTGTCTTACAACCAACTTTTTTTTCTGCAAGTGGACTTGTTCTGTGAGACACGTTCACGTTAAGGCCATTCATCTTGATTGCATGACCCCGTATCATGAATCATGCATGTCATTACGTCTCATAGTCGCTGGCTGAGCTCTGTTGCTATTGCGATGCATGCATTTGTTTTCTTTCTTGTTTGTTATTGGACATTTTTACTGAGCAGTCACATTTGAATGTTAAACAGGATCTGACACACTATGAAGAACCAAGCAAGAGTGTAAGAAACAATTCCACAGTGACACTGCACATGTACATAAGCATATATGATGTGTATTGCTTTTGAGATTCTCTGAATTAACAACGAACTGAAGAGCTTGAACACAATCTATGACCAGCAGCTTCTGGGTGTGAATATTGTTTTGCTGCTGAGAAGCAATCTCATCATGTCAATAATTTCATGATATTCAGAGTTAGAATGTACTTTGTGTGTGAATTTTCTATAAGCATGACGTGAAGTCCTGTGTTTGGATTTTTCTTAAAGGAACATCTGCAGCCTTATCGAATGTCTGTATATCTGTACATTAAAAGGAGAGAAACAAATACCGGATAAGATTTTCTGGAAGTTTATTATAACAATTTTTTTTTTACTTTTGGAAACTTTAGCTTTATTTTATGAATCAGTTGATTTAAATGTATTCAAGCAGGAACAAGAACAAGAACAAGAACAAATCTTTAATTGTCTAAGGCCACAGCCCCTTACAATAGTGGTTAAAATAACAGCAATAGTATCTGCACAGTTATAAATTATAGTCACGCATAAAATTCAACAAATACATTAAGACCCTGATATGTCACTGAACCTGATTTATAAGGGTTCGTCTCTTCTATAACATGAAGAACACAAATCTGCTGAAGCTGTTCATCACATTATCCTCATTAAAGCCACAGAAATACACAAGTTGTTGTTGCAGCGTCTTAGAGTTCAAGATTTTCTAATACTTTGCTCGAAGGTCTTGATAAAAAGGACATTCAAGCAGGAAGAGATAGAGAAAGGGAAGAAAATCGAATAGTACCTAGTTTTCTTTTTATCTTCATATTTCTCTCTTACTGTGTTGTCATTTCTTCTTTGAAAAAGAAAATTCAAGCTCTGTGTGTGCATACTTGTAATCTTTGCATGTTCTCTTCCAATAGAAAAATATTTTATTTGAAAGGGTGTCCTTTGTAGGGTTTAGACAAAATGTAATTAGAAATAGACCACACTCTCTAAGGAAGAACAAACTTCTTCTGGACTATCTTTAGTGTTCAGTAAAGAAAACGAGAGAGAGCAGAGACAGAGAATGACAGACAGACAGGCAGGCAGACAGATGGGCAGGCAGACAGACAGACAGACAGACAGACAGATCAATTTTGCAGGTCTTCATGTGTCATTTTGCAATGCGCTTCCTAACAGAAAATCAGCATATGACTTAAGAAATAGTATGTGTCTTTGTTTTTGATTCAGTTATTTGGTTAATGTCTTGTGTTCTTAATCTTGATCTGTTGGTGTTGCTGTTAAATTTTTGTGACTCTTTATTTTGTGGCTTTTGTGGTTGGTCTGGATTTTGTGTTGGCATACTGCTAGTTTTATTTTTTTTCTCATTAGTTTCTTTCTCATTTTGTTTTGTTTTTGTTTTTTACAAATTGCTGCTTTTTTCAGTTGCTTATTGTAGAAATTAGAGTTTATTTACTTAGTTATAGATTAAAGAGTCTAACTTGGCCCAGCCTGGTTTTACAGATATTATTACCTGTGATAAAAATCAGGCAGCAGCAGTTGAATTTTTTTGTCATATACAGTGGGTTTAAAAAAAAAAATTGTAATTGTTTTTTGTTTTATAGTATTTCATCAAAGTTTGGAAGGTAGCACACTTAAGTTCGGAGCAAATTATGAAAGAACTACTTCTTCCATTGGTTTACTCCAATACACACTCCAATACACATGCATCAGCTAGTTTTAACATGCTTTTAAAAAGAAGTTAGACTTCACTTTTAACTTCTTCCCCTTTTTGTAGGGACACAAAGAGGATCTATTTAACGACAGACAAAGTAATTAAGTTACAGAAACAAAATCGATTCCTCTCCCATTGCACCAGTACTGCCTGTGTTACAGAAACCTTCTTTTCCCAGTAACCTTCTTTTTCAAAAGGAAAAGGGTGGCCGAGTGGTAAGTGCACTTGCCTCGGAAGCGAGAGTTCTTCCCCCTTTCCTAGCCCAGGTGGTGGGTTCAAAAAAAAAAAAAGTTAGATGCACAGGAAGCAGGCAGGCTGTGGACTTTGGGTATGTTTTCAAGAAGCAGGATTCTCTCATCCCATGTTAAATCCTGGATAGATCTGTGGTCGTGTGCATGATGGTTTTAACACAGGAAGGAAGGTATCACTAAATGCACCCAGTACCAGGACATAGAGAATACTACATGGCTTGCTGTGTCGTACCAGATTTACACGAGTTGTTTTTTTAAAATATTGAACTGCGAGCGAAAGCGAGCTGTTCACTATTTGAAAAAGCAACGAGTGTAAATCTGGTACGAAACAGCAAGCCATGTAGTATTCTGTTGATCCTACATACTGTACTTACGTGTATTTTACTGAAAATGTCCTGCAGTCGAGGCAGCTAAATTGAAGACGCTTGTTTTGGAACCTCGATCTCTTCTAAAGCCTCGTGCAATCTGTTACGTCAAAGCAAAAAAACGTCACTCTGAAAGTGTGGCGTGACGTGTTAGTTCTAAAGATTCATCGAGGGTAATTAGCGAGCGCAATTTTTTTTTCTATAATGACGTTTGTCTCGGTGACTTTGTCATCATAAGCAGTGGAAAAACAGGTCCCTACCAGACTTGCTTGACATGACCTCATTTACATGATATACACGTGTGATTTGAACGATTATTATCTCACGGGTGTCTCTCTCACGTATGTAGGATAAATAATTTTAATTTTTTTAATATTTTTTTAATTGATTTTACACTGTTGAGGCCAGTTTTCTTCTTTGCTGTTGGGCACTTGGATGGTTGTGATAGCACATTTCCCTTGGTATTTTCTATTTGTGTTTGTTCACTCTTGTGAGTGATGGTGTGCATACACATGTTTGTGGGATATGATAAGGCTCAGTGTGAGTGTGTGTGCGTACACATGTTTGTGGGATATGATAAGGCTCAGTGTGAGTGTGTGTGCGCGTTTGTGCGTGCATGCATGCGTACGTGATTGTGTGTATTGTCTGAAGAAATAGTTCTATGTTACTAAACTGTGCATAATTTCGAGTTTGAACTTGAAATTTGTAAAGAAGAAAGTCTCTGAAGTTTGCACTTGTTTTTTTGGTTGGTATAATTAAGTTGTTGGTTCTGTGCTGATGAGGTCTCTCAGAGGAGTTTCGAGTGGTTTGTTAATTAGCACCAAGATTTGAACAAAAAAGCAAAGATCATACATACAGGCTGAAAGACATGCAATCTGTTAAGCAAGTATTAACAGCTTGGAATACATGTCAAACACTGACATTTCAGTCAACCACTCCTCATTCTTCTGATCTGCTAAATAGAAGATTCATCAGTATATCATGAGAGCTGTGAGAGCGTTTAAGAAAAAAACCGAGTCAGCCCTGTCTTTGTGACTTCAAGCAGTAAACTCATGTACCTCTGAGTTCACATCTGCCAAGATGTTTAACATTAAGCTATCAAGCCAAGGCTGGTAACCAAGATTCACATTTATAATTTGTTTGACCAAACTGACATTTTGACTTGTGACGCTTCAGGACATCCTGGCCACCAAGATGGAGGGAGAACCCAAGGTGAAGAATGTGATCAGCCTGGCACAGAAAGTTCTGCCGCACACAGCGCCACAAGGTCGCGACGTCGTCATGAGGGACACGGAGGCTCTGAGAGCCGACTGGGAAGCCTTCATCATGGCTCTGGCAAAGGTATGTCCATATATGTGAGCAGGGATATGGTAAAAGTAGTCCAAAGCGTAGAGCGACATTAATTGTGCTGAAGATAATTCTGTTGGTGGCTGTCGCTGGACTTGGTAAAAGGATGTAATTTTTGTTTACTTGGCCACATTATACCAAAGATATGCTGGTAGATGTTATGAAACAGATGGAAATAGTATGTCCCCAGCTAGAAGACAGAGCCTATACAGCCACCTTGTTGAAAGTATGTATTCAAACATGAACTGATTGGCTGCACTGCTGAGAGAAAAGATTGTTGCTCCCTTGAAATATCATCAGCCTGCAGCAGCCTAATAGTAACCAGTGTTCCCCATCTGTGTTGTTGACGAAGAAGAAAAAGGGGCTTGGCTGCTTTGGGAGAACAAAAAGTGTGTTGTGTAATATCTCGGTTAGAAACCACGTGTAGGCAGAGACAAAATTGTCAGAATGTCCCATTGTTGGCAAAAGTGTGCAATTTTCAAATTTTAATATATTAGTTGTTTTCATTGAGACAATTATGGCGCATTTGAAATAAAGTTGTGTATTCAGATCAGACTAGTGCAGAAATCAAACGGATCATTGAATCGAAGCTGTAGATTGTAATTTGGCAGACCCAGAATGATATTGCAGCAGTAACAGTTGGAAAAAAATCAGAAAACCGAGATGGCAGACATTAAAAAACAATGTCCTTGTGTGTTTCATGACAGACGAAGAGTGACCTGGAGTCGTGCATGGACCAGTGGCGGGAGTTTGAGTCGTGGCAGGAGAAGTGTGGGGGGTGGCTGAAGGAGGTGGAGGGGAGGCTGAGAGACATCGACCTCAAATCTGCCCTTGACGACAAGCAGTCACAACTGGACAAACTCAAGGTGAATGTCAATAATGTTGCACATTGGTACCTGCCACGTGAGACCCCTCTGAAGAGAGGACACTTCCCAAGAAAGAACACCTGCTATTGTCCCTTTGTCTAATTATTTTGACTTAACTATAGCTGTCATGACAGCCTGCCTGCAATGAAGGATTACTTTTGGCTGATTCCAAGGACTCTTTCATCGCATGTACCACTGTATCCTATTAAAATCTGTTGACTTGTCTAGGTATACATGACTAATCTGTTGACTTGTCTAGGTATACATGACTAATCTGTTGACTTGTCTAGGTATACATGACTAATCTGTTGACTTGTCTAGGTATACATGGCTAATCTGTTGACTTGTCTAGGTATACATGGCTAATCTGTTGACTTGTCTAGGTATACATGGCTAATCTGTTGACTTGTCTAGGTATACATGGCTAATCTGTTGACTTGTCTAGGTATACATGACTAATCTGTTGACTTGTCTAGGTATACATGACTAATCTGTTGACTTGTCTAGGTATACATGACTAATCTGTTGACTTGTCTAGGTATACATGGCTAATCTGTTGACTTGTCTAGGTATACATGGCTAATCTGTTGACTTGTCTAGGTATACATGGCTAATCTGTTGACTTGTCTAGGTATACATGGCTAATCTGTTGACTTGTCTAGGTATACATGGCTAATCTGTTGACTTGTCTAGGTATACATGACTAATCTGTTGACTTGTCTAGGTATACATGACTAATCTGTTTCTTAATGTCGGTGATGCCTAGGACATACATGTACAAACAAAGCTACCACACCTATTTCAATGTCATCTGTTTTTCTTACCATCAGGCCCTTCAGGGGGAGATCGGTCAGCACCAACGTGACCTTGACCAGCTGAGCGACTCTGCCCAAGACCTGATGCAAGTGAGCGCTGACTCCCGAGTGGTGAGCCAGGCTTCCCAGCTGGCCACCCGTTACCAGACTGCCGCCATCAACAGCAAGGTCAGTTCAACACCCTCAGCTTGTTTTCTGCCTTGATCAATAATTCTACTGCATATTTGCAGATGTTGGATGTTGGATCCTTGTAAGTTTTGTGTTGTGTGGTATTATGTACAATGGAAAGAGTTTGGTCTCATGATAGTTCTCAAGACTGCATTTTTTTTTAAAATGGTGTATACCTGCTCTTTGACGACTTACTGAACTGTAAATTTGTATGTATATAAGTGAAATGTAACGGTGTCGCTGAATGTCATTTTCATATTTTGAACTAGTCGGTTTACTGGTGTTCTGTAGTGCCTTGTAAATACTTTCAGTGGTAGTTATCTATACTCATTATGTGTCAGAGTTTCTTTCTTCAGAACTGGTCAAGTGTATGTTGAGGATTGTCAGAAATATGAAGAAATGGAGTCCTTCTGATGTGCTAGAGGCAAAATAATCTTTACTGATTGTATGATGGTTGTGTTTGCAGGAGCTGTGCCGTCGATGGGAGCAGTATGTGTTGGACCACCAGGCCTACATTCAGTCATTCGACTCGTGTCGTGCTTGGCTGAATGACATGGAGACCAGAGTATCAAACATCCTGGATACCAGTGGGGACAAGACCACCATACAAGACAGACTCTCCAAAGTGCAGGCAAGGAACGGACTGCATGAATAGTTGATATGCTGCTTGTCAGCTTGAATTTAAGCTTCATTGAGAGAGAGCAAAATAAATTATATGCATATGCAGAGAGAAAAAGAACTTTAAAACAACATCCTCGCAAGTGTGCTTTAAATTGGCCTTTTGTTGTGCTTATCTTGACTCAAAGCTGATAACTCAAACAAGTGTAAGTTAATAATTAATGGTTGCGTTTGTTTTCATTTCTTTTCTTTCAGAAGAAAATGATATCACTAAACTTGGCTGTTCTAGTTCATGCTCATGACGTTGTCTTGCTCATCTGAAGAAAATTATATCACTAAACTTGGCTGTTCTAGTTCATGCTCATGACGTTGTCTTGCTCATCTGAAGAAAATTATATCACTAAACTTGGCTGTTCTAGTTCATGCTCATGACGTTGTCTTGCTCATCTGAAGAAACATTGTGTGTTTGAAGTTTGAAACTTGTAATCTTGACTTGGTCTGGAATGTAAACTACTCGCATAAAATACTGTTGGTTTGCTTCTGACCTTGCCATACACTTATCAGAGCTGAACCAGATCTGAGCTGTTCTTGTAGACTGAAAGACTTCAAACACATGGACTACATTTTTACCTTCTTCGCATCTCATAGTAGCTATTGGCAGAGATACTGAGCAGACCTGAGCCATTCATAGAAGCAGAGCTGAGCTATTCATATACTGACTGAAAGATTTAAAACACATGCACCATTCATACTGACATAAAAACATAAAACACATGTACTAAATTTGGCAATCTTCTCATCTCCCAGGACCTGCTTGCAGAGAAAGAGGAAGGGATGCACATGCTTCAGATCGCCCTAGACAACCTCCAGATGGTTCTGCCCAACACTTCCGTCGCCGGCCGTGACGCAATGCGCCGCGACATGCAGACGCTGCAACAGGAATATGACGCACTGTCTGGCCGACTGCTGGAGGCACGGTCGCAGCAGGAAGGGATGCTGGCGCAGTGGACGGTGTATGACGACAGCCTGGGTCAGCTGGTCAGATGGCTGCAGGACCTGGAGAACCAGGTGGCCGCAGAGTCTGCATCGCAGAACACCATGCAGGAGAAGAAACTGCAGCTAGAGAGAGTCAAGGTTGGTGGAGATCTAGATGATGGACAGTGGAACCCCCTTTTTATGACCTTAAAACATCTGAGAAAATCCAGTCTTAAAATGGAGGAAGTCTTAAAATGGAGGTATATTTACAGATATTATGAACAGAACATCTGAGAAAGGAGGGTCATAGAAGGAGGAAATCTGAAATTGGGGGGTTCTAGTGTAGTGTGACTGACCTAGCGACTTTCCACACCGGTATTTCTTTGCAAGTGTGACTCTTGGCTCTCACAGAAACAATTCGCTCTGTCATGCTGGCTAATTAAACACAGTGGTTTTTGTAATTAAGAAAATGGTCAAACTAAACATCAACCCGTATGCATGACGGGTTGAGATTTGACTGGTTAAATACTGGTAATTTGTAATTAGCCCATTGAAGGACAAAAATTAAACCTAGCTGTATCAATTGTTTGCACAGGTCCTTCAGCTGAACATCCAGTCCCAGCAGAGCACCATCGACAACCTGAACGAGAAAGCCATGACCTTGAAACGCAGCAGCCGTGATGACAACCTGGGCAACCAGATCAGACAGGTTGTCACCAGATACGAGACACTCGGCAACAAGGGAAAGGTAGGCATCTTTGATAGCATCTGGATGTCTGAAATGGATGCAGTTTCTTGACTGAAAGAGAAGGATTAAAGTTGAGAGAGAGGGAGAGAGAGAGAGACAGGGGGTAAGGAAGGACGGATGTGTGAGAATGACTGTGGTCGAGAGAATGTCTGAATTAGTCTGTTCATAATGGTACTTTGCTGTAGAAAATGACTGAAGACGAATATCAAACAAGGGGCTGTGTAGTTTTAAAATACAAGACGTCCAAACAACAGATTTTCAAACCAAAGTGTTTTTTATTGTTTCAGATCCTGCTACAGAACTGCGAGAGGAACTTACGTGACCACCAGGTTTATCGTGACTCTTACATGGCAGCTTCTGATTGGCTGGGAGCCACCACTGACAAACTCAACATGTGCAGTGATGTTCGTGGAGACAGAAGCGCTATCGAAGCTCAGCTCCACAAAGTTCAGGTGGATGTTTGTTTTTATTGTTAATTTTGGTCTAGATTAATTTTATCTCAAATACTTTTTAGTGTCATCTGATGATCATATGTTCATAGACCAGCTACTTTCAAAGTAACTTAGATCCTAGATCCTCGGCTTTGCATTTTTGCTGTGAGGCTGGGTTTTACTCAGAATGTTGGGGTGGTGGTTTGTATTTGTGTGTGTGTGTGTGTGTGTGTGTGTGTGTGTGTGTGTGTGTGTGTGTGTGTGTGTGTGTGTGTGTGTGTTGTACTGTAAACGGCTTAATAGACCAGTTGACAGCAAAATGTTTGTCTTATTAGGTGTCCTCTCTTCAAAAAGATCGGAGGTTGCAGTAACTCCTGTATCAAATCTGTGCATTTTTCTGGTTCAAAAAACACACTGTGTTTTTACCCATTTCAAGTTTCTGCAGGTCTGTTGTATTCTAATTTCCTATTGACAATTGCAGGAGATCAGTGGCAGTGTGGGTGCGGGACAAGCCAAGCTGCGGGAAGCACAGGAGCGAGGGAACACAGTGTTACCACAGACTTCCACACAGGGCCAGAACCTGATCAAGGAGGAGCTCACCATGCTGGCCACTGACTATGAAGGCTTTGAGACCGACCTGGACACCCTCACCACCACTCTCAGTGAGTTGCGTTACAATTTGATTAAAACACAGAAAATAATTCTTATCTTTAACCCTTTCACTGCCTGGGTAAGTTGATTTTGAAGGGTAACAAACCGTTCACTAAACAGCAAAGAAGAAGAACAGCAACAAACAAACAATGTGTATGTGGTGGTTCATGTGTACATCAAGGGCACACTGTAAGTTGTCAATTCAAATAAATACAGGTAATGCTTTGTGTAATAATATTTCCCAGCGGCGAACAGGTTAACGCAGTATCGCTCCTGCTCTGAATCACTCATCTATGTGCAGTGTGTTATGGTAAACATCTTTCATTGTGTTTGAAATGCCATAAAGTACTGGAACTACAGCAATCTATTCATGAAAGTTGTCATGTGTTTCAGGCAACCTGCGAGACCAGTGGCAGCAGTTTGAAGCCTTCTACGAGCAGCTTAACCAGTGGATCAAAGACACAGAGTCTGAGATGAAATCTGACTCAGAACTCAAGGCCACACTGGAGCAGAAAACCATTCAGCTGGAGAAACAGAAGGTAAATTGAGCAGATAAAAGAACAAGATGTTTCCAGAATTCATCAGAAGTAGCTGTTCATTTGATTGTAAACAAACTGTACACTAGCTTGCAGCAAATTATGTAGAGTATTCAAGACATCAGAAATACAACATTTGGTCAAACGATAGGAGCCAAGGCTTTAGACTATCTGAAAACAAGTCGCAGAAGTGTATTACCTAAAGGCCCAGTGTCACAGACTATAAACACAACCTATATGCAATTTGATGTTCTCTGTTTCCAGAAAAAAAACCTTTTTGAATGATATCAGTCCAGGCTTTAGCTTTTCTGGAAGCAAGCTGTAGAAGTGTATAATCTAGAGGCAAAATATTTTAACATTATCACAAAGACACAACCTTCATGCCATTTGATGTTCTCTGTTTCAGAGTCTGCATGAAGAGCTACTGATGCAGCAAGAGTCATTCGACAGCCTAGGAGAGCAGGCCCAGATCTTGATGCAGTCGTCCACAGACAGTCGTGTGTCCACACAGCTCACCCAGATGAGCTCGAGATACAGCGCTCTTATCACCGTCTCCAAGGTTAGTGTTTTACTATAAAAAAGATGTATTGACTGAAAGGTTGAAATTTCTAGAACAATTTTTAAAATTTTCTCAGACATGATTTGGTAACTTTTCTGCTGGCAGTTGGGGAGAAAGGGATTTAGTTTTAATTTTTAACAAATTTATGAGTGCAGAAAGTTGTTTGTGTATATGTGTGCTTGCGTGATTATGTGGGTGTGTGTGTATGCGTGCATGTGGGAGAGTCTTGTACAGATTGTTACCCCTTTAGCTGTACATTTGTTTGGCACTCGAGTAAAATCGATTGTTTACCACTGTGTTCATTTTCCTCACAGGATCTGTTGAAGCGTTACGAGCAGAACGTCCAGGACCACCACCAGTACAGCGAGGTGTACTCCGAGGCAAGGTCATGGCTGCAGGACACCTTCGACAAACTCTCCGTCTGCTCCGACACCTCTGGAGACAAGTTCACCATCCAGACACAGCTGGAGAAGCTCCAGGTCAGTTGTTAAAACAGGGGCGGGGATGTAGCTCAGTCGGTAGCACGCCGGATTTGTATCCAGTTGGCCGCTGTCAGCGTGAGTTTGTCCCCACGTTCGGCGAGAGATTTATTTCTCAGAGTCAACTTTGTGTGCAGCTTAAGGTTGCTATGCTTAAACAAATAATCACAAGCATGCAACAGTTCCCTCTATTTTGTGAGTACTGGTATTCAGGCCCAGCGAAACTTTTGTAGATTCAGAATGTAGGGCCAACAGGTCTTGACTCAGATGCTAAGGAAGCATTTTAGGTGGGTACCATGGGTCCATGGTAGAGAACTATGAGATACATCTACCTGTCTGATTACTTGTGCGGTTAGTGCTTCTGTTGAAAGGTATTTGATAAAAAATTAGAGTGATGTTTGAATGTTGCCAAAGTAGGTAATAAAATGGGTTGCAGTGAGGATAAGTGTTGTTTTATGCCCTCACGGTAAAACCATTAGGGGCATGTTCCCGTGTGTTTCAGTGGACGCATAGTTGCCTTGGCCGCTGTCAGTTCGGCGAGAGATTTATTTCTCAGAGTCAACTTTGTGTGCAGACTCTCCTCGGTGTCCGAACACCCCCGTGTGTACACGCAAGCACAAGACCAAGTGCGCACGAAAAAGATCCTGTACTCCATGTCAGAGTTCGGTGGGTTATAGAAACACGAAAATACCCAGCATGCTTCCTCCGAAAATGGCGTATGGCTGCCTAAATGGCGGGGTAAAAACGGTCATACACGTAAAAGCCGTGGGAGTTTCAGCCCATGAACGAACAAACAAATACACAGTCTCAGCCTCTAAAAGAAATTGTCTTTTCCGTGTGCAGGAGTTTGTGGTGATGAAGGAAGAGGGCCAGGTACTGATCCACACAGCCAACACCTGGGGCGAGAAGACCATGACCAACACCGCAGCTGAAGGTCGCGAGGTCATCCGCCAGGAACTGCAGGCGCTGCAGGCTGACTGGGAACAAATGCTGTCACATGTAAGCTGTCATTTATTTTGCTGTTGTATTTTGTATTTTGTATTTTTTTTACTCAGTGGGGTGTTTTTGCTTGAATCTGGTATGACAGTGTCGAGTTGCTAATGTCAGAGCCCAAGACTGAGATGGGATTTTAGTTTTGGCTGTAAACCTTTTTTCACTTTGTTGTTAATTAAATTATAACAACAGCAGTCCCGTATGGGTATCTGATGATTAATTGATTTTGGACATTATAAGTCACTGTTACTTGCTCGTGATTTGAATCGGAATCTTTGGTAAGAAAAAAAAATGCACAAAATGTTCCAGGAACTCTTGCAGATGTTAGAAAGAAAACACCTCATTCTCCCCCCCAATCGCATCCCATGGTTACCCCAACCCCTTAAATAAAAAGAAGAATAGGAGTTGGGTGGTGAAGGGCGGAATGTACAATAACTTCTTTTCAACACCTGTTGCATGATATACTTGCAGGTGACAGACACCAAGGTGATGCTGGAGTCGTGCCTACTGCAGTGGACAGACTTCAGCGCCAGTCACGACCAGGTGGTGCGCTGGCTCAAAGACATGGAGAAACGACTCAGGGAGACCCACCTCAAGGCGGACCTCAGCGAGAAGAAGGCAGAGCTACAGAGATGCAAGGTGAAAGAACTTGATTGGAAAATTGAGAGGGCTGAGTGGTTTGCGGATAGGGATGACAGTGGTACAGCCAATAGTCTCCTGTCCGCCCAGCGACCTTCCCCTTGACCCTGCTTGTGACCTCGATGTTTTTTGCCCCCGCAAGGGGTACGGTACTCTCTAAGCACCCAAAACCTCAGAGAGAGATAACTGGCGGAAACCTTCCTATTGTAGTCTCCTATATGACGGCTTACTAGTGCCAAAACCTCATAATTGTAATTAAATTACATATTCTTACTCCGAGTCACATATTAGCATTGACGCAGTCGAGATGCTAAGGTCCCTGAAAAACGCTATCCCGTCTATAGTCTAAGGGAAGCAACCCAAGCTAAAAAAGTAGCAAGCTTGCTACCCTGGGTTGCCTCCCGTAGCGTATGACGCCACAGATCTCGTACCCAGTACGAGACACCCTCATTCGACTCCTTTCAGCCAGAGAGACAGGTCGTCTTTTCGCTAGCGCTCCTAGGCCTTTGATTGTCAGCCTGACACCCTCCGGCCTCGGCTCCCGTCTTCATTCTCTTAGCTGGTTTCCAGTTGGTGAGATCTTTCCTTGTTGTTGTTTTTCGCGTTTCTACTGTGATTCTGACGTCCTTGGGACTTAGAAGTTGCTGCAGTAGATTCGTTGTGGCCGCCTTGCCGGTCGCCATTTTGTGGCTAGCACGTGTTGTTTACACTTGTACGTTTCTGTCCGTGCTCGGACTGCGAACGTTCGTTTAGTGCTGTTTGTTTAGCGGCTGTTTGCCGCTTTTACGTTAGTGCTAGTTCTTTGTTTCTGCTGAATTTTTCGTCCGGTGGACTTAGTTACGTTCAGTAGTTACTTTGCTCGTGGCTTCCTTTTCGGTCGCCATTTTGGGACTAGCACGTGTTGATTATACTTGTACGTTTCTGTCCGTGCTCGGACTGCGAACGTTTGTTTAGTGCTGGTTGTTTAGCGGCCGTTTGCTGCTTTTACGTTAGTACTAGTTCTTTGTTTCTGCTGAATTTTTCGTCCGGTGGACTTAGTTACGTTCAGTAGTTACTTGCTCGTGGCTTCCTTTTCGGTCGCCATTTTGTGACTAGCACGTGTTGATTACACTTGTACGTTCTGTCCGTTTTCGGACTGTGAATGTTTGCTTAGCGCTGTTTGTGTAGCGGCGTTTTTGCTGCTTTTGCGTTAGTGCTAGTCAGTTTGTTTCTGCTGAATTTTCGTCCAGTGGACTTAGTTTTGTTCAGTAGTTACTTTGCTCACGCCGTCTTAACATGGCGGACGGTGAGAAGAAGAAGGGGGGGAAGGCTGAGAGTAAGGGCAAGGGCCCCGGCAAGCCTAAATCCTCTGCTTCTGGTTCTGGTAAGAACCCCGTGGTAGTCGTCTCTGATCCTAAGACTAATACTGTCTTTTCCGTTTCGATTTCTCCTCCTAAAGTAACCCCTTCGGGCTCTCAGGTGTCCGTTTCTGCCCCTAGGGCTCCTACGCGCACGCCTTTGTCGGCACCGGAGTCTAGTGCTCTGGCGTCTTCGTTGCTTTCCTCTCTACTTCCAGAGATACGCACACTGGTGAGGGAGGAAATGGGTCGTTCTGACTCTCTTGCCAGCTCTGCCCCCATGCCGGGGGTGGGTGACCAGTTTTCGCTGGCTTCTCTGCTTCCGATGTCGGCCGTTTCCGGATGTTCTCACACCGGATCTTCGCCTCTGCCGTCGGGTTCCGGTGTCCGTGACCTTCATGGACTTCACCCACCGGGACTTTCTTCCCTCCTTGGCCGGTACTCGGCGGCTTCCGCTTGCGGAGGTACGCCTGAGCGTGTCCCTTCGGGGACGCGGCCTGTTGAAGGTATGTGCTCGCAGCAGCCGCTTGCGGCAGCTGCACTTCCGGTCTCCGGAAGTAGCTACTCGCTGGTTCGCGGACAGCCCATGGTCCCGTCCGGCTCGAGCAGCTCCTTACGTGAGCAGTCGTTTACGACAGCTCCACTTCCGGCTCCGGCCGGAAGTGTCAGTTCACCGGTTCGCGGGCAGCCCATGGCCCCTTCCGGTTTGAGCTATGCCCTTACTCAGCGGCCGTTTCCGGTAGCTGTGCTTCCGTCCTCGACGGGAAGTGGGGGTCTGGCCGGAAGTTCGCATGACGCTGTCACTTCCGGTTCCGGCCTAGGGCTTGCCTTCGGGCTCTCGGGCTTTAGCCCACAGGCGGCTCAGCAGCAGCTATGGTTTAGCTCTGCTGCTGCTGCCTCACTTCCGGTTCCTCCGGGGTTTTCCGCGGTTCCCGCTGCTTCCGCTGGGTTGCCGGCGAACTGTGGACATGGTCTGCCTTATGGGCATACGGGCTCTGGGCCTGTTTTGGGACTACAGTCACACACTACGGTGGTGGCTGCTAGCCCCTCTAGACCTCTGCCTTCGGTGATTGATGCACCTCAGTTTCCTCTCAGCCAGGACACGGGTGACATCTTTTGCCAACAGGAAGGACCTCAGCGTCATTCAACGGATTTCGGCTTCGAGCCTTCCTCATCCGTCGTCGCTTCGGACTCCAGGTCCTTGGTCGACGATCAGACGCTGGTGGAGGCCCCTGCTAGCTTCCGGGCTATGCTGGAGGGCGCCGCAGAGGTCACTTCTCGTTATTTTCCGGAGGGAGCTTCGTCCTCGGTCTTGCGTTCTGCTGGTCCGTCGGCGATGGCTGACTTCCGGTTGGCAAAGGAAGAAAACGGCTACTTCCGGTTTGAGGAATCACCCTCTGTAGCGTTTCAGCTTTCTCAGCTTTTTGCCAAACCCGCTCCTCCTGGCAGCGGGTTGCCGCCGGCGCTGGTCCCGTTGCTGGTGCCACACGGTACAGCTCCGGATGCAGCGCTGGACTATCTTGCCGCTCCTGCGCAGGCTTCTTCCTTTTCGCCCGTGGCGGCTCAGAGGAAGTTGCCTTGGCCTAAGGCGTCTCGGAACCTTCTGTCGTCTTTTGCCCTCCCGCGGGGACCTTTGTTGGTCACGCCGGGCCTTCTTCCGCTTCTGACGAAGCCTTTGAAGAGAGATTCGGTTCTGCCTATTTCTGAGCAGACCCTGGTTTCCTCTGAAGAAGTGGGCCGACAGTTGCTGGAACTCAGTTCCATTTCCGAGACCTTGCTTAGGGCGCTTTCTCGCGCTCTGACTGTGTCCTTGGCGCCCTTTACTCTTAGTAAAGAGCAGGACGCGGAGGATGTGGCCACACTGCTCTCCACTCTCGCACGGGTGAACGAAGAACAGATGAGGCTGTCCTCGCTGCACTATTTCCATGCGGTTTCGTGCAGGAGGGACTTGTTCCTTGCCCACTCTCAGTTCTCTGAGGAGTTGACTCGGAACACCCTCAGGTCTTCACCCTTGGTGGACGGTGCTCTCTTCGGCAACCTGGCCTCTGATGCCAGGAAGCAGGAGATCGACACCAACAGGGAACAGCAGTTCTCTTCTTTTGCGCTTCAGGCCTTGAAGCAGCAGAAGCAGGCTGCTCCCAAGCAGGCTGCTCCTAAGCAGGCTCAGCCTCAGCGGGCTAGGTCCTCGGCTCAGGCGCATCCTGCTTCCCGAAAGAGACCTCGTGCCCCTTCCCGCGGGTCGGGCAAGAGATCCTCGTCGGGCAGGGGTAGGGGCTCTTCCAATGCGAAGCCCCACCCCCAATGAAGCGTTCCCGGCTTCACCCCCCCTCCGCCCTCCACTCTGGTGATGGCGGGGGGCCTTGCTCGGGCACTGTCACACTGGCTGACCTTAGTACAAAGCCAGTGGATAGTGGGAGTTGTGAGGTCGGGATTCCGCTTACTCTGGCTGGGGGACAAGGCCCCTCTAACCAGGCGTCCTCCAGCCTTCAAGCCACCCTTCTCGCAAGAGGCAAGGGCCGTCCTCCAGGCGGAGGTTGCCTCTCTGCTGGAGAAGGGCGCGGTGGAAGCGGTCTCGGACCACAGGTCCCCGGGGTTTTATGGACGGCTTTTCGCGGTCCCCAAGGCTTCGGGGGCTTGGCGTCCTGTTCTGGACCTATCGTTTCTCAACACTTTTCTGAGAACGATTCGGTTCAAAATGGAGACGCCTGCCTCGGTTCGAGACGCTCTCCGCCCAGGAGATTGGGTGACCTCTATAGACTTGACGGATGCGTACTTCCATATTCTGGTGCATCCCGCCGACCGGAAATGGCTCCGTTTCCGGTGGGCCAGTCAAGTCTACCAGTTCCGCGCACTTCCTTTTGGGCTGTCCCTTGCCCCATGGATCTTTACCATGGTGGTGAGGCAGCTCTGCGCGCTGGTGAGGTCACAGGGAGTGCGGCTGCGAGCATACCTCGACGACTGGCTCATCATGGGCCAGAGCGAGGCTCTCTGCAGGCAGCACACTCTCCTGGTTCTCCGGGAGGCCAGCTTGCTGGGATTCTCGGTCAACCATACGAAGTCAGAGCTCGTGCCCTCTCAGTCATTCACTTACCTGGGGATGACGTTCAACACGGTCACCTGGACTGTCCAGCCTTCGCAGAAGCGGGTGGACAAGCTCCAGGCTCTCATCCGCTCTACTTCGCTTCTCCTGCGGGCTTCACTTCGGACTCTGGCCTCCATCCTGGGGCAGATGGAGTCCATGGCCCTTCTGGTTCCACTAGGGAGAGTTCACAAACGCCCGCTTCAGCACACGCTGAAGCCGTTCGTGGACTCTCCTTGTGTGGATTGGAACACTCTGGTTCCCCTTGGGGATTGGTTCCAGGCTGCGACCCTCCCGTGGCTGGACTCGGGATGGGTATGCAGGGGGGTTCCCATTGTTTCCCCCCCTCCCAACATGGACCTTTTCACAGATGCGTCCCTGCTGGGCTGGGGGGCTCACACGGACCGGCTCACGGCCTCCGGACTGTGGTCTGTGGAACAGAGCACATGGCATATCAACTCGCTGGAGTTGGAGGCCGTGTTTCTTGCTCTGGTCGCGTTCCTCCCTTCCCTGGCGGCCAAGCGCGTGCGTCTGTTCACAGACAATACGACAGTGGCTGCCTATGTGAACAAGCAGGGAGGTTCGCGGTCCCCCACTCTCTCCCGCAGAACGTGCGAGATCCTCACCTGGTGCTCCCGGCGGGGGATCTCTCTCTCAGCGCGTTACCTGCCAGGGAGTCTCAACACACTGGCGGATGCGCTCAGCCGCTCCGACGAGGTGTTGCAGGCAGAATGGACCATCACGCATGGTGCCCTTCTCCGCCTTTGGGCTGTGGCCCCAAAGCCTGTGGTGGATCTCTTCGCCACCAGATTCTCCAGGCGCCTTCCGGTGTTTGTCTCCCCCTTCCCCGATCCGGAAGCGTGGGCGACCAACGCCTTGGACATCCCCTGGACAGGGCTGGAGGCTTACGCCTTCCCGCCCTTCCAGCTTCTCAGCCAAGTCCTCAGGAAGGCGGAATTGGAGAGGCCGTCTCTGCTTCTGGTCACCCCTCTGTGGCCGTCTCAGCCCTGGTTTCCGGACCTTCTGAGACTCGCACGCGGCCCTCCAATTCCTCTCGCTCTGGTACCAGGCGAACTCGTTCAGCCTCGCACCGGAGTTCCTCACGGGCACCCGCAGTCTCTCAATCTTCACGTGTGGAGACTGTGAGGTCCGCTCTGAGGCGGTCTGGAGCTTCCGACCGCACTTTGGAGTTGGTGCAGCGCTCACATAGGGCCTCCACCTCCTCAGTGTATTCGTCACATTGGCGCGCCTGGGTCACCTGGTGTCAGGCTCATGGGCTGAACCCGGTGGCCCCTCGTACGATGCACGTCGCCAATCACTTAGCGGATTTGTCTTCCCAGGGGGCTTCGTCCTCCTCTTTGAAGGTTCGCAGGTCGGCCATCGCCTCAACTCTTAAACAGATCGGTCATACCATCAACGTTAGCGGGGTCGTCGCTGGGGTTATTAAGGGCGCGTCTTTGCAGGACGTCAAGCGCTCTTCTCTGCCCAAGTGGGATCTTTTCCTTGTCCTTGAGTTCTTGCGCTCGGCGGACTTCGAGCCTCTGGAGGGCTCTAGCCTCGCGAACCTTACTCGTAAGGCTCTGTTCTTGCTACTTCTGGCTTCGGCCCGCAGAGGTAGCGAGATCCACGCTCTTTCAGGCAGTCCGCAGGACATTGGCCGAGAGCGCGACGGCTCCTTGTCTTTGCATTTCCGGGAGGCCTTTCTGGCCAAGAATCAGACACCGGATCAGCCTTCTCCCTGCGTCCTTGTGAGGCCTCTGTCCCACATTGTGGCGCAGGATGACCCAGACATGGTCAATTGCCCGGTTCGGGCCCTGGAGGCCTATTTAGCTCGCACTCAGCCCATCAGGTCGAGCTCGCAGAAGCTCCTATTTATCTCCTTGAATACTTCTATGGAAAGAGATATTACGAGGACTACCTTGGCCAGGTGGGTGTCAGCTCTCATAAAACAAGCCTATGTGTGGAGTCTGGCACAAAGGGGGGGGGCTCAGCCTGCCTTCCCTCTCGAGTCAGCTAGAATGCACGAGTCTCGGGCATGGGCATCTTCATTGGCCGTTTTGAGGTCTCGAAGACTTGACGAGGTCCTGCGCACAGCGTACTGGCGTTCGGACGACGTCTTTATCTCGTTCTACTTGAGAGACATCGCCGCGGTCTGCCGTGATGGCTCACGGACCCTCCCTGCACTGGTGGCAGCGGGGCAATGCCTCTCCAGATCATAACGGTGAGTTTGAAATTTTTCTTCTTACCCACCACCTTGTTGGAGTTATCTGCTAATATGTGACTCGGAGTAAGAATATGTAATTTAATCGAAAATTTTTAATTAAATTTTCATTTGATTAATATACTTACCCGAGTCACATAGGTAATTCCCTCCCACCTTCCCCGCTTTTAGTTTCTTTGTATTCTAGAAGTCGAATGAGGGTGTCTCGTACTGGGTACGAGATCTGTGGCGTCATACGCTACGGGAGGCAACCCAGGGTAGCAAGCTTGCTACTTTTTTAGCTTGGGTTGCTTCCCTTAGACTATAGACGGGATAGCGTTTTTCAGGGACCTTAGCATCTCGACTGCGTCAATGCTAATATGTGACTCGGGTAAGTATATTAATCAAATGAAAATTTAATTAAAAATTTTCGATTATCAAGGGAAAATTAGTAATTTTCCCATGATAATTACCATTTTCACATGTTAATTACTAATTTCCCCCTTACTAACTTTCACCTGTTAATTACTAATTTTTAGTTTTGGCTCACTTCCTGACGGATTGCTAGTGCCGAAACTAAAAATTAGTCATTTTCCCGTGAAAATTAGTAACTAACAGATGAAAACAGTAACTGACAGCGTTAATTAGTAATTATCACGTGATAATGGGTAACACCAGGTTTTGGCACTAGTAAGCCGTCATACTCCTGTCCGCCCAGCCGACCTTCCCCTTGACCCTGCTTGTGACCTCGATGTTTTTTGCCCCCGCAAGGGGCACGCACCCAAAACCTCAGAGAGATAACTGGCGGAAACCTTCCTATTGCTTACAGTGTCGCCTTCTTTGCTCTCTATAAACTAGATAAGATAAAGAATTAAAAAAATGACAAATGACAAAAATTAAGGGGTGTTTTTGTGTGTTAGTAAAGTATTTCAGGCTAATGTTTCCTCTCAACTGGATAAGTTTACAAAATAAGGAGAGCTAGCTCACTCGGATTCTGTTCTGGGTGTTCCTTTCCAGGAGCAGATCTTTATTTTGTGCTTATTTTATGCCCCTGTGTGCAGCTAATTTGACGAGTATGTTCTGTCTTTGTCCTCCAGACAATGTACCAGGACATCGTGTCATACGAGCAGATGGTCGAGTCCATGTCAGACAAGGCCTCTGAGCTTGCAGAGAAAAGCCCTGCCAGCAAGACCTCAACAGACACATCTACAGTGGCTGCCAGGTACAACGCCGTCAAGGAACAGGCTAAGGTAAGGACATGGATGTTACTATCCCCTGTAATCGGAGTATGACTGCCTAAAATAATGGTGGAGGGGAAAAAACACCGGACATGCACGTAAAGGCCCAATCGTGCCAATGAGTGTACGTGTGAGTCACAGCCCCATACGCAGAATAGGAAGAATGTATGCTATTATACTCATTGTTATTGCTTTTCTGTAAGCATTAGGAATATGGTTTTTGAAACATAATTTTTTCAGAAAAAGGATGGTAGAACAGAAAAAGTTTGTTGTTGTTTACCTATTTACTACTTTTTTTTTCTTGAAATATATACTTGGCTTGAGTGTTCTCAAAATCATTCTCATTGGTTCTGACGCATAGGAAATTAACACTGTACTGTATTCGTTGCTATCAGGACATGCTGGCAAAGAACGAGCAGTATGTTGCCCAGCACCAGACTTTCCATGACTCCTGCAACAGCTTTGTCAACTGGCTGAGGACAGCCATGGAGAAACTGGCTACCTGCTCTGACACTTACGGAGAGAAGTCAGCCATTGAATCCAAACTGGAGAGGGCAAAGGTAAGCTTCACTTTTGGTTGAATTAAGAGTATGATCGTATTTTCAAGTTGTGTATGTTGTGAGGGTTCATCAGTTTGAGTGATGTAGATTGGATGGGGTGAGGGCTCGATGGGAAGGTGGTTGTATTAATAAATTCATTACAATTAATGGCGCTTTGATTAATCTGGGAGAGAGAGTTGAGTGTCAGGTGTCGTTGCACCATTTGAAGCAGATCTCTCAAAGTTTGAAGATTGTATTTCAGAATTTTACCCTCGAAAGGAGCTAGGACTTTACAAGCTCAGTGCGTATGCACCTTCAGTTTGATTCTTCTGTAGTTCTTCATGAATTGTGTTCATTAAAACTTAACCGTTCCCTGATCTTGAAATTGACAGAAATTGAATCAGAATAAAGATCCTAATGCTTGTGATGGTAATTTCCTCAGGCTCTGCTGGCCAGCCTGAACGAGGGAACCCAGCGTCTTTCCCAAGCCACCAAAGCAGGAGAGACGACACTGCCCAGCACCTCTGCTTCTGGCCAGACCAAGATCCGCCAGGAGCTGCAGGTCATGGCCAAGGACTTTGAGGACTTCAGGTCCCACCTGGTGGACGCCCAGGCTGACTTGGAGGTCAGCATTTGAGATACTGTTGTATGTGTGGGTTGGGGATGGGGGAGAGGCTGATGAACCGGCACGGTTGGCCTAGTGGTAAGGCGTCCGCCCCGTGATCGGGAGGTCGTGTGTTCGAACCCAGGCCGGGTCATACCTAAGACTTTAAAATTGGCAATCTAGTGGCTGCTCCGCCTGGCGTCTGGCATTATGGGGTTAGTGCTAGGACTGGTTGGTCCGGTGTCAGAATAATGTGACTGGGTGAGACATGAAGCCTGTGCTGCGACTTCTGTCTTGTGTGTGGCGCACGTTATATGTCAAAGCAGCACCGCCCTGATATGGCCCTTCGTGGTCGGCTGGGCATTAAGCAAACAAACAAACAAACAAACAAAAAGAGGCTGATGAGACAAAGGGAGTATTTAGACAGTTTATTGAGAAATCTGTCTGCCAACTTGGTTATTAAACAAACCTGTAACTGATAGTGCTGGTAATTCTAAGAAATTAAGGAGAGAAAAACAATAGTTTGTGAAAGTGATACTTCATGATGAAATCAGTAAGAAAGAATCACAAAATTGAGCTGTTGTCCGAATACTTTCCACTGTGTGCCCATGAGTATTTTCATGCAAATGTTTTGTTTTGTTTTTATCTCACTTTTGTTGACACTTCCATGTTTATACCTACCTACCTGTGAAGGTGACAGCAACACAAACCTGTATGTAAGGTTGACGTGTATAATTTCTGTTGTTCACAGACCTGTCTGTCTCGCTGGGACGACTTTGAGGAAAGCTACCAGCAGTTCAGCAACTGGTTGAGAGAAGCAGAGGTCCGCCTGAGAGCTGAGACGGAACACAAAGCTACCGTTGATGAGAAGAAGCGCCACTGGGATGAATATCAGGTCAGCCCATGAGCAAATCTTTTTTACCTATATATATACTGACTATTTTATTTTTAATTTCAAAGTTTAAGTTGCATGTCGTTACATGCATGAGAAAAGCGAAAGGATGAAGAAAGTGATGGGTCAGTAGAATTTGTTCAACATATTATGGTCAGGTCACTCCATGTTGCAGTTCTGTTTTGAGGGTTTTCAGGTAAAGAATTTTTAAATCAGTCTGAAAGCTTTGGATTAGTATGGCAAAAAAGTGTGCTCAGATAGCCCTATGAAAGTTGCACATTTCAAAGAAATATGGATGAAGAAAAGAGGGGGGGGAGGGGGGGGAGTTGCAAAGGATGCAGCAAGGCACACACATGGACATGATAAATCAAAAGCATGTGTAAGTTCAAGAAACCATCACATAATAAGGTAAAAATGAAAGACTTGAATGAGCTAAGAAGACGTGGTTGTTTCATGAGATACTTGTCTGTGCCACGCACCAGATCCAGCTGGAGGAGCTGATCTCTCACCAGTCAGCACTGGACCAGGTCAGTGAGAAGGCCCAGGCCTTGCTCCAGACCAACGCTGACGCCAAGACCTCTC
Organism: Littorina saxatilis; assembly: GCF_037325665.1. Taxonomy (NCBI): domain Eukaryota; kingdom Metazoa; phylum Mollusca; class Gastropoda; order Littorinimorpha; family Littorinidae; genus Littorina; species Littorina saxatilis. Next base: position 44,347,121 of record NC_090261.1, read on the forward strand.
ATGCCATCACCCAGCTCAACACACGGTACCAGGCCATCATCGCTCTCGCCAAGGTAAGCATTGTTTTATTGCAGCTTTGCAGAGTAGGGAGGAGGAGGAGGAGGAGAGACAGAGTTTGCCTGTCCCTCTATCTGTCTGTCTGTTCGTCTGTGAGACATAGAGGATATTCTTTAGTGCGAGTTATTGGTTCGTCCAAGAAGCCTATGGTCAAATAGCAAAGGAACGTAACTCCACGAAGTGCTCTGAATAAAAGACAACAGTGAGAGCAATTCACAACCATGCTTCTGGTATCCTAGAAAATAAGAAGCATTGAATGAATAAGCTACCTTCATCTCCAAAGTGATTATGATTGTGAATGTGAGCTTGTATTTTTGTTAGCACTACGGCCTGATTTGGTTGTGATTCTCATGAAACTTGTAGTCTATTACAGAGATTGCTGGCTCAGTGGTGAGGGCCTGAGTTAGGAGAGAAAGTGCCAAAGATGTATTCGGCAAGATTAATTCACTAAGCCAATGATATATGTATAAACACTATTGTCAGCAGAAGATCTGAGACTGTCTGTGATACATAAACAACATTTTCATCCACAGATTAAATTACATATTCTTACGCAACTCACATAGATAGCATTAACTTCAGTTAAAGTGCTAGGACACTGAACTACGCTTCACCCCAAAGGGGAAGCAACCCCCTAAAAAAGAACGGCATTGACCTATAACCCAAGCTATACAAGAGTCGAGGTCATACCGTCACGTGACCTATCACGCGTGACTCGACCACCGCCTATGTTAGAAACTCACTCCTACTTCAGCCACCAAGTAGCTCGGACGCTTTTTACACTACGCTGCAGGCTTTTAGCCTACTGTCTTCTGGACAGTGTTTCACCCCGTCTACAGGTCCCTGCTTCTCATGCACAAGTTTGGGTGAGCTCGTTCTAATTTATTTGCTTTTGCTTGCGTTTCTTTCTTTCTCCGTTGTTCGGTCTGATTGTTGTTTATCAATATCATAACTCAGACTGGTTTTTGTCAGCAATGGCTGACAAGGAGAATTAGAAACCACAGACTAGTCAGTAGCTGCTGAGGTTTCTCCTTTTACGTTTCGCATAAAGAGAAAGGCAAAGGCACTACCATTTCCGTTCTTGACCCAGCTTCTCTAACTTTTGCGTCTGTTAAATAACCTTGTATGGTTGAAAACGACGTTAAACAACATATAAAGAAGAAAGAAAGAATGTCTGTTAAATTTTGGACCCTATGAATCCAATCATGCCAGTGCTGAAGCAGGTTAAATTTAGGTTACTTCAGCCAAGGCAAACGCAGTGGGAAAGAGATTACTTGTGTTAAAGATAGTTTGCTTCCCTTTTTGAGATATTTTCGACCCAAATGTATAACATGTTGCCATTCGTCGAGTTTGCGCTCGCTCCCGGCGGGAGTGGGCGACGCAGTTTGTTGTCACGCATCGAGGTTCCGCCTTCATGCACAGTCTCTTCGGCTGACGTGCACGCAGAGGAGTGTGTTTACTTCATACGAGGAGCGTTCACGCTCTACAGGTTAGTCAGGTTCACCGGTAGCCAGGTTCTCTGGTGAAAGTGTTCCAGTTGGGCCGGAACTAGTAGCCCCCCCGCCGCGGCTGGGGGGTGAAAGTTTGACTTTCCCGGAGGCTATCGCTCTTTTTTAAGAGGCGGAACTCATGGGGGGTCAACACCGGACAACAAGTTGGGCCGGAACTAGTAGCTCCCCCGCTGAGGCTGGGGAGTGAAAGTTCGACTCTCCCGGAGGCTATCGCTCTTTTTAAGAGGCGGAACTCACGGGGGGTCGACACCGGACAACGAGACAGATGTACTCACGGGCAGACTTTTATGTCTCGGTGAATGTGTACATGTCTCAACTTCCTCCTTTTGGGCAGGAAGCTGCTTTCGGGCAGGCTTTGCACGGTTCTTCCGTTTTGCAATCAGCCTCGCCTGTGGTGGATCGTTTTAGTGACGCAGCTTGTCACAGCGAATTTCACGGTCCAGCCTCAGCAGATTCGGAGTTCGACGATTCTCACTCAGTTTCTGAGGAGGAAGTTGATGTCAAGTTGTCACTCAAACTTTAACCAGCTATGGTTACTGCAGCTCAGGTGTCTGCCAAGTACTTCGCTGAAGGGGTGACAGCTATGGCAAGCTCTGCGGCACCACCACCCTCAGTGGTGGGTGATTTCCGCCCTGCTTTAACGGAAGTTCAGGGATATCGTTTTAGCGAGTCTCCTTCTGTTGCTTACGAACTTTCCAAGGTGCTGGCTAGAACTTCGGGTTCTGAGAATAGCTTGCCTGTGGATACTGTGCCTTTACTGGCTGCACACGGTCAGGTTCCTGATGCTGCTCAGCCATGGTTTGCCTCAGACCAGTTACGGAAGCGAGCACTTCGTTTCATTCACGCAAGTTTGCTCTCTCCCGTCGTCATCACAGTCTTATTGAGACTTACGCTTTGCCGAGTGCACCGCTTCCGGTCACTCCGGAGTTGGCTAATCTCAGGGAAGATGTCTATAGTTGGACAAAACATTGTGCTTACTCTGAAGGCGCATTACTTGGTTTGGATGAAACGGGAAGATACTCGTTGGAACTTGCGTCTCTTTCAGAGACACTTCTTCGATCTCTTTCGCGGTCGGTCGCGGGGTCGTTGAATCCTTTCGATTTTCGAAACGACTCTAGCGTGAAAGACGTCCTCATACTCCTGGCCTCTTTGGCTAAGGTTTCAGCCGGACAAATGTCAGTCGCGGCACGGTTGTACGCACATGCGGTTTACACACGCAGGGACGCTTTCTTGTCTGGCTCTAGAATTTGAACTTGTGGAAGTTTTCTCATATGTTTCTTTTTTTCTATCACTTCCTTTGTGGGCAGCGATGCGGCGTTGCTTTCGCTTGCGTCACCCGCTCAAGTAACGCTTCACTCGCTGAGCGATATCCGTAGGCCTAGGTTACACCAAGCCTAAGAACTTAGTTTATTCTTTTCTTCGTACTACGGAACCGCTTCCGGTTGCACCGTACTTGTCGATCATACATCTTAAGGTTCATAGCAAGGAGAAACTGTCTGTTGGCAAGAACAATGATCTCCTGGCTGTGGAAGATCGTGGCCGCACTTCTTTCTATTATCGTCTTGGTACAAGACTTTGATTCGTTCTTTCCCTTGTGCGGTTTCGTACTCACGGGATGCCTTTGTGTTCTGTCGGCACACATATTCAAAGGGTTTAGCTTCGCTGTTCGTCTGGGAAAAGGCCTCGGCCGACAGTATTGTTCTGTCGGTGAGACTTAAATCTCTTCCTTGCTCGAGGGTTTTCTTTGCGAATCCTCCTCTTTGCACGCGGGCTCTTTAACAGAGAGAATCTCACAGCAAAAGGAAAAGCCCACGGCAGGCCTCGGCTTTTCTTATCAGAGAAAAGCGCTAAGCTGGCCGTTCTCAGCTTTGGTTTTTTATCTTCTTCTTGGCATGGCACGTTGCCAAATACCCACCACTTTATCTCCTCGAGGCGATTTAGCGGTAGGGTTCAGTGGGCAAACAATAGCACGCTTTCTTGCATACTCTTGGCACTTGTCAACTGGAGTATTAGCGTTCGGCCACTCTTCTCTCTGCCTCTGTGTTTTCCCACAGCGGCTGGAGGGGCGATTAGGACTCTCACTTTATTGAGGGAGGCACTGGGGCCCTTCCTGTTGGGTCACTTATATAGATCGTGCCTATGTTTACTTCCACTTTCGGATATACAAAATAGATCGGAAGTGGCTACTTTTTATTTAATTCAGATCTTCGGGGCTCTGGTTTCGTTTTCTAAGCAATCAAATGAAGAGCCGGAACATGTTAGTGTCTTTTCTTGACTGGTTCACAGACACAACCAATCTTTGGATTCTCACACCACTGCTCATACAGGGCGTTCCCGTTGGTTCTCTCTCCACCAGGGAAGCAGTTCTGTCTCTTGTGGAATTCTTTCCTCTTGTCAGGGGATAACATGTGTTGATTCAATCAGACAACACCACAGTGGTCTTTTATCTCAATAAGCAGGGGGTGGCATCTCGCTCCCTATCACTGCCACAGCGAGCATGCGAGGTTTTGATGTGGCTTTTACCACCACGAAATCTTATTAGCAGGGAGGTACCTTTCTGAGAGGCTCTAGGTCTTGGCAGACTCTAGTCAGCCGGCCAGGAATGTCCACTTGGATTGGACTCTATCTCGCTACACGCTTCTACTCCTTCTGGTGAATTTGGAGAAGCCGCTGGTAGAAGGTTTGCCTCTCGGTACTATCACCTTCTGCTAAATGTTCGTCTCCCCGTTCCCGGATAATACTCTCAATTTTACTTTGAGCGGCCTGTTGGTCGCACATTATGGGCCCACTCAATCTTGGTTGCCAGTCCTTTAGGCTGGCAAGAGGGCGCCGTTTTTGTTTTTGTTTTTACACTCGAGCCACACGGGTGTCTACTGTACGGGAATCATTGAGACGCTCAGGGGCTTCTGCCTCAACTCTGGATTTGGTCTAGAGATTTCATAGGGGTTCAGCGTCTTCGTTTTTGTGTCACTTTGACTGGCTTGGAACAATTGGCGTACTATTAACGGAAAGAACTCCACTTCTCTCCGTTCAATGCGGGTGGCGAACCACCTATCCTGGCTTTCCGAATTTTCTCCCACGTCTCTGAATTAAGACTTTATGCGATATCAGTTGCACTGACACAGCTAGGTCGCAAAATTTTTTCACTTGGGTTCTTTTTAGCCAGCGTGATTAAGGGAACCTCCCTTTGGTTTGCTGAAAGCAAATCTCCAGTCCAGGCTTGGGATTCGCTCCCAGTTTCGGAGTTTTTGAGTTCGGATTGTTTAATCCTTGACAAATTAGCCTTGTTATTCTAAATACGGGAAGCCGTCATACTTACTCTAGTAGCTTCTGAGAGAAGTGCGAGTAAGTGCATTTTCTGTCTGGTTTTTGCTTTAGACATCTCTTTGGAGAAAGACTGATCTATAGCGCTTAGGTTTAATTCAAAATTTCTGACAAATAAGCAGAAACAGGAGTAACCAGATCCGATAATACAATTCTACCAATTTGCAATATTTTGGCTCTGCTAGAGCCATATTTAACCAATTGTTCATTTCGAGCTTAAATATATTTCTGACTCGCTTGACTAGTGGCCCCCTTCATCCCCTCCTTCCTCGTCCTGATATGGCTCTGCGTAGTCGGCTGGACGTTAAGCAACAAATAAACAAACAAACTGATCTGTTTAGATCACCAGAACAAAGGCTTTTGTTTATTTCCATCAACACTTCTAGAGGCAATGATTTAGTGAAGTCAACTTTTAGCTAAATGGACTGCCACATTGATTAGGCATGCCTACAGTGGTGGCAGGGAAAAGGGGGGGGGGGGGGGGGGCAGTCAGTCCTCCCTTTTCAGGCAGCACGGGCTCAAGAGGTCAGAGTGTATAGGCCTCTTCTTTATCTGTTCTCAAGTCTGAGAGACTTACATAAGTCATGAATGCAGCTTATTGACCGTTCAAGGACGTAGTCATGAGTTTTCTATCGGCGGGGTATTTTAAGTACCCGCTGTTTTAATACACATCTACTAGACATCTTCTGCAGAAGATGTCTTTTTATGTGTTCCTAGGAACGTATCTGGTGCTCGGCAGAACAGTAATTTTCGGTTTGCCAGCTATTGTAGCTACAGGCCAGATACTTGCAAAATGTTAACTATGAGTTCATTTGCCCACCACCTAAATTAGCAATCTGCTATCTATGTGAGTTGCGTAAGAATATGTAATTTAATATAAAATTTCAAAAATAAATTTTGATTTAATTAATATACTTACCAACTCACATATTGGATTCCCTCCCAGCCTGCCCCGCAAATTTTTTAAGGGGTTATATGTTTCAATACGGAATGAGTTTCACCGGTATACATCCTGCGCAGGCGCAGTACACCGGTAGTGTAAATAATCACCAAGGACCATGCCTTATATGGCATTCGGTTTTTGTTTCAGAGTTATTTCCCCACGTTGCCATGTAAGAGTGCTTCCATGTCTTATCACAAAACGAAGTTATTGCTTAGGGTTTCCCTAAAAATGAACAGATCACTTCAGTAGGAGTGAGTTTCTAACATAGGCGGTGGTCGAGTCACGCGTGATAGGTCACGTGACGGTATGACCTCGACTCTTGTATAGCTTGGGTTATAGGTCAATGCCGTTCTTTTTTAGGGGGTTGCTTCCCCTTTGGGGTGAAGCGTAGTTCAGTGTCCTAGCACTTTAACTGAAGTTAATGCTATCTATGTGAGTTGGTAAGTATATTAACCCCTTCACTGCCACAGTATAACAGCATTATCCGAACGGTCTATGGGAAAGAACTGTGTATAGAACCCCTACAAGTACTTGGACAGTGGTTACCTCCCATTTAGTTTTCAGAAATTTCCTGAAATGTTGTTGACACAAATCCCACGTATAAGATACGGTTATGGGCGTAGGGCAAACCGAAAATGACCACGTATTACATACGGGGTGGGCAGTGAAGGGGTTAATTAAATCAAAATTTATTTTTGAAATTTTATATTTTTGTATGCCAAACATTAATGCATGGTTACTCCTTTGCATTGCAGGACATGTGTAACAACCTGGAGGCAGCGTACAACAACCACCGCCTGTACCGACAGAACCAGGGTCAGTTCTGCGACTGGCTGAAGGAGACCAAGCAGCACATCAAGGCCGTGCAGGACGTCAGAGGCTCCAAGGACAACGTCAATGTCAGGCTCACCAACTTGGACGTAAGCTACCGTTTGGTTATAGGAGATAAACATTGCTTAATAATGGCAGCCTGTCGGTAAAGTGGGGAGAATTTTGATTACTGGAAAGTTTGCATGAAGAGGAACAGTTTGAATAAAGAGGTGTCCATTTTATAAAAGAGTTGCATGCCTGCTAACAAAATTTTCCACTGCAGTCATAAAGTGACCACAGTTTTACAGCATTTGTGCTTCTGATCTGTGACATTGATATGGGTATATACCAATGGAATCCAATTTTTTATATATTTTTTTTATATATTCAGTGAGAACAATTTGGAAATGTGATGTTCTGTTGGCAGTTTTGGTGGACCAATGCTTCTTTGCATTGATGTTTGATCTGCTTTGAGGACCTAACTCTTCTTCTTCTTATTCTGCGTTCGATGTTCATGGCCACAAGGACCTAATGCCTTCAACAATATTTCACACACTAACCTCATGTTGTGCTTGTTTAGTGGTGTTTTGCACAGTTACAGATCAAACTTTGATGTATGCGTTCACAGGCAACACAGGCAGCCCTGGACCATGGGCACAGCTTGCTGCGTTCTCTGCTGGACAGCTCAGAGAAGACACTGCCCAGCACCAACACCAAGGGTTGTCAGTCCCTTCGCCAAGAGACGGAGACAGCCAAGGCAGACTATGAGAACATTCTCACTGAGCTCTCGCAGGTAAGCAGTGTGGCAAATTGAGTACAGTACCGGAATAGAAGAGGGAGACAATGATAAAGTTTCTTTTCGATTGAAGAATGTTTGACATCTGTGCACACTCGTTTATCAGACCATCATCTGTTGGGCAAAGTACTCTGCTTCTACAGATAGTTGACAATTTAAATTTCTTTATTTTTATCACCCTTTCACAAGTGTTTTTGTGGTTGTCTGCTGAATCACGGAATTGTCCAGGAGTCTTGAATTTGCTTACAGTGTAACTTTTCTCAGTATGTTGGTGTCAGTATGACAAAGCTGCATACATGCATCTATAGTATCTAACAGATTTGTCAAGAACATAGTTAGCCTAGCCCTTGGCTTTTAGCCCTGTGTCAAATTCTTTGTAAAGAAAGCTTCTCACACACACAACAAAAAAATAGAAGTATCATCCCATACTTACACTCAGTTGATATCATTTCTCAACAGGTGAAGCGTAACCTAGAGGCAGCCCTGTCGCACTGGGACGACTTTGATCGCCTGCACCACCAGCTGACACAGTGGTTGAACGATGTGGACAACCGACTGGCGGCTGACCCGGACTTCAAGGCTGACCTGCCCGAGAAGAGATCTAGTCTGGAAAAATACAAGGTATTTGTTGCCTCTATGCTAGGCTACTTTTATATGTTTTTATTGTATATATTTGTAATGATTTTTGAAGAAACTTGACTTAGTGACAGGTTAGGAGCATTTATGTTCTTTTATGTTCTGTAACTCAAGCCCATTTTCATTCCAAAAGTTGAGATCTTTTATGTTTCTGTGACTTATGATCACGTTAGCAAATTGTGTAATGCTTTACATGTTTTCAAGTTCTGGGATTAATTTTGAACTGAAGAAGGCCTTGAAGCTGGCCTGAACCCTATTTTGCATGCACCCTTGTGAGTAGGTTTAGTTAGTGATGTTTTGAACCATGCAGTGTTGTTGAAGGAAAGCTCTTTTATGATTGTCTTGAAGTACACCGGATAATTCTCGGATTGATTCTTTTTCTTCCAGGCCCTTCAAGCAGACATTACCTCCCACAAAGATCTGATTGTCAAACTGGAGGAGAAAGCATCTCAGGTGAAGGATGGAGTTCCTCGATCCAACGTCTCCGATCTACAGACACGCTATGTCAAACTACAGCAGGCCTGCAAGGTATGAGTGATAGTAGAGTGTCCCTAGACCACTAGTCTTACAGATTTGCAGGGTGATCATGTTCAGAATAATGAGGAATGGGAGCTGCTGCTGTATGAGGTAAATGTTGATGACATAATCGATGCGTTTGCTCTTGTGGTGGGCCTTTTGGACTGCCTCTATTAAAGGCTGCCATATTCGTAGCGTTCATTAATTAATTCATATTGTTTACATGTGCCAATAATGTTATAAAACTGTACCTAAGGGGATATAATAACGATTGGCTGTAGCTTTCGAACACAGAAAAAATTATTTCAGTATTGCAAAGTGGTGTTGATAGTGTCGAATGTAAACAGAACAGTCTCAAACGCCATCTTTGGTTTACGAATCGTCACGAAGTGACGTCAACGGTCTAAAAATAGCCCAAGTCCTGGAGAACTAAACAATGCAATAAAGAATTAATTATTTCTCGTAATTGGTAAGGACTTCAAACCTAACACTTTGCAGGAAGCTTAATTTATACATCCCCGCAGCAATGGGAAAAGCCCTGGAAGTAATTAAATTAATTAAATAGGACTATGTCAGCCTTTGAATGAGGGGTTATTGTGTATAGTGAGGAAATAATTTTCTGATGTATTTTTAATTCATTATTGGTGTTTTATGCAAAACGTATGGTCAATATTGAAAGTTTAAAAAAAGTACTGCCCTCACATTAATACGAAGGCGGGATCACAGCTGGATGAGACAAGGTACGGCAATTTCGACCCGGAGATCTCTTTCAGGGCGCACAGAGGATGAGACAACACAGGAGAAAGAAAAAAAAGAATACAGATAATAGCACACGGAAGGAACGATTACAGCAGTTATAATTAAATTACTTTGTGAGTCAGGGTTTTTTAGGAGTACAGGGGAACCCCCTTTTTAGACCTTAAAAAATGTGAGAAAATCAAGTCTCAAAATGGAAGGGGTCTAAAAATGGGGGTAATTTACAGAGGTTATGAACAGGAAATCTAAAAAAGCAAGGTCTTAAAAAGGAGGAGGTCTGAAATGAAGGGGTCTTAAAGGGGGGTTCCACTGTGGAAAAGTACCTATCAGTTTACCTGTATGTATTAGGACTGGGTGGCCGAGTGGTAACGCACTTGCGCTCGGAAGCGAGAGGTTGCGAGTTCGACCCTGGGTCAGGGCGTTAGCAATTTTCTGCCCCCTTTCCTAACCTAGGTGGTGGGTTCAAGTGCTAGTCTTTCGGATGAGACGAAAAACCGAGGTCCCTTTGTGTACACTTACATTGGGGTGTGCACGATAAAGATCCCACGATTGACAAAAGGGTCTTTCCTGGCAAAATTGTATAGGCATAGATAAAATAAATGTCCACCAAAATACCCGTGTGACTTGGAATAATAGGCCGTGAAAAGTAGGATATGCGCCGAAATGGCTGCGATCTGCTGGTCGATGTGAATGCGTGATGTATTGTGTAAAAAATTCCATCTCACACGGCATAAATAGATCCCTGCGCCTTGAGTCCGAGTCTGGAGATACGCGCGCGATATAAGACTTCATATAAATAAAAATAAATGACTGATGAATGTGTCTCTCTGTGGTTCAGGATGTGGTGGGCAAGGTGGAGGACCAGGTGTCAAGCCATGAGGAGTACCGCAAGGCCTACATCGCCTGCCTGGACTGGCTGGCCAACACCAAGCATCGCCTGCAGAGACTCTCCGACTACTCCGGGGACAAGCGATCCCTCCAGGACAGACTGCAGCAACTCAGGGTGAGTGCCACTACTTTGTATGTTGGCTGTGTGGTAAGAAAATATTACATATACATCAGAGAAGTTAACAATTTCCTTGTTAAGTTAAAAAAATCAAGTGTTTGTTGCCTTGGTTTTTGTTGAGGCAACACTCCTGGGTTCTTTTATGGCTTTGCTTGTGTGGCAATTAGTAGTCTTGATAAAGATAATACATAGAAAGTAATGAAGTTTGCTGACCGTGGAGAGAGTTTTCAAAGAGCAAATGATTTTGTTCAACAGGACTTCAAATCAGACCTGCAGCAAGGACAGGACATGCTGAACCGCTGCGCTTCACTGGGTGATCGTGTGTGTCAGACCACAGCGCCACGAGGCCAGGAAATCATCCACAGAGAAGTTCAATCACTCCGTGATGACTGGGCCACGTTTTCCACCGCTGTTGCGGACGTGGAGAGTAACCTGGAGTCTTGCATCGCCAACTGGCTGCAGCTGGACGATGAACACACAGGCTTCATGGGCTGGATGGAGCGTATGGACAACAAGGTCAAGAAATTCATGGAACCCAGGCCTAACCTTGTTCGCAAGCAACAACACTTGCAGGAGGGAGAGGTGAGAAGAATTTTCTTTGTTGCATTCAGTCCGAGCTTGCTAGAATCTTCCTGCATATGTAGCATGAATTTTGTTGCTACTAGCTAGCTTTCTACCGGGAGAATATGACCCCAATTTTTGAGCATTGGGATTATTGTATGTGTCTGTTGATAAATCCTGAAAACAGAAAAAATATATGGCTATGTTGAAGTTACTTCTATCCGTGAAAATGTCTGTTGGTAGAAAGAGCTGTCACTTGTCATATTTTGTGTCTTCAATCATAGTCTTCATCTTGTAGCAATTCCTGAAACATTGTCAGATGATCAAACTGTACTCCTTGATCAGGTACGCAGGGTGGAGTGGGGGATTGGGTGGTAAGGTGAGGGGATGGGGAGGGGAGGTTGGGAGAGGGGGGAACTGTATAATTTCCGAACTCTGAAGTATTTCTTTCTGGATTGTCACGCCGTGCATGTACACATTTCAGGACCTGTATGATGAGATAGTGAAGCACAAGTCGGAGCTGGACAAGGTGAGGGACAAGGGCGACGCCATCGTGCAGCGTTCCAGTGACCCCCGCGTGTCCAACAACATGATGCAGCTCTACACCAGATACCAGTCACTCTGCTCGAGTGCCAAGGTGAGACACATCACTGTGTTGTGGGATGAGGGTATGAGGGGAGGATTATAATGACAGTATTACTTCTGTGACAGGGAAACCAGTGAGAGTTTCAAAGCTCCTGCGAGCTGAGACAGGGTGGTTTTAGTCACAGCTCATCATGATCACAAGTGCTTTAAAAAAGTGCAGCATTAGGTCAGTCATTTCTTCCAGCACAGAGACTTGAATTACCTCACTGAAACGCAAGTCTGTGTGGCAACTCCAGAAGAATTCCGTCTGCACCAGCCTATGTATCTAGAAATAACATAAGTCTGCGCACACACCCCATGTTAATCGGATAACAACCCATCAGTCAGATTCAGATAATGCTCATAGTTGGTTTTGCGGTAGTTAAGTGAGGCATATTCATTTCTACTGAGGCTGTACTGGGTGGTGTGCATGCACTGTGCTAGTCATTTCTTGCAGCAGCTGTAATTCCCACGAATTTGAATCTAATTCATTCTGTGTTTGGCGTTGCAGTCGATGGTTGGGCGTCTGAAGGACAATGTGGACGACCACAAGCAGTATGATGAAACTCTGGACGGTGCTAGTCGCTGGCTGGCCGACATGATGGAGCGTGTAGCTACCTGCAGTGACACCTCTGGCGACTGGCACGTCATCCAGGACAGGATTGAAGAAATCAAGGTAAGAATTCTCATGTATGCTATCAGTTGTGTAGACAGATGTAAAAGAAATACACACACACACACACACATGCAAGCTGGCGCACGCACACACAAACAAAATCAAACCAAACCAAACCAAACCAGAAAGAAGACAAAGTTAAAACAAGTAAAAGGAAGCAAAACTTGTGGTGGAGAGTTGCCCACATTAGCACACAAAAAAGTCGCAAAAGTGTTGTAACAAAGATTTAGAAGCAACTTTAGTACATTTTCCTGTTTTATATCAACACTTCAGAACAAAAAAAGCAAACCAACAAAACCGTTATCGTGCACTGTGCTGATTTTGTATGTTTGTGAACAGGATGTGACTGCCAGCATGGACGATGGTCTGGCCAAAGTCAACTACGTGTGTGACCAGGCAGAGAAAATCTTACCCAACACTTCCATTGAGGGCAAGAAACTCATTGAACAGCAGGTCACAGAGCTCACCAACGACTGGGTAAGGATTCCAACTTGTTTTCTCTGTTTCAAGCTTTATTTACTTTACATGCAGTAACGCGAAACATACAAAAACTACACAACAGTTAAGGGCAAAATACATCTGCGCAGTCGCCACTACACTGCATACTGCGATAGGGATTATGACGAGTACTTGGCCTGTTTTCTTTTCACGCAACGTGTAGCGGGCTGGGGAAAAAAGAATTACCTCAATAATCTGCAGTGCGTCGTCTGTCCTGCTGGCGTTAGGTGAGCGCCTGGCCTGAGCTTGTGAAATTGCAACTGTGTTAACATTTCATTCTGCAATAGAAACTGAGAAAGTCTGTCTCAAATGGCAACACTGTTGAGGGTGTTAGATGAGTATTAGGGGGGGAGATAACTATCAGCAGCTTCAAGCATTGCAAAATTCAAAGAGAAAGCATTGACACTTCTTTGCATTACAATTATTAACACACAAATTGTAAAATGAACAACGTTTTATTGACTGTGTGTTCCTCCTGCAGGAGAAACTGAACAAGTCTATTGAGGAGTGCACCACACTGCTGGAGGGAGTGCAGCAGAGATGGCACGACTACGAACAGTATTATGGAAGCCTGGTGCGCTGGCTGGCCGACACTGAAAACACCCTGCGTGCCGACCCTGAACCCAGGGCTCTGCTGGTGGAACGCAAGGCACAGCTTGACAAGTACCGGGTAAGTAACATCAATAAGATACTGTTTTAGTTACTGTGGAGAAAAAATTATCTCGATGATGTGTATGACTCAGTTTTTTTGCCCAAGTACAATTAATTGTTTGCTAGCTGTGATGCAGTTTTTCTTAGAATTTTGATTTTGTTCAGTAGTATTGGCTATTGCAATATCATACTAACTGATGATTAGAAGGAAAACAAAATAGGGGGGGGGGGGGAGTATTCTTCTTGCATGATGTTTCATGTACTATGTGACCACATCTCTAATTATTGATAATTTAGGACAATAAAACTGATGAAATATTCTTTCATTTTCAGATGATACTATCAGACATTGAGAACCACAGACGCCTGGTGAACGAGCTGAGAGAGAGGGTTCACAATCTGGAGGCACTGTGCGACAACCCGGAGGTCACTGCGTCCTTAGAGGATGTCCAGCTACGATACAACAATGTCCTTGATAAGGCCAAGGTGGGTTGCACACTGTATCTTATGAATACATGTGTGAGTGTGTGCATGTGTGTGTATGTGTATTGGTGCATGTGTGTGAATCTATGCTACTAGTCCGTCTCTGTCAAGATCTTTGTTTAAAAGAAGTCATGTAACTTCGTATATTCTAATTAATTTAGATTTACCAAGCACAATGTTATTTTGCATGTTACCCTTAACAATGCAAAATAACATTGTGTTGGTAAGTATAAATAAATAAGAAAATTAATATAAATTTTCATGATTTTGTTGAAGTATCTGCTGATACAACCATACATTTGAGTACAGGTCCAAATGTCATTTTTACACACAGGTCACAAATAAGGCAATTAAAATAAACTTCTGTTTAAACCATATTTTGTCACATTGACTGCACTAAGCACTGAGCTGTCTATTATGCATTCAAAGTCATATTATTATTATCTACCCCCCAGGACCTGGTTGAAGCTCAGCAGCGGCTGTACGACGAGCACCACAACTTCCACGAGGCCCAGCAGGACTGTGAGAAGTGGCTGCTGCAGATGTCCTTCCGTCTCATGGCACACAACTCTCTCAACGTCTCCTCCATGGAGCTCACCGAGAGACAGATTGAGAAACACAGGGTATGTGGCTGCATGTGAATGGTAGGCCCGTACTCTGCAAAAGGATGGGGGGGGGGGGGGGGGGTGTTGGAGGACAACTTGCAACTTTGAGCTGAAATCAGAAGAGAGAAAAACAAATTTGGTGCCAATAGGGTACAATTAATGGGCAATTTCTGAGATCTAGGCAGGAACATTTTCCATTTTGATAGAAGTGGGCCCAATGGTCTCATAATGTAACTGATTTGATAGTTCATGTGGAGTTCACTGTGAGATGTGTGGAAAATGACAAATGCAGACCTTTCTCTTGAGAAAAAAAAATGGATAAAAACATCTGAAGCTATCTGTCTACCTGCAGCTTTGATTTTCAGAATAACGCGTTGCTTTGTAATATTATTCAAATCTGTAATCATATCATAAACAGTGGTTTAAATTTCTTTGCTTGTTTATTTCACTCAGAACTTTTGTTGGTGAGTATCAGTATGCCACTCTGAAATGTGTGTGTTGCCGATTTGTTTGAATTGTTCAGTTGAATTGTTCATTAGTTTAGTGTGTGTACAGTGTTGAATCTTTCGAGTTTGCAGATTTGATTGAACTGTTCAGGTGAATTGCATTAGTAAGGCGTGCAAGTGTGTTCTGAGTCTTATAAGTTTGCAGAACTGGATTCGCATTTTGACTGCAATATTTTAGTTCAGTGCTTATTTTTCAGTGAGGTTTGCAGCTTTGAGTTTGTGTGTGTGCATATTTTCAGCATTTGACATTCTTGACAGCACTTTGTTTTCATGCATGCACATTTCCTGCACCCTGTTAGGTGTTGCTGCGAGAGATTGAAGACTACCGTCTAACCCTGGACAGCGTCAGTCGACTGGGACAGCAACTGATCATGAACAACGCTCGCATCCCTCGCCTAGCGCAGCAGGTGGAAGCCCAACTGCAGAATCTTGAAGAGAGTTATATGAACCTGCAGTCCACCGCCCAGCAAATCAGAGTGAGTACACGGACTGGTTGCAAAACCAATGCTGGCACTGACATTGTGCAGTTTTGTGTTTTTTACACAGGGGTGGGCACCCAAAATCATTATGGAGTCAAAATCCAAAACAGATAGGCTGATAACATTCCAAAAACAAGACTGAAAAAACAAGAAAGTTCCAGCGAATCTTGTTTTGTCTATAATTATATATTCCAGAAGCTTACCTTTCTTGTTTTTGGCTCACCGGAATGTGTAGACATTGACAACTTTATCATCTCAACAGAGACATTTGTGCTGTGTATATTTATTTATTTACGAGGATTTATATCGCGCACGTATCTCACCACACAAGGCGACTCAAGGCGCATGTTACCTATTAATGCCGTGTGAGATGGAACTTTTTACACAATATATCACGCATTCACATTGGCCAGTAGATCAACAGCCTATAGGCTCCAGTGAGTCATAGTAATAAACAGTCTACGTTTGTATGGACTGGCCACCGTCCGACCTAATGATGTTTCTGCGTCAACAAGAGCCTCTCTAAGTGTTCAAAATCGCATGTGCTAGTGCAAAGATTTAAGTGCCCACCTCTGTTACGCTTTTCTGTTCTGTTTTGTTTTGTTTTGTCTTGTGTGTTTCTGCCTGTTTTGGTGTACTGTGTCCTTGTTGATTCTGTGTTTAATTTTCTGTATGTTTGTTTATGTGTGAGTTTTGGACTTTGTTGTTTTTTGACTTCTTTGTTTTGATTTTTGTTTTTGTTTTCTATTCCCCCTCTTGTGAGATGGATGGAGAAATGTCAAGGCATTGGTAGTTTCGTTTTGCTGCATTAGCTAGCTGTTTTTTGCTTCAGGATTTTATAACCTGTAGCTGTCTGGAAATGAATCCTCTCTTTCTTGGTAATGCATATTTGATGACGAAAATAAAACTTTGAAAGAAAAAGCAGATAGCTCATCATTGTAAAGCAGGCAGACACGAAGCAAATCCTTTGTTTTCTGCAAATGTATATCTGATGCCTAAAAATAATATCAGAAAAAGAAACGGAAATTTCATAATTGACAGCAATCGTGGCAGGTAAACTGGAATTAGAAACATACGTTTTTTTCTCTGGTGAATATTTCTCCATCTATCACACTGACTATGGCAGGGCTTGATCCACTGAGTGGCAAGGAAAACACCGTAATATCTGTAGTCAGCTCTAGTCTAGAAGCCAGAAATTTACCTAGCATTTACACAAAATATACAGGTCATGTTGATAAAATCTTGTAATTACAATAAAGAAGGAGTTGGGGTATTTGCCAGATCTGAGGGGTTGCTGTTGGTATCAACCAGATCCAATCTGAGAAGAAAGAATTGCTTTAAAAAAAAAGTGTTTGTGTCTTAGGTTATAGACATTAATTTGTTTATATTAAAGATTTGAACAAAGAAGAAAAAAATAAGAAATCTGAAATTAATTTCTAGTAATGGAAAAGAAGAATAACATTTACATGAGAGTAACACATAACATGTCACAGTTTGTAGGGCAGTTTTTAAATTCAGACTACAGTGCTGTTATTGTTCTATGAAACGAGCGCTTTTCAAAATTTATTCCTGGCAGTAAAGACTAACATTTTCCAAACTTCGCTTCTAACACAAAACGATGTACGTACATTCAGCTGCAGTACAGCTAGTACGTCCTTTTTGTAGTTCAGAATCTGCTTCTGCAAAGCTTTGTAAATAAATATGGACAGCCCCTCTGTCAGGATCAAGACCCTAGCTTTTTTCACAACCTTTTGATTCAGAACTCTGTGTAGTTGATGTTTTCTTATTTTCAAGACTAAAAGCCACAGACTGCAAACAAAAGTTGATGTGTGCACACCCGTAAACCCTTTTACATTTTCACTTCTTTCTGTTGATGCACAAAATGTGCAATCTGAAAATATCCCTCTTTGAATGTTTTCTGTATGATAGAAATATACGGTTGATATCCCCATACGAAACCATCCTGTTGCCAAAATAGCTGAGAGAAAACCGTGCGAGTACATGTGTGAAGCCGATGAATGTTGTGGACATTTTTCGTTTGTACAAGCTGCATGATCTATACCGTCGTGATCTGCATTTGTATTGCTGCTGCATGGTCTTTACGAAGGGGAAGTGGGTGTGTTTTCCTTCGTCGCTTTGCCCAGGTTGTCTCCCCTGCCCCCCCCTCTCTGTTTTGCACCCTGGAAGTGCACTCTGCTCGTAAACACGCTAACCAGCGTAGATGTTTGAGTTCCTTCACACCTTTGTTATTTGCTGTGCACACTCAGGTTTTTATTTTGTTTTTGTTCTGAAAGGCACAAAGGTATTGTGCTACGTTTTGTTGAGGATGATTAGCGTATTTGCCTTTTCTATAGTTTTAAGGAAGAGAGTTTCTAATACTGCTAACCACACAAAGTCACCAGACCTGATGATGTGTCTGCTTCTTTTGTTTCCTGTTTTATTGGTGTTGAAAACTGTTAATGTTGATTTGGATTTTGAAACCTTTGAGTTAAAATAATTAACTCCTGTGAGTATCAAAGTTAGTGTAGTTTTGATGTTTTTGAAATAAGGCACAAAGTTAAAGAGATAGCAACAAATGTATTGCTGCAATTTTGTAATTGTTGCATGAAACCCAAAGGATTTAGAAGGAAAACAACAGTAGAAGCAGCAGTACACAATTTTAAATGTGATAGTTCTGTTTTGGCATTTAAGCCTGAAGAATGAATATCAATAATCATACCTGAGATACTGAAAATACAGGTAAAATTGTGGACATACTATTTTTAATGTATTAAGTAGAAAGGCCAGAAAGGTTAGAATCTTAATAGTCAGCAGTAACAAACATTGATTCAGGGACAGATTAATAGTCAGCAGTAACAAACATTGATTCAGGGACAGATTAATAGTCAGCAGTAACAAACATTGATTCAGGGACAGATTAATAGTCAGCAGTAACAAACATTGATTCAGGGACAGATTAATAGTCAGCAGTAACAAACATTGATTCAGGGACAGATTAATAGTCAGCAGTAACAAACATTGATTCAGGGACAGATTAATAGTCAGCAGTAACAAACATTGATTCAGGGACAGATTAATAGTCAGCAGTAACAAACATTAATTCAGGGACAGATTAATAGTCAGCAGTAACAAACATTGATTCAGGGACAGATTAATAGTCAGCAGTAACAAACATTGATTCAGGGACAGATTAATAGTCAGCAGTAACAAACATTGATTCAGGGACAGATTAATAGTCAGCAGTAACAAACATTGATTCAGGGACAGATTAATAGTCAGCAGTAACAAACATTGATTCAGGGACAGATTAATAGTCAGCAGTAACAAACATTGATTCAGGGACAGATTAATAGTCAGCAGTAACAAACATTGATTCAGGGACAGATTAATAGTCAGCAGTAACAAACATTGATTCAGGGACAGATTAATAGTCAGCAGTAACAAACATTGATTCAGGGACAGATTTCAAGAGACGAAAGCATTAATGTCTGTTAAGATTATACATGTAGTTCTCATACCAATACCAAAACCCTGAACAAAATCTTCCTATTTTCCTCGTCTTCTGCATGCTCAGAGAAGAGTCAACATTTGATTCTTTCCTTTACCCCAAAACAAATTAATTGCCAACGTTCCAAAATTCAGAATAAAAAAATCAAGAAAGGTATGTTATTAGAACCTTTCATTTATGACAAAACCAAACGTTACATTCACTGATCTTTGACCCAGCGGTCTTTTACGTGGACAGATAATACAGAAAATAAAAAATTGTCAGATATTTAGTTTATTTTCTGTATTATAAGTGTTTGTCTGGCCACTTAAAAGTGAATGTTACATTTTGTTTTGTCATAAATTAAACATTCCAATAATGTTAACATACTTTTTTTGTTTCTCTCCTATATATCTTTTCTTCATTGTTGATTCCAAAACACAGGCTCTGAAACTGTTCACAACTTCGTTGCATGAATATTGTTCACATCTGTAAAGCATACAGTGTGACAAACCTTTACATCAACTTCTGTTTGCATACGTAGCCTTTCAAATTTTATGTGAAATATAAGCAATTGATTTCTTTTCCTGAACACAAATCTCAAATAGGAACCTTCTGCTTGGTGCAAATATATTATACTTTCCAAAGGAAGTTTTGAAGTTTCATTGAAATGACTTACAGACAAATGCCGCAATATTTTTTCTCTGCTTGTAATCGTGTTGAGGGTTATAGATATGAGTAATGTGATAGAGTTGCATGTAGTGTAGATATTATGTTGTGATGTGTTTTTTCACGAATATATATACATGCATGATTAACTGGAACCTTACTGAATAGCCGCTGGCACTTAACTGTAAAAGTGCTTTGGACTTTTGGACATAAAAAATGTTGATTGTTGAAACATATAGAGATTTTTCCTCTTAAGCATCCAGGTAAAAACTTGATTTTAGAATTAGATATCTCATACTGAATCATGCAGTTTCCAAGATAAGCGATGTATCAATTTTGGGATTCAGATTTTTCAATTTTTTTTATTGAGCCAGGTAAAGCTTCTGGGCAAGTATGTGAACTGTGACAATAAAATCCATTTTTTTTAGGAGCTGAAATTAAGCTATTTTGCATCAGAATATCAGCTTTCATACTAGACCATCGGCACAGAACGTTAATTGTGCATCAAGTTAACTGTAAACATTAACTGTTGTTTCTTGAGAGAATTTTTTTTATCATATCAGAAAGTAAGCACGTCCAATTTGAGTAAGCATTATCAGTAAGGTTCCAGTTGCAAGGAAAAAAAAGAAGAAAAAATTAGTTAGAAAGCAAACAAGGGCATGGCTGACTGGGTATTTCTGCTCCCTCTCTACAGGCTGTGTTGGATCACTTAGAATTTTACTGGTACCCCTACCACAGAAAGGACTACACATACAGGCATAACCCATGCTACTGAAGACACCATTCCTTCGGGCAATCAGAATCCGCTAGTTCTGACTTGGACTCAACATGTTACCTCATCTTTCTTTTCATCAAGATCTGACTTTTTTCGCATCAGAAAGAAAGAATGTGGACATCCCATTTCGTGTGGTATCAAATTTTGTTGGCTCTGAAAAAGAAAAGTACCTTTATGGTACCGTATGTCAAGGATACTCATATGACTTGTTTCAGCATTTTTCAACTGGAGATAAACAGTTGTTTACATTCTACATGAACAAATTAAGGAGAGAGTAAAATTATGATTCACTGATGGTTTTACAGTGACACTGTCTATTTTCAGTCCATAACAGCATGATATTTGTCTTTTGCAGATGGCGCAAATCGCCACTGTTACTTCTTATGTAAAGTTTCGTTACTTCTAGACGTACAGTGCGTTTTTTTGTAGCGTCGTCATAGGTCTAGTGCCTTTATGCCAGTGTGTGCGTGTATGATCAGTAGTAATCAGCTAATGTGGCTTTTGAATTTGCAGGTTTTGAAAAGCCTGTTTGAATGCTCTGTTTTTTGTTGTTTACATATGTGATGAGAAGAATATTATGCTACAAGGCATCTTCACCCGTATTATGTACACAAGTCATTTTTGTATTTAATCAGTGTTAAACTCTAGATGAAAAGTAAAATATACTTGAGTGAACCGCTATAGCTATCATAGCAAATTGTAGCACATACTTTTTCGAAAGTAAACCATGCATTGTTATAAAGCACTTCACATAGTCAGTATTATTTGTGTAGCTAGTGACACAGTCATGCTTGTTTGCTCTCTATATATTTTGTTTGCGTGGACATCCAATAATAAAGTTGAACATTTAAACATTTCATCATTCTAACAAATAGAAAACACAACAGAAACCAGTTTGGGTAAATTCTTCATCATTCTATGAGTTTATTTGGTACATGTATATCGGTTGTTTTTGAAGAAACAGAAGAAACTTTTTGGGTAAATTCTTCATCATTCTATGAGTTTATTTGGTACATGTATAACGGTTGTTTTTGAAGAAACAGAAGAAACTTTTTGGGTAAATTCTTCATCATTCTATGAGTTTATTTGGTACATGTATATCGGTTGTTTTTGAAGAAACAGAAACTTTTTATTTTTACTTAGTACTGAATCATACTCACACTTACACACACTGAGTCACACACAGATATACACACACACATACCTGCACCCACATGTGCATACACACACATGTGTGCACATGAACACACACACACACCTTTTATCATTTTAATTTTAACTTTGTACACATCATACGCTAAGGCTTTCTTTGTGATATGTTGTTTGGCTTGTAATTTACTAGAAGCTGTGATACTTTTAATCGGGAAATCTCTTTTTACGCTTTGTTTGTGTTAATGATATAAGTTCAATTTATGTTTAGCCAAAATAGATGTTCTTTCCATCATCTGAAACATTCCGTCCAAGTTACCTCTTATACTTTTGTGATATGTTTCCAGCGTTTCAATCAGTATTATTTCAAACTCTTGCTAAATTTGTCCTGATTTGTGATGTCCAGAGTAATTCGGTGCTGTATTTGAAGAAGACGCTAAATTATTTATGACAGATTGTCATGTTTCCAATACAATAGTATCTAAAAGATATGCCATAGGGTTAGGTGCTCTTATGCAAGCATGCATCTATCTCCTGCATTCCATCGGAACAAATTAAAAACTGTTCAATTCAACATCATCTGCATGTTTGAATAAATGTGCGTACTTGCTGAAAACGTGATCAGTGAATGTATGCCAAGGCTGGAGGATTTAAAAAGATTAGCTTTGTTGTTTTAAAGACATTTTTTCATGATACTAAAAGATGTGAAGAATTTGTTCGTGTAGATTTTAAATAAAAGAATTGGTGATGGGTATTTGAGTTGAGAACAGTTTGCCAAAAAATTATGTTTACTGTTTTGATTTTCTAAACGAGGGACAATAAGTAGATTTTCTTCCCTTTCTGGAAAATGCTCTTGTTCAGAAAACTGTTGAGAAATCTTTATGGTGTGCTGGTGTCGTGGTTGATATGACACTTGTTTTGAAACAAAGTTTCTTATAAAAGCTTAAAAAGACATTATTAATCAGTATTATTGCAGGAACACATATAGCGTTCTAGCTAGCAGAAGATGTTCACTGCATAGTTTTGATGACAAAATATCTTGTGCTTTTTGCGCTTTAAGCTTTTACCACATAATTCTTTTTGTGGTTGGATTGAAACTGCATGTGTTTGTATCACTGGAATGTTCTTGCAAAAATTTTGTACTTGAAGTATTTTTGTATTCATTGTTTATAATACTTGGTTTGAATCCGTCCAATTTGACCACGGCATGTTGTAGTATGTGTCTGTATGTAGTTGTTGCTAGAGTCATCTAATGCTAGTGGTATATGTGTGTGTGATATAACCATTATATATCCATATTCTAATTACAAAAGCTCACCATTAAAGGCCGTCTTGTGATAATTAACAGAATAACTACAAATGTATTGGTGTTGTTGTTTGTCACAATACTGTTACATTCCTTCTAGCATGTGCTGGAATTATAATTTTTGTTTTATTTATAATAAAACTTGTTAGAAGACAAGAGTGTCTGAATCCTCTTTCTGTTGTGAGTGTACATGGCGGTATGTGTGTTTGTATGTGTGTGTGTGTGTAATGTGGCAACAGGATGGTATAGAAAATATATATTACACTAGAGTCGTTCCTATTCCCCACCCAGCTAGGTCACCGTTTGCTTTGCAGTCTTGTTTGTTATTTCTCTCACTTTTTACTTTAAAAGCTCTGCCCACACTCGGCTTTCTATCTCTTGTCTATTTGTTCCTCTTTTTGCATTATTTGGTCTGTATACTGTTTATGTTGTGTTGCTCGTTTGTATGTTGTTTGAGCTTTCAAATGAAAAGCCTTTTTGTTTTTATTTCTATATTGATGCTCAGAATCAAAGGTGAGCCCAGTGCACAAATTACGAGATCAAATATCAACGGTATGTAAGTGCTCAGAACTCAAGTTTTAAAAGTGCCAGGATACGTACTGCTTCCCTACAACTCTCAAGTATGATTGTCTTGTGTTCTGAGGACTTACGTCCCTTTGTTACGTGATCATTATTTCTGATGATATTGATTTCTGGGGAAATCAAGGGGCAGAAGAACCTGTTCGAACACAATGTTTGACTAAACAAAACAAAGCAAAACAAATCGGTGCAAAACATGACAAATTCAACAGTAAATCAAACAAAAAATAAAACTTTACATGCAGACAGCTAGATTAATTGACTATACAGGTTTCAGCATATCTTCATTTAATATGCACACAAAATACATGTAAAGAGGGAAAACAATCTTTTCCTTCAAGGTAAAAGTACAACAACAACATCGTAACAACAAATTAAAAACAAAAACAAAAAACACACACACAATAATTTAGTTCAGCAACATGCTGGTACCAGGACTTATTCCTCCCCATGTAGACAATTATCTTGTAACTCATCATATGTATCTATTTACCTGGAAGACGGCTGTACCTGTTTACTTAGACGCACACCAAAAACCGGCAGCCTAGCAAATTTATGCCAGTGGTCAGACTCAAATGAAACTTTGGCAGTACTTATACCAATCATTTGTATGCATGCAAAGTCATGAATTTTTGTGATGTACGTCAATAATTCCTATGACGGGTTTTAAAACTCTTTTGGGAACATTGCATCACATCTGAAAAATATCTGTAACGATCCCAAATGTTACCTGAAATACTCTCGTATGTTAGGCATAAGATCCTGCGAGTTTCAGAGCAATCCATCGGGGCATTGTTGAAATACAGAGCATTTTGTCATGGTAGTACCGCTCATGCGATCGACACATTAGCCTGCATCAGTAGAAATGGTATAAGGCAAGAAATATAGCAGCAAATAATCAAAACAACCTGTTCTGGATAGATAATATATTTCGTTTTCTCCTTGCATGTAAAAGTTGCCAAGTTATGCCTATTCTGAATTTTCCTAAACATTTTTATTGGCACATGTACGTAACGATTTTGTCAGGTCGATTTTGGGGGTACAACTTACCCTTATTTGAGTGGCAGTCAAATGACCACTGTAACAGGAGGCGAAGCCATCAAGGCTCACGTAAGAAATCGACAAACAGTAACACACACACACACACACACACACACACACACACACACACACACACACACACACACACACACACACACACACACACACACACACAGAAAGAGCATAGGTGAAACTGTGCAAGAAAGCGAGACACTAGATCTAGATCTGTCTGTCTGCATGTAGCCTACTTACAGGGACACGACTGCCAACTAGTCTCGGCCCGCTCAAAATAATAATGACCGAGACTTTCAGTACTTCCTTCGCGTGACGTCTAACCCTCTTACGTCATAATGTGACGTCAATGTAATGTGACGTCTTCAAATGTTAGAGTTTCTACCACAGACATACACACGCACGCACGCACGCACATACGCACATACGCACGCACGCACAGACAGACAAAGTTACGATCGCATAGGCTACACTTACGTGAGCCAAAAATAATCTTTGATCCGAAACATGTACCAGACAGCCATTAAGTAGAGTGCGTTAAATGGCATAGAAAGTTGGAATGAAATGACATTGGAATGACTGCTTTATAGTTTGGATACGGAAGTTGTCGCTTAAACAAAATTCAAACTTTATTGGGTCACTACCTCGTATCTGACCAGAGATGAGACAATCCCTTCATGCCAAAAAATAAACTGCCTTGCTGTGCTGTCTGTGTTGGGTGGGAATTTTGTTTAATGAATAAAGTTTGCATATCAAAAAAGCGACAGTTACAAATTTGATTTATACAAAAAATCCCACCCCACAGAGACAAGTTGAAAATTGAAAAATGCAACTGACGGGATTATAGTGTTATCCTATTTAAAAGCCTGGACAAAGCTGAGATGGTGAGCCAGTCTACATGGGATGGACTGTGTCTTAAAATCAACCAACTATATATGGAAGCAAGCCATCCTTACAATGGACAAACAAAATAAATTGAAACAAAACCAATATACTTTGATCAAACACACAAGTGGATGATGCTTACTGAACTGTACCCCTGAGCAGTTCATGCAGAAAACTGGCAAATATTTACAGAGAAGGCTGGAAGTGAACCGTGCACTTCATTACAGGAGAAGACATGCAGTAGGGCACAAATGTACGTGTTTACACACAGAGACTTTGTCACACACATGCACACACAGACACACACACACAGAATACAGAATCACACACACATACACAACACACACACACTCTCTCTCTCTCTCTCTCTCTCTCTCTCTCTCTCTCTCTCTCTCTCTCTCTCTCTCTCTCACCCGCACACGTCAACCCCATCTCTTCCCCTGAAAAAAACTCAAAACACATTTCACCCTTAAAAAACTTAGTTAAACATTCCACACCCACTGTATTACACATGCTGTACTACCAGGAGCGCCTGCAGGAGATCCTCAACAAGTGGCGCCAGTACAAAGAACTCCTGGACTCCACCAACGAATACCTGACTGAGCAGTTCCCAGAGTGGCTGCAACATGAGGAGTCCAATGTTCCTGACACACTGGCTGACGCTCAGCAGCAGAGAGAGGCCTCACAGGTATTTATCTATATCGGTGCTCCAATAGCTCTCACAAACTTCAAAGTATAACGAAGCAATTGTTTTACAGCTATTTTACGAGAGCTGAGAATTGCCCTTGATTGTAGTTCTCGGAACTTTAAAAGCATAACAAAGAGCATGTCTCGCGGATGTAAATTGTACTAGGTGTATAGTTATGTGAGGAAGGGGAGAGTGAGGATGAGAAAAAACTAGCAAGCAATATTTTGTTTACTTAACAACGCAGAAATGTAACGGGTGTTCACATGTATAAGAAAACCAAATAAGTAATTGGAAAAGAAGTTTCATTTCTATTGAACAAGGCCATCAGGTTAATTGTAGCAGAGAGGGTGGACGTTAAAAGGTAATGAGAAAAACAAGCAAACAGATGATGAATTTAGACAAGGCCTTCACCATATGTGCATGTAGCAAAAAGGATGAATATTAATAAATAAATAATAAAACAATTCCTGCCATGAGCTGGAGTGGGGTTGGGGTTTGTTGAGGGCCCCAAAGGGGGGGTATCATCACGATCACGGGAAGGGAAATTTTAGCTTTCACGATCACAGTTACCTTGATTTTTGTTTTCACGATCACAAACACCTTGACGAATAGAGGATCATAGAGTGATACAGCTGTGAAAAATGTACGTTGAAAATAAAATGCTTTGCAATAATGCCCATCACGATCACGAAAACAAATCACGATCACGATCACGAGACTTGATTTTTGTGTCATCACGGATCACGGGCAAAGTCCCATCACGATCACAGAAATGGAAATTTCGGCAATCACGGTCACAGAAAGGTCAAAAAACGCCAATCACGATCACGATTTTAAACCCTTTGGGGCTCTCTTTGTTGGGAGTGGGAGATTTCAATGAGAATACTGTATCATAAATGAATGTCAGGAGTTGCAAATGAAAATGTTTTTGTTCCCAATTGCCAATGAAACAAAATCAAGTCAATTAGCAACACCAAGCAACTACAGTACAGCAGTATATAGCTAACCATCCTTTTATGTGTATGCAAAGTAAGCTACTGATGCAATAGCTCAAATCTGGGAACAAATTCACTAATATTCAGTTTGGATAATTCTGTGGGAAGTTGGGTAGACCTGAGGTGGGAGGGGGATTAGGGGGCAGGGAAGATAGGGTGTGTGGGCGGGGGTGGAGGGGAGGGAGGGACGGAGGAGATAAAAAGCTGAAGTGCATAAGTACACAAACAATTGCACCCACCAACAAGACCGTAAGACAAATATGTAAATAAATACACCACATGCACACGTGCATAAACAAGGAAAGAAAAAAATGAATCGAATAAAGCAGACTGATAATCAGTGTGAGATTTAAATCAGAAAATAGAAGTAGAACTGGGAGTAGAAAAAGAAAGACCATAACAACAACAAAGCATGATTATCTGCCACTTGTAATCCACTCGACATTTCTATGCCAGTAACATGCACCAGTTCTCATGACTCTGCGATTGACTATTGATGTTTGTGGCCCAGGCTGAATTGGAGAAGCTGTACGGAATGAAGCAGGAACTGCAACAAGCCTCGCACCGCTGCGAGAACCTGGGCAGCATGGAAAGTTTGGACAAACTGGATGCATCCATGGAGTCGCCCCTGGCCGAGCTTGCCACGCAGGTCAACAAAACACTGCAGGAAAGCATTAATCAGGTGAGTGATGGTCTTGAATAGTGTTTGTTCGTTGTTGTTTTTCTTGTTGTTTTGGAGCGGTAGAGGGTGGGTGCGATGGGAGAAGGTTTTGTTTCTGTTCATTAAGTAGATAATAGTTGTGTGTGTACGAATACGAATAAACTTTATTGTCATGGAACGTAGTGTTTATAAGACACGGGAAGATAAAGAACAAAATGATTTCATTGTTTCTTTTTTTGGAAGCAATTATATACAAATTCTCCCAATTTAGTTTGTGTATGTGTGTGTGTCTGTGTGTGTCTGTGTTTTTAAGGTTTTTGACCATTCCCTCTGTGTGAATATTATGTACCTGGATGGGCCCATGGTGTGTCCCGGCCCCTCTCCCCCTCCCCAAAGAAAAAAAGGGATTTGTTTCATAAGCTTGGTACCAAAACCAAAAGCAAACCAAAAAAATATCACAAGTAAACAGTCAGTGGGATGTTGACTCACTCTTTAAATCCCCAGCACTGGTATTTCAGACCAAATAGTCACACCAGTGGTTAGAGGTAGACTGAGTATCGACTGACACAATCAATGCAAGATTAATAACAGCCAGAGGTAAAAAGCCTCAACAATCAGTTTGTCAGGCAGCTGACACATTGATTCACTTCCAAACACTGCCTTGAATAGGCAATTGGATGTGAGAATGTTTTGATAACATACTGGGCATGGGCAGTGATTTAAATGTCACTAAATGTCACTGGTTCAGCACAGAGATTTGAAATTTGATTCTCTGCCAGAAGTTGTAACTGAAAGACCATTTACCTTTACCTGCGATCGAGTGACCTTTACTTTAAAATCTTTCATTGCCTAACAGACACTCTTTACCTGGCTTGTGATAATTGCAACCCACTTGCGATCTCAACGGAGCTGAAAATAAACTGGAAAGGCATAAGAAGTTTACTGTGGGAGCTGGCAGTTGAATTTTTTGTTTTGTTGCATGGTTGTTGGCTTGTAAAATTACAAGATGAGCATCCTGGACGATTTAACTTCTGTTGCACGCCCTCCAGTAAGATTTTATTATTTCATTGTTCAAAAAAACTCTTTAGTTGAGGTGCACAAATGTCAACAGTGCGTTTTGTTTTGTTTGTATGATTGTTTAACCCTGCACAAAGCCATAGTCAGTCAGTTCTGATTTGTTTTATTCAGTATATAGTCTTACTTCAATGCTGAAAGGCTTGAGAGTTAGTTTTTCAAATGGCATTATACTAGGTTGTTTTCCTAAACTGGGAAAATTAGTTTATCAACTACAGCAGCTTAATTACTGGATTGTGTAGTTTTATATTTATATATATGTATAGCTCTGTTTGAATGAATTCGTTTATGAGGCATCACACTTCAGCAGTGAATACATTATGCAGTTTTACTGTTCGTAGGCCCAACAAACAAGAGAAAGAAAGCGCAAGAAGTCTCAGAGATTGTTTTGATTGATTTCCAATGCAATTAATGGACCATACTTCTATGCCGGACAATGATGGATTGTTTGCTGATTTGTGTTGTGAGGGGTAGTAATATTACATTCGCCTTTGTAGTGAAACTTGCCTTTGGGCACTGTTATAGTGTGCCTCAGTTTGATATTTCCAGCAGCAAGCCTTAGCCAGTTATACTCTATCTCTCTCCGTGAGAACATGTGGAAAATGATAAGAATACAATACTTTTGAAATGTATATTTGCTGCTTTGACATTATGAAAATTATAGACAAAACAAATTTGTGACACCGGCACTGGACATAATGAAGAAATGAAGAAAGAAGTCAGATTTGTTAATGCGTTAGAGTTTCATCTCCTGATTCCTGTCATGAGGAACAACAGTTTGTTGTTGCTTTAATGTTGGGAATTAAGCTCGGTTAACTTAAAAGTTTACTTTGCTATTTGCAGGACAAAGGGATTTTTGAGCTGTTTAAAAAAGTATATCATTTTACTGTTTAAAAAGACAAAGGGATCAAAATTGCTGGCCTTTCAACGCACATAATTATCCTGTCTTTTTCTATCTGACAGCTGGAGAAGAGACTGGACAGGCTGCGGGATATGATACGGAAGTGGGACAGTGTGGATCGTGCACGCATCGACCTTCGCCACTGGCTCCACAGCAAGCAGGAGGAACTCCAGGAGATGGAGGATAACCCTTCCAAACTGCACGCTGAGGCCGCTGACCTTGACATACAGAGACTGCAGGTAAAATGAACATTTTTCTTCCTCCTGCTTTCTTGCTTTCTGCATGTCAGTCTTTCTTTCTTTGTATGTTTGTTTAGAATTTTTTTTAAAGAAAAGCAAAACAAATTTTTTGTTTTTTGTTGTCTATTTATTTTGTTTTGTTTTAGGGGATTATATTTAGAGTTGTTTTTAGCAGTTCTGCTTGTTCCTACCGAAAAGTTGAAAATGATGTGTGTTTGTGAAGCTGTGTCTGATGACATTAAAGTTTTGAAAGGAATGTTTGAATTGTAAGTAAATTTTTTTTTCATGAGTTTTGCGTCTGTGGGTTATTGTTGAAAGATTTCAGACCTTGCTGAAATCATCACTGTTTAATTTTTTTTTTAATTTCTCAATAACAAAAGCAAGAAAGATTACGATGACAAGAGTAGAGGGGTGGGATTCTTCAGGATACAAATCAGAAGGAGTTATACAATATGCTATTTCTCTGTTTTTAACAGCATTTCCGCGATGAAGTGGCAGCTAAAGGTCCAGCGATTGAGGAACTGCTGACTCAGTATCGCTCACTGACGCAACACAACCCCTCTCTGGCAGATCCCGTTGTCAGGGCCGTTCGTGACGATTGGGAAGAGCTTCTGGGACAGATCGACAATCTCTTGTCTGCCCGCGACTCCGAACGACAATCTGCACGAGAGCTGCAATCCATGCAGGACACCATGGACCAAGACCTGGAGGACTACGCCCGAGAGCTGGATCGCATTGACAAGGCAGAGACTACTATGGAAGAGAAGGGCATACAGATGAAGGTAAGGGAATTTTTGTGGCGTTGTTTTGTTCTTTTATGATTTTTGTTTGGTTCGTTTTGTTGCGGTTTTTGTTTTGTTATGTTTTTGTACACCTATGACATCCAGGCATGGTAACCGTAAGGTTTAGAAAAAAACGAAGAGAGCAAAAAAAAAGCATGAACAAAAACCAAATCCAACCCACCTTCCAATGCCATCATGAGATAAATAAAGAAATGAAATAAAGCGATCTAAGTTAAGAGAGAGAGACTGATGAAAAAAGGATTTGTTTTTTTAGCTTAAGGTAAATGATCAGAACACATAATAAATACATTGAGCAAGGCAGATCGAAAGAGAAACCTTAACCATGACAGGTAAACATTTTCAGATTTTCTGTTCATATAAGTGTCTGTAACTTGACCACTATTTTTAGACTCCCTCCCTTTTCAGACCTAGCTGGTTTACTCAGAAAAGTTGAGGTCTTAAAAAGAGGGGTTGAATCACTCGATTCAAGTGTATCTGAATCTGTGACAGTGGCCACACATATCATGCCTGGATGTTGCATCTTCTTTTCTAAGAGTGTGGTGATTTGTAGTATAGATTGTTCTCACTTTTTTTGTAGGCTATCTTTGTACAGTAAAACCTGCTTGGACCTGTTGTGCTTTTAGTGACAGCCAGTTGTGCTTTGTTGCAGAGTAAAGGCTTTTTTTTCTAATTTGACTGATTAGATCTTGAGCTACTGTAGATATATACTGTTGCAGAGTGTGTCAGATTTCCTTGTGTTTGTGTGCATTTGTAGAAGATGGACAAGAGGGGGGAGGGGAGATTTTCGAAAATGGCAGACTGTGTCACTCTAATATTAGTCCCCTTGCACTGAGAGTTTGCAATCATGCGACACATTGAAAATTCTTATTTTTTCAGCTGAAGTGTGTACCACTTGTTGGTGCGTGTCTCGTAAATTTACAATCTACAAGAAGTTTCAGCGTTATTTTTAAGAGCAAATACACTGGTCATTAACAGCAGGTTTTACTGTAGTAGCAGGCTTCTTACTGCTTCTGACATTGTTGTTGTTTTGTACTGTTCTTGGAGGCTGTACATCTTTAGGGTGTTCGTAACCGAACATTTTAAAACTGAAGGTTTATTTTATAAGAGACATAATATACATGGGATGACTTCTCTACTGACTTTCTGTTTTACACTTTTTCCTTTCTTGCTCATATGCAGTTCACTTTTATTGTAGTTATTTTTTGAAAAACACACACAAAAAGCATCTGTCCCTACACAAAAAAACAACAGCAAAGGAAAAAAACCCACCTTACAGTTAGATTACAAATTATCATAATTTTCCCTCTCTTACTTTGAGCAGAAGTGTGAATTTAGCAACAGAAGAGCAGTATAACAAAATATAATAATTTTGAACAGATAAAGTTAAATACAACAAGTCGCGTAAGGCAAAATTACTACATTTAGTCAAGCTGTGGAACTCACAGAATGAAATTGAACGTAGTCCGCCGCTAGTGCAAAAGGCAGTGAAAGTGACGAGCCTGTTTGGCGCGGTAGCGGTTGCGCTGTGCTTCATAGCACGCTTTACTGTACTTCTCTTCGTTTTAACTTTCTGAGCGTGTTTTTAATCCAAACATATATCTATATGTTTTTGGAATCAGGAACCGACAAGGAATAAGATGAAAGTGTTTTTAAATTGATTTCGAAAATTTAATTTTGATCATAATTTTTAATTTGTTTAATTTTCAGAGCTTGTTTTTAATCCAAATATAACATATTTATATGTTTTGGGAATCAGAAAATGATGAAGAAGAAGATGAACGTAAATTTACATCGTTTTATAAAAAAAAAAAATTATTTACAATTTTCAGATTTTTAATGACCAAAGTCATTAATTAATTTTTAAGCCACCAAGCTGAAATGCAATACCGAAGTCCGGCCTTCGTCGAAGATTGCTTGGCCAAAATTTCAATCAATTTGATTGAAAAATGAGGGTGTGACAGTGCCGCCTCAACTTTTACAAAAAGCCGGATATGACGTCATCAAAGACATTTATCGAAAAAATGAAAAAAACGTCCGGGGATATCATACCCAGGAACTCTCATGTCAAATTTCATAAAGATCGGTCCAGTAGTTTACTCTGAATCGCTCTACACACACACACGCACACACACACACACACACACACACACACACACACATACACACACACACACACATACACACACACACACACGCACACACACACACACACGCACACACACACACACATACACCACGACCCTCGTCTCGATTTCCCCTCTATGTTAAAACATTTAGTCAAAACTTGACTAAATGTAAAAACAACCCAAAAAGCAGACACACACACACAGACACACATGTATCAGAAGATTAATACTTCTTATGCGTTCAAGCTTTTTATACCTCACTATAAATGCTCAGAAAAGTTATGGTTATTCCGGTTTTTCTGCAAATGATTTTGTTCACATTTAGCACATGACAGTTTTTATTTCTGATTTTTTTTCCAAGCTATTTGTGCACTTCATAATGTTTCAGAATAGGTTCAGATATGTTTCTCTAACCAAGATGAATGTGCACCAGATAAGTTTGATTTTGCACCTGGAATTGGAAGCAAGCCAGAATATCAAATCACGTTTCCCAACCTGATAACCAGAACTAAATCATATCACTCAAATTGTTTGTTTGTTTGTTTGTTTGTTTTTTAATTGGATCTAGGTTTTGCTAATTTCATTCACAACAAATCAAATGACATTAGTCGAATCAGGAGTTTTCTTGTCAAAATGATTTTGATAGTAAAATAGAAATGAATCGCATTAAGATTTTGTTGCAACTTTATACTTTTTCTGTCTTTTTTTTCTTTTCGTTTTCTCATTTCCTTTTCATATCTTAAAATTTCATTTTTTTCATGTCTTTCTTTCTTGTTTTTTTTTCTGTTGTAAAATCTCTTTTTTGTGTATTCTTTCAACAGTGCACATGGTGTATTGTTCCACTTTGTTTCTTTCAATTTCTGTATCCAGTTTTGTTTTGTTTTCTTAAATATTATGTTATTCACTTATTGTATGTTATTTTACTTTTTTCACTCTGAGTGTATGCTTCTTATATTTTCTTATATTTTCTCTTTTTTCTTTTTTATGTCTTCTCAATTTTCTTAAGTTTTGTTACGAAATTAAGACTTTTTTAAGCACAAAAAAAGCATTTATAGTGAGTTTTGTGAATTTGCTTTACAGTTATACTGCCAAGCAAGCTATTTCCGAGCATAGCGTAAGCAGTGCTAGTGTAATTTTCAGGTTAGATTATTTATATTTTAGAGGTACATGTAATTACTCAAAATTGCATGCCAGTTTCTGCCTAGTTTTTTTCTTCTGATTTTTTCTTTTAATATTCTTTTTGCGTGGATGTATGCATTTGTTTATTATTTTAAAATACACAACCTACAGAATGATTGAGAATGAGAGTTTATTGAAATCCTGGAACCTGACAGCCTCCAAGAACAAACAAAACATGGTTAATTTTATAAATGACAAACAAAAGGAGACTGAAGATTTGTCCCAAAGCCAATGATGTTGAGGCCACATGTCACCATACTTTATCTCAGCATTCTTTTCCTTTTCTTTTTCATCATCATGGTGTGGGAGTAGTGGGGTTCCTCATTGCATATTCTGTTTGTGTGTACATGTACTCATCCGTTTTTCATCATGCCAAACCTCTTGTCATACCCAATGTTTTGAAGTATTTCTCTTGATCATGTTTATTGTTATTATTACATGTATTAACCAGATTTACTGTTTCTGTGTGTTCTTCAACATTGCACTGTTGCTGTGTTTGGGAATTTTCCCTAAGCTGTGAAAAACGTTTCATTTGTGTTTTTGCAAATGTACCTTGATGAAAAGGGAAAGATGAGAGGAGGATATGTTAATTTGAAGTACAACGGGAAGTTGTGCAAATGCAGCACACCTACCTAGAAACTTACGAAAGACTGCGTTTAAAGCACGAAAGCGTGCATGTACACACACACACACGGACATGAACACAGACACACTGGTGTCCCAAAAGCAAGCTCACTGTCAAAGTGTTTCTCTCTCAGCGTAAACAAAAATCGTAGATGTTTGCAGCTGGCTAAACAATACAGAAACCGTAAGCACACACACACACACACACACACACACGAACATGAACACAGACACATCTAACCATACAGACACACTGGAACGCGACTACGCAGACATAAACAGACGCACATCAACAGCACTTGCTCTCTCTCTCTCTCTCTCTCTCTCTCTCTCTCTCTCTCTCTCTCTCTCTCTCTCTCTCTCACCCCTCACCCCTCTCATGCCAGTTATACATAACCCTCAAGAACAAACCCATGAAGAAACAAGCATTCCTTCATCACCAAGATCAATTGCTATTGAATATATAATTAACTTTAGCCAGTACCTTCAAATGCCGTTTGCTCTGAAAGCGTCGCCGTACACTTAGCATTATTTTCTGATTATCAAATCGATCCCATATCATGAACGCTATGCTTGCATTCACGGGTGACCAGAATAATGTTTGAATTTCGGGTGCCTGTACTGGCCAGAGGACGTTTTAAGACTTGACCGGCCCCGAATCTTCTAATCAGCTTAGATTCCAGAGCTGTGCTGTACATAGGTCAGCATTTTATTTTATCTGTTTGTTGCCAAGGGAAAATATTGACCCACATATGTGAAACGTTACAGTAAGACAGAGGTGTGAATTCAAACAAATAGAGGCGAAGAACAGGGGGCAGAGCTAGTTCAGATGGGAGTGGGGAGGGAGAAGGGGGGGGGGGGTGGTGAGAGGTGATGGGTGATGGGGAGTGAGTGAGAGGGGTGTTTTTGGCACTAGCTGCAAGTCTTTGAGGAAAAAGGTTGCCCCAGATATTTTGAAGTGTGACATTATAATGTCTGTCTGTATCTGTGTGTGGTAGCCTGCGTGAGTGTGGACGCGTGTCAGTGTATGTGCGTGCGTGTTTGTGTCCAGCTGTCTGTCTGTGCGGGCGCGCCTGCCGCTACCTACGTCTATGTGCGTGCGTGTAACCGGTAAGTGTTGCGAACTTGTCACCGAAATGCCAGTCACTGAGTCTTGCAAACCTAGATAAGGTGACATGCATGCATTGTTTAATCGTGAAATCAGAAGCCCTCGCCTAGTATGCGGGGGAAATAGGTCTCCCCAACACTTCATCGATAGCTATAAGCATTCAGTCTCGCCCACTGACAACCCGACCTTATAATACACCTATCCGTCACAAGAGTGTAGTCATCGCAGAATGCACACGACTGGAATAATGCGATCGCCCGGTGCGCCTAGCGTGTGGCGAAATATTCGCTCGATGATACCACCTGAACCATTTGTTAGCCTGCAATCCAACGCCCGCGTTTTATCTCTTAAAATGTTATGTGTCGTTCACCCGTCACTCGTACATACAC
Organism: Littorina saxatilis; assembly: GCF_037325665.1. Classification (NCBI taxonomy): domain Eukaryota; kingdom Metazoa; phylum Mollusca; class Gastropoda; order Littorinimorpha; family Littorinidae; genus Littorina; species Littorina saxatilis. Next base: position 44,383,249 of record NC_090261.1, read on the forward strand.
ACATACCCGATTATACTACTTCTCCTACCCGGGACACTCACACATACACACACGCGCGCTTTAAACTCTGCAAAAGCTCACACTAACGACGTTGCGACTGGCGGCTTTGGGACTGAGACTATAAGCTTTTGCAGCTAAGGCTACATGTACGTGCTGATACTGTGCAACTCTCAACGACCTGAGAGGTAAAGTGCTGCCACACACACGGAGAAAGAACGCTTTGGAAGTCTGTGTAATCCTCAGTGCCAGAGCGGAGAATTCCATGCAGTTTTGGGTGCTGCCTTAGACTGTGACAAGTCAGACTGTGTCGGCCACAACTTTTGGTGCTAACCCTCGTGTCTTCAAGTAAATTCAGGGACATTCTCTGCGTTGAAGACAGCTTGCCGATGCCACGGTGCTATTTCATGATAAGGGAGGAACTGTACTGCGAATAATGAATGGAATTATTGATTCTTCGATTCTTGACTTCTTTGACTGACTGGCACGGGCGAACAGAGCCAAGAGAGAAAGCGATCGAAAGTATACCGACCTCGCTAACAGCACAGAGAATTTGTCGCAGTGATGGCAGAAAACCTCCACGTCTCAGTGATGGATTGACAAGAGTTGTGCTATTTTGCGCGAGGAGTCAATTTGCTGGGCTTCTACGATCTCAGTCTACTGGTTTTATTTTTTAACACAGTGTAAGTATCAAACACTCTTAGTCATTTGTCTTATACCTACGTTGATTGGGTTAGGCTTACCGTGTATTGACTGGAATAGCTTTACAGTGTATTGATTGGAAAAGGTTTACATTGTAAGTAAATAACTGTGTAGCTGCACTTGAACATCCTGTGTAGTGAAATATTATATGGTTGGTCCTTATTCATGTGTTGCTTAGGAAATTGTAATGCATAGTTCGATAGTTCGGTGTTCACTGGATGGGTGTTCAGTAGATGGATACTTTAGTTTTTGGTCAATGTCATGCGGATACTAGGTGTACTTCTTTTGAGTTGTTCCACTGTGTCAGTCAGCTGTCTTTTCGTGCCCAGGCTTTCAGTGTACACTGATTCTGTTTGACCACATGTATTCTGATTTCATCCACCTGTATTCGAAATTCACCTGCAGTGTGCTGTATGCTCTCTCTTATTTTCCCTACCTGTTTCACGAGTGGCAATCTTTCCAATGCTGCGTCTCTGTCTTGTGTCCATGTACTCTGTCCTAACACAATAGCTGATGCAGGCTTCTTTATCTTTGGCTGGGCTTGAGTCTCTCTTATATATGCGTGGTGTGCTGTTTGGGTGTTTTAACCAAATGCGAGTATCTGTCACTTTTGAACCACATATTCGACGCTGACAGTTTCTGAAGAAAAAAACCCAACTTCCTCGGGACTGCTTGCATAACAGAGGAGTGCATATTTTAAGCAACTGCACTGTGTAACAAATTCTTTTTTTTACCTCTGTGAGGTATTGAGTACAACTTTGTTCTTGTAGCGGTGGAGACGGTGAAGCTTGCAATATTATTGTTACCCCAGTTTGTCGATGACAGTTTTGAGGGTGCTTGTGGCTACGGCCTTTTAGCTCTCTTTGATTTTTGGGGTGATGGAAATACAGAACCAATGGTAGAGTTCATTTCTTGTGTTGTAGAGGTCGTAGACTTGCACTATCTGTTGTGTCAAGTGAGCATTTAGAGATTGTCCCTGTTGCGTCTGTATGTCTGTTTGTCTGTCTGTTTGTCTGTCTGTCTGGCCGTCTGTTTGTTAGTCTGTCTGTAAGTACATGCGTCGCACACAAATATTACGACTTGCACCAGCTCTTATAATCTCTTCAATATATACATCTGAGCTCTTGATTGTGTGTACTTCAACGATTTCTTCTGCATGTGTCCGCGTTCTCATAGAAAACTGTACCCTTTGACTTGCCCACAGCACTGCCACTGTTACTTTGCTTCTTTCCCACCTTACCGCTTAGAAATCCTTTCTGCCTGTCAAGACAAGTCCAATGAGTATTGCAATGTACACGCACCCAATATACCCGTACCCTGCAACTTCACGGCTGTATGGCGATCGATTCTGTTTAGATATCGCTTTTATGTTTACCACCCTACGCATTTTACCCTCACCCCCACTCCGTACTCACCAACGACTGTTGAAAGGTAGATGACGACGACTGGATATATTAATGTCCTACAGGCACACATACGTTTGTCATCTTAAAGACAGGAATGGCGTTATATGATACAATTGAAAGGTAGATGTACATCTGCTCTGACCCCTTTACCTACCCTTGACATGGTGTAGTCGGGGGAGGTCTTCGCATTCAGACCGGAGATAAATCAACGGTCATGCAAAGTGACACACTATTGAGCACTTGACAATGATTTATAGGACGGTGACTTTTCCCTAGCTTGGTATCCATTCATATCAAACACCCTTCCCAAGAGCGCTCGCAGAAATACTCAGTTTAAGTTGACCTGAGCACAGCAGCCGTTCAGCGACGAAAACTTGGTCATTGCACTAGTCGTACAGGTGAATGGTGTTAATTTTGTGTACGTATGACGCAGGAAATAGAAAGGGTAATACATTTCTATACCGACCTTGCATATGACACGAAGGACTACTGTAGAGCTTGTTGGCAACTTGTGAAAGAGGAGAGTCAACATTGTAGACACGGTGTTTTGATTTAGTGACCCCGGCACGTTCTCGAAGGTGTTTCAATGTCGAAACTTACAGGGAAACCATAGTCATGTTTCCCAGCAGTTGGTTAATGAAGTAATGATATGAATAAAAATAAAATGAAAGAAATATTATTACTGCAGCAAAGAAAGCGCGGTCTGTCTGAATGTTTGTTGTTGTTGAAGCAATGTCTTTTAGCTATTTTGCCAGCTTGAGCTCATCCTGAACTCAGGTCAAAATGAGTTCGGCTCATTCTCTCCCTGACAGGATGCCTTGAGTTTCCTTGTCTGGCAAGGAAACCGATTCTTTTTAATTTTTTTTTCTTAACATATTTAGAGCTTTTTACATTTGGTCAAATTTTGACTAAATGTTTTAACGTAACGGGGGAATCGAGACGAGGGTCGTGGTGTATGTGCGTGCGTGCGTGTGTGTGTGTGTCTGTCTGTGTGTGTGTGTAGAGCGATTCAGACTAAACTACTGGACCGATCTTTATGAAATTTGACATGAGAGTTCCTGGGTATGAAATCCCCATACGTTTTTTTCATTTTTTGATAAATGTCTTTGATGACGTCATATCCGGCTTTTCGTGAAAGTTGAAGCGCAAAGAGCATAATTGTAAAGTTATGATGTTGCGCTATATAAATGCTCATTTATTATTATTATTATTACTGTCACGCCCTCATTTTTCAACCAAATTGGTTGAAATTTTGGTCAAGTAATCTTCGACGAAGCCCGGACTTCGGTATTGCATTTCAGCTGGGTGGCTTAAAAATTACTTAATGACTTTGGTCATTAAAAAACTGAAAATTGTAAAAAATAAAACTTTTTTATAAAACGATCCAAATTTACATTCATCTTATGCTCCATCATTTGCTGATTCCAAAAACATATAAATATGTTATATTTGGATTAAAAACAAGCTCTGAAAATTAAATATATAAAAATTAATATGAAAATTAAATTTTCGAAATCAATTTAAAAACACTTTCATCTTATTCCTTGTCGGTTCCTGATTCCAAAAACATATAGATATGATATGTTTGGATTAAAAACACGCTCAGAAAGTTAAAACGAAGAGAGGTACAGAAAAGCGTGCTATCCTTCTCAGCGCAAGTACTACCCCGCTCTTCTTGTCAATTTCACTGCCTTTGCCGTGAGCGGTGGACTGACGATGCTACGAGTATACGGTCTTGCTGCGTTGCATTGCGTTCAGTTTCATTCTGTGAGTTCGACAGCTACTTGACTAAATGTTGTATTTTCGCCTTACGCGACTTGTTGTAATGTATTATTGATATAAGCAGATTCGCGATCGTCGATAATGATTTTTCATGGTGTTTTGTAATTTTTAAATTACAAAGGAATTGATATGTAAGACAGTTTCAAGCGAGCTATTTTTCGCGGCTGTATTTACTGTGCAAACAACTCTAAATATGGCAAAAGTGTCACGTGATAATCAACCGTTTGGTTTCGGCGCTAACTGGAGCAGACGATTTTTTCTGTAACCAGTTGACAGTGATGAAACCATATATTACGGTCTCCTTCCGGCAGCAGTCCCAAAATTTCGACTTGTTTTGACCTTAGAACGATGTCTTTATCATAACTGTGAAGAACAGAACGGAGATCACTGTCGAAGTCGGCCAATCTGCAATCATTTTCGCCTCGAACACTGATCTCAAATTTAGATCAGTGCTCGCGAAAACCATATGGGAGATAACTCTGTATTTTTGTTTTGATAGATTCGCGTAGGACTTTTAAGCGTCGGGTCAGGGAGAGAATGAGCCGAACTCATTTTGACCTGAGTTCAGGATGGCTTGAGCTGAGCAAGACTTGTACATGTAGCAGAAAGTAGTCCTTGGTTCGGAACCGAATGGTCTGTTTGCTGTGAAGCATAATTATAGCATAGAGAGAAAGAGAAGGGTGCTTAGACCACGGTGGGGAAAAAGACTGGCAAGAGAAAATGAAGACCAACCCAGAACCTTTTGAATTTATTGTCCCAGTGTTAGCTCAGCGAGACCTGCGTTAAAGGTACTGTCTTCCCCGCTTACATGGTCATGTTCACCGCCACAGGTTTTTCTTGGGAACACACACCAAAAGGAAACAGCCTAAGCTGCTTTCTGTGCACTGACTGCGTTTTGTGCAGAGTTGGGATTATTGCTGAATTAATTTCGTCAGTGACACCTGTGTCAATCAGCACAATTAATTCAGCAAAAGAAAACAAATCCATCGATGCACAAATAAGAGCCATGCAGGCTGTTGATGTTGGTATGTGTCCAAGTGGAAGGATGTTCTTGCTCCCATGTAAAAGCCTGGACACATCTTGGATGGTCAACATGTTTATTTACACAAGAAGGACTATCATTTTATCAGGAGGGTTCTTGTGGAATCGAGTGTTGTGCTACTGCCTGCTATGGACACAGGGCGTGAAGAGGAAAAGAAGGCTAGAGTACACACAAATAGAAAAGACCAAATCGGATTAAGCTATTAAGTCATTGCGACAGAAGCTAATTTCTCGCACAACCAAATGCTAGGTTTGCTGTATAGAAGGTGTTGTTAAGCTTCTTTGCAATTTCAAACAAGGTTTATGTCAACTCTTTCTGAACAAAAAATCGAGGGAATGAACCGAGATCACATAATAGAAAAGAAGGTCACTGTCATGAAAAGAAGACCGTTCTGTTGTCGACAGGCGCACAGAATGACACCTGAAAGTAAATATCTTCCAGAAGTGACAGGTGAACTCGGTCATGACGGTTTTACCAGCAACAAGGATCAAAGAAACAATTCCCCTTTTCACCCGTTTCAGCTCGGTCTAGCCACCCGAGCAAATCCCATCAAATATGCTCACTTTGCAAATCTCTCTCCTGCTTAGCCGCTGTCCTTTTCTCCAGAGTTGTGGGAGTGGAAAAAAATGCGTGAAGACTAAACCGGAACCCGAAGGTTGAGATCGAGCTAACCTGAGTCGGCGGGGGGTTGCCCTCGAGGCGAGTAACTGCTAATTCCACCCGGATTAGGTCCTCTCTTTGCATAGCTCTAGGGCTAGTGTTTATACTTTCAATACTGGCTTTTGAGTCTGATTGATCGCGTCTTGATAGATTCTGACAGGACAGTTCAAGAGGTTCAAGTGAGAATCTGTATCGATCTTTCCCTGTGTTGCTTGTTTGAGACTTTTTCTCCTTTCCTTGAGTCAAGTTGAGTGACTTGTGCAAATCTTGAAGACTTGGACTGTTGTAGTTGTTGTCAAAATCCTGCTTCTTTTCTTTCTATTGTATACCCTTTTCAAAGTGTTGTAGTCGAACGTCGAGTGTTATTTGGGCCATTTGCCATTTAGCTTGTAAAGTATATATACCATCCACACGTGCACCGAATGTATCCATATATGTCACTGCCTTTTTCTGGCTCCGCGAATGCTTCCCTGTGTCTCTTTATTCAGTTTCATTTGAAACAATGAATTCTACAACAATTTGACCTGACACCCACCTCCATTGAAAGGGTGTACGATCTGATTTTAAACATTCTAAAAAAGAAAGGTGTGATTTCAGCCATTTTGATTCTTTTTATTGTCAAGCTCCTCAATGGAAGTATATTTGGAATGTTGTTGCAAGGTCATGTCCATGTCATTTTTTGTGTACACCGTATCTTCTATTTGGACGATCGTTTGTTGGTATAGTTTGCCTTTTGTGTGTGTGTGAGAGATGTGGTGAATTTTACCTGTGTACATCACGTTACCGGCAGCTGCTTTGAAACCTGTTGTACTTTTGTTGTAATACGAATCACACCTGTTTATGTCATATGGCATCATCACTTTGTACTTCAACGCACGAGCATGGCGCTTGACACCACTCGTTTCTATTAATTCTTGTCACCACCTATCTCTTTTATTGATAACTCACAACGCTACTCTGAACTGTTATCATCACCTCATTGTTTCTCTCTGCTACACGGAATGGTTCTCTGACTGAAGAGACAATAATTGTGTCTTCTATGCATGACTCTTCTAATATCTGTATGGTGACTTGTGCCCTAAACATTTACATGGGTGAAACTTTTCCGCCCTGATCCGCCAAATGGAAATTGGTTAAATAGGGAATTCCTTATTTTGAAAATCTGTTTTTTTTTTGTTTGTTTTTTTCGCCGGCGATCCGATCCGTATTTCTCCTAACACAGTGACCGGACATCGCTGAGTCTTTGTTTCACTGGGCGCGCGAATTATCGGACTACAGCTTGGCATTTGTTACATTGTTTAATGTGCAAATTTGTGTGTTTGATATACCAGGAGAGGCCTACTTTTACCCTTAAAAACCTGATTTTTCGTTTTCTTCTGAGCCCCCCTGGGCCCCCAAGCAGGGCGTTGCCCCTGCACCCCACCAGGGCCTGGGCGGCCCCTGGACCCCGGCCTCATTTTCCTTATTTTCAATTCTGATCAGTTTCACCCATGCATTTAATTGTTGTCTGGTTTTCAAATAAAAATCAACACATCAGCTACAATGGGAAAAATCATGTCCACAATTTGTGGTAAAATACGTGAACAATCATCAATAATGGTTTTTATGTGCATTGAGTATATAGTCTTGCAGTAGGATAGAGAGTGATTGATAGTTGCAGAAAAAGTAGGGCTGTGTGCAATTTGAATTATGCCATGTGTATAGTGTGCACATTTTGGTTGCACTAGGCTTGCTTGATATTAGTAATTTTGCATGTAGACAGGCAGCGACAAGCTTATAAGCAAAATTGTGTGCTTTCATTGCTTTGTTGTGCACGACAGCATAGCCAGCATACGTGTGAGGTATAATATAGCATTGCCTTTATGTGCATGCGTGTTTTTGTTTGCAGAACATTGTTTAGATATTAAAATGACCAGACATAATCAGGATGCATTTTTAATAGAACACACGCAATACATTCCAACACACGAAGCCCCTATGTGTCTGTACGTACGAGAAACGTGTTTCTCTCAATGACCTAGACTGTTTAAGTGAATTACATGCACGAGATATTGACGACCATACAATTAAGCCGCTATGTCTATGCGCAAAGTGTTCTTTCTATAGGAGGAGATTTGTAGGGGCTGGGGCAATACTGGAAAGCTTCTTTTGATGACCTAATACAGTGTTACACACTCGCCAAAAATAAGTCCACAAAGAAGACAGTTTAGTGTGAGGTAATCATTCAGCCTTCACGAAGGTCCCATCCCAAACGCTGTCTATCCGAACAAAGGAGAAGAATAGGAACATCTGCCCAAGAAGGTCCTGTATAACTTAAAAATGTTGGTAATTGACCACAAACAGGATTCAACGCGCTTTTATGTTGTCAGGATAGACCAACTTCACTTTTGCGAACGTAACATGTAAGTCCTTTCAGGATGAGGTGGCGAATAACAATTCGAGTCATTTTAGACAGGCAAGGTCACCTGATGAAGAAAAGTGTGTTAAGAATGGGCTGACCAAGATGAACAGTGCATTTCCCCGATACCCCGATGTAACAGAATAACTTTATAAGATAGAGCTGCTGAAGACAGAAAGCACCTATATATTGGTGTAATTTTAAGTACAGTTCCGAAGGTTTTGACCAAATCCCCCCCACCCTTTAAAGCACCACTACGAAATGCATTCGTTGATATCACAAGGTCATATTGGCTTTGATCTGAAAAAAACAATTTTGACAACTACACGAAAGAGTAGCACGCAGGGCCTCGACACAGACAATATGGGCCAGAACGTATCACCATAAAGGGTATAACAATGCAGTTCAAGCATTGATTGTTTCCAGCAGACCATAGGGGCTTCGACCTGCAACAGAATACTTTAGCAAGCATGCATACCAACCACTGTTTTTTCTCCCTCTCTGTCACTGTGTCCGCTGCATGTGTAAGTAATGCCTGTCTGCTCCCTCCCCTTCCACAGACCATCAGAAAGCGATGCCGCGCCACCCAGACACGCCGCGTGCCGGACCATCGTCAGTCCTTTGACACCGACTCCGACGGCTTGGACCCCTTCCAATTCCGCTCACCACGAGGTCCTAGAGGAGGAGGGCCAGGAGGAGGAGGAGGAAGTGGAGGAGGAGGGCCAGGAAGCGGAGGAGGAGGAGGAGGAGCTAGGGGACCTCACCTGAGGCGGTCTCACGGGAACGTGTCGGGTTCACCGCGATCACCTCTGGACCGCAGCAGTCATCGCCGCTTCAACGACTCCCAGGACTTCAAGAAGGGGGCTGCCGCAGCCGCTGCTCTTGACTCTGAGAGCGAGGAGTCGGGCTACGGGGAGACCTATGGGGAGACCATGCAGGCCTCCAGCTTCGACACGCACATGGACGAGCCCTCTTACTGGAACGGCTCTGAAACGGGTGGCAAGGAGACTCCGGGCAACGTTCTGTACGAGTCGGATGACGAATCGGCTGCTAGCTACATCTCGGGCATCTTTCTCCCTGTGGACCCCGAGTCTCTGAGAGATGCCACCTCGCAGACCCCAGGGTTCGCTAAGGTTCAGACTATGGACGTTCCCCCTTCCATGAACAGATCTCATCACACTCAGACCTTGGTCCCACCTCGCAACGCCTCCATGCAGACGTCCAACACCTCGCTGCATTCCATCGGAGCGCAGACCAAGTCGCGCAGCGGCTCGCGCTCCAATTTGCTCAAGTCCATCCTCCTGGAGGTGAAGGACATCAAGCGCCAGCAGGGCGTGGACGTCAGTGACACAGAGTCCATCGCCTCTGACGTCACTATCCGCAAGGAGACGCTGGAGATGCTGTACCGTGACGTCACGGCGCTACGTAACGCCGGGGCGAGGGGCAACGCCATGACGCAGACTGTGCAGGAGCAGCACACACAGACTGCGACGAGAATGTTTCCCGAAGGAGACCCCCAACAGCAGGCCCGCCAGGAGAGGCTTCAGGGGATGCTGGCTGAGCTGAAGAACCTCAAAGGGGACAGTTCTGGAGGAGGAGGCACGGACACGAACGCCACCCCCTCCCGGTATCAGAGCACCCCTCACAGCATCACTGACTTTGACCAGAGGACCCCTTCTCGATCCTTAGCCCGCACCACGCCTGCGAGGTTCGAATCCCCTGTCGCCTCCCCTGCACCTGCATCGCACGCCGCGTCCCATCACACGATGAACGGGTTCGGCGGCGTGCACTTCGCCCACCCGCCCGAACAGTCCTACTCCATGCCAGCTCTCAACAACCAACAGCCCATGGGAGGCTACGGCCACAGGAGAGTGACTCAGGAGGATATCAACGCTATCAGCGATCGCTTGGACAGGCTGCAGAACTATCAGATGCCTCCTCGGCGGCAGCTACCCCCTATGCCCCCACCTCAAGCTCCGCCACTACCACCGCCACCACCACCCCCAGCCCCTGCCCCCGCCATGGCTCTTCCTATTTTCTACTCCCCTCCCTCCCCTCGGCGATACAGAGTGCGTCAGTTCCGTCGATCCTACGACGACATGGACGCTTTGTCCGACGACGATACCCACGTCCTTCGACGACGAGGACGAAGTCATCACAGTATGGGTGACGTCAGAGGACGATATCACCTGGACGACGCTTTGGACGAGGCGACGGAAGCATCTAGGGAGTTAAGACGCGTGTCTTCCAAAATGAAAAGAAATTTGAGAGACGAACTTGGAAAGCATGGGTACTAGATGCGTGAAACATAGAGAAGATTAGATGTTTTTTCTCCGTTCTTTGTCCACTATTTTGTATGGGAACTATGAGGCACATGTCTCGAAACAATAAAACAAAATTATGAGCAAGAAAAGATTGGCACTCTAAAAACAGTGTTAATTGAGGTTTGTTAATCTTTCCTTTGTCTACGACATTGTATGGGAACTAAGCCACATTTTTTGAGAAATTAAACTTGAGAGACAGTTTAAAAAAAAAAAAGGCCCCAGATACATGAAACAGAAAAGATTTAAATTTTCTATTTTTTCTCGGTCAGCATTGTATAGTAATGCCAGTCCAAGGTACAAGTAAGCTGTTTTCCCGAGAGTGTTTTTGATATTGGAAAATCCAAGAAATGAATACTACTTTATACTCGATATCGGACGTGTTACAGATAAAAGCGTCTGTCTGACATTGTTGACATTAATGCTGGATAGGTTTATATACTATACCGAGAAACGCTGAAAGATGTTTGACTACCTGAACGTAATACGCTTTGATGTCGAGTTAAAATTCAGAGAGAGAAAACAAAATGGACCTTTACAAAACAAACTGTTCAATGCAAATATTGACACCTCTCCTCGATTTTCTTTGACAAAAGGAATTAGCCTTTTCACGCATGAAACACAGGAGCGTGTCTTTTGACTTTCAGAAAGCTCTGTAAGCGGTGAATAGCGCGTTCGACTGAAATAACGTTTGTAAGTTAGCTGCCATATTCTTCCAAACGTCCTATGTAGTACTGCACGAAAAATCAGTACTTGCCATTTGCCATTATTTCCAGTGATATAAGCAGATATAATCGATGCTAAACAACAAACTTGATACGGAGAATCAAGGAAAACGGCAGGTAAAGACAATGATTGCGTCCAAAACAACTTGCATAGAGTATTATATTTTTTAATGAGTCATTCTTGCATCTGATCATTCCTTTTGTGACAACAATGGCAGCAGCGAGAATGATTTTTCCCCTTGATTTTACAACTGATGTGTGATCTGACTTTAAACAGAATCGTATATGATTATGTTTGTGCAGCACAGTTTTGTGTGTTTGGAGATTGGTGTGCGTGATTTTCTGTCCATTTCACTTTTGTTTTAAGTTTGGATGATTCGCATTTTGTAAACGTATGGCTATTATTGAAGGTGGGATGTTCAAGTTGTTTTCAGAGCCGATGAAAATGATAACTTTTGATTTTGTTTAAATGAGATTCATGACCGGTATTATACAGAAATATGCCTTCGAGTATTCGAGAATGATTGGTGTCAAGGGCTTGGAAGTAACGTGACTTTACGGCGTATTCGTGAATGCTTTCAGTGACAATGTAGATTTGATCATTAAACTGATGTTTACATGGTGTAAGAAAGCTTTAAATCGGACAGAACTCTATATTATCGTAGCACTATCCTGGGTTGAACAAATTGGAAGAAATAATCACTATGTCTCGTGCTCTCTATGCGTCGTTCAATTTTAATGTCCAGTTATATTTCATTTTGATTGATTTCATGTCGTAAATGACAAGTAAATGAATTACAAAAGCTGTTAATTCCTTCTTGAAAATATCACAATAATGCACTAGTTTGGCACATGGACCAACACCCAAATTTACTGTGAGACCGTCCGGATGGATGATTCTTCTGTCCCACGGAGCTGTGTCCATTAGGGAATGGGCTTGTTGGTTCGCTAGTTAAGTTTGAGACCGTCCTTCTTCCCCATAGCCTCATATCGCTAGAAGGTGATCCCGTGATTGGGGTGTTTCCGTGATTGAAATCATTATAACATCGTTTGCCCGTTCAACCTCGGTCCTCTTCTGTCCCTTCCAGACTGTCCGATTTGCCTCACTATCCCCATTTTCAAGCCCAAAGATTGTACTTTATCCACGTGTGTTAGCTAGCGGCATTGGAGCCGATTTGCCTTGTATTTGTCTCAGGACGAAGTCTCACAATTTACAGAGGCTTTCCATTTGTCCCTGTAAGTTCATGACATATCAAATATTACTGTAAGATAAGTTCAAGTTCGTGACTTTCAACCTAATTCCAAATCTGCCTTTGAGACAAGAATCCGTCTGTTCTAACTGCGTGATGGGTACAGTGAAAGCGTGACGTGTGTCAGTGTATTGTATATAAGGGAAAGCTTTGCCAGGAATGCCTGTCAGTTTCGTCTCCATAGAAATCCAAAGAGTTTGATATCAATCTGTGTTATAATTCTAGCTCGGCGGTAGTTTTTCCGTCTTGTATGTGAGTTGGCCACTGGTACACAGAGTAGGAGAAACAGGTATTGCTGTTTATTGTCCGTACGATACCTTTGTTAATTTGCATATATATTTAAGCCAGTCCAAAACGATGTCTACTTTTTTTGACATTACTCGCATATATAAATACAAAAATAGTCCCAGCTTTGTGAAAATGTTTCATCCCGTTATGAAAGTAATGGAAGTGCGCGTGGATATTCCTCTGAATGTATATGTGTGTACTGCAGATGAATATATTTGTGTGTACTGTAGATGAATGTATATGTGTGTAGTCTAGATGTATACTCGCGACATTCCAGTCCGTATCGTGTCATCATGTTTTCGATGACCGCGTTTTGCTGTGATAAAGGCTCATCGCATCACATCATCATGTTTGATGCGTGTGTGTGTATGTGTCTTGAAATAGAGTAGTTTTTAGCTCCTTGAAGAATACTGCCGTTTATATTCGATGTGATATTTAGTTTACCTTGGTGTACTTTTCATTTTGTTGGTTTAGTGTTTTTGTTTACATTGATTTGTGATGAAGGAAAACGAATGTCTTTTGTTTTCGTTGAGCATGTTTTTATTGAACCAACTTTTTGTGTGTTTGTTGTTGCTGTTTTGTGTGTGTGCGTTTGTTTATATTTCTTGTGTTATCCTTTGTTCTTTTCTGTTTGTTAATTCTACTTTAAATTATAGATGTTTGATCGTTCGATGTAAGGGTAACGGTCTGCACATTTTTGGTAAAGGAGTAAGTATGTCTCAAAATGTCATTTAATTTTTTAATTTTGCTTTTTGTATTCTCGGAACCTAATAACCTCATATGGCATCAATCAAATATAAAATATGAAATATAGAAACGAAAATCAAATAACGTACAGTATAAATGTTTGATTTTCTTTCTCATATTGTCAATGTCATGTACATTTTTCTTGTGGCGATTTAACGTTTTTGTGGGTTGAAAAGTGAAGTGTTAGATCGTTTGTGATACTCCTCGGTCAGTGTGTACGGGCCGAAGACAGTTCGGTCTGATCTGAATTCAGAAAGAGAGAAATGCAACTGTCCAGTCTCTTTTATTAGCGTCTGAGCTTTTCTTCCTTCGAAAGAGAACTAAAGCCGCTAGAGTACATTATTTAATTGCTTGGTTTTGTCTCTGTCTCTATCTCTGTCTCTATTAGGCAACAAAAAAAAATAGGTGTGGTTACGGTAACATAGCCCCAAAAAATAGGGTAGGAAGGCAGGCAATCACTTTTTTTTTTAACTTTTTTTTTCTAATGTGTACAAATTAAACCTACTTGACAGGGAAATAAGTCTACGACTCGGGCGCTTTCGCTTTCATTGCGTTTTCTGCACTCGTTTTCTTGGTTTTTGTGATTTTTTTTGGACAAATGTAATAAAAAGTTATAGGGTCGGCCCCTAAAAATAGGGTAGGTCGGGTTACCGTAACCACACCTATTTCTTTTTAGGCCTTATCTCTTTGTCTCTCTGTAAACTGTCATCGTTTATGTCAGTATTTATTATTTATTTTTGTAAGCCAGTCCAGCATTGTTTCCGTCCATTACACATTTTATGCTTGCGAGTTTGAGTTGATTACAATTCACGTTTATCTTCTGTGATTGTTTTCCGTCCAATTATTTGTTTCTTGTTCGCTGCTGATATGATTTGCCAAGTTATTTTATTTGTCTGAATGTAAGCCCACAGTAGCTGCGGTAAAATCGCCATTGTGATAATATAGATACATATATTTATTTATTTATACAAGAAATGTATGAGTATATGTAAAGGAATATTTGTCAAATTAAAACATGTACGCTCATGAAAGGTGGTCAGCTTTAGTTGTGTGTGTGCGCGCGTGTGTGTGTGTGTGTGTGTGTGTGTGTAGTTTCGTGCGTGCAGTCTTGCGAGTGAGTGTGGACGAGTCAGTGTCGTGTCTTACGTGTTCCTGAAAGTGTATGTGTGTGTAGTGTGTCTGTCTGTCTGTCTGTCTGTGTCTGTTGTAATTGTTTCCAAAAGTGTTGTCTTGTATGCGCACGTGAAGTTATGTGTCTTCTGCTTCATGTATATCAGTAATGCTCGATGTTCATGAACCCCATGAACTAATTCTCTTCGGTGAGACTGAATGCTTTAGCTCGATATCACCCTTCATTCTACATTCCCGTATGTGCATGCGGTATCTGTATGATTCAGCTATCGACACAATGATTCATATACGACTTTCATCGAGATACCCATTAGATAATTCTGTCGTTATGTCAAAGAGCATAATTGTAAAGTTATGATGTTGCGCTATATAAATGCTCATTTATTATTATTATTATTAATACAGTGGAACCCCTCACAAGAACCCCCTCTCTAACGACTACCCCGCCACAACGACCTTTTTTTTAACCGATGTGTTTCCTTATATAGTTGTCACCAGTGTAGCGACCACCCCGCTCTAACGTCTAAGGACCGACCTAACAGCTTGTGTAACGACTTTGTCAGACAAAGCCAAGACTCTGTCAGTGTAACGCATCAC
This sequence comes from Littorina saxatilis, assembly GCF_037325665.1. NCBI lineage: Eukaryota > Metazoa > Mollusca > Gastropoda > Littorinimorpha > Littorinidae > Littorina > Littorina saxatilis. The sequence continues at coordinate 44,398,295 of NC_090261.1, forward strand.
AGACAAACCGGTTATAACCAGTTATAACCGTCTCGCGTAAGCAAAGGAAACTAAACCGCTGAGAGGTGTGATGGTTGGGTGGGCTGAGCCTAAACATCACAAACCAATCATCGAGAAAACAAACTCACGTGACCAACATACACCGTTCAACTCAGTCAGAATAGACAGTCTTTGGACAGAAGAGCAGTGGAGATCGACATGGCGTCTACAAATAAAATAAAATATTTAACTCTCGAAAATCGAGTGAATGTTGTGAACAGACACAAAAAGGGAGAAACTGCCATCGCGATTGCAAAAAGTCTTGATGTTGGAAAATCGCAAATTCAAAGAATTATCCAAGACAAAGAAAACATTCTGAAAAGGTGGGAAAGTGGTGACAATGCCGATCGAATGCGATCAAAGCGGCAGAAGACAACATACTCTGACGTAAATGAAAAGGTTTGGGATTGGTTCCTGGCTGCCAGAAAAAAAGAATTTTATGCGTGTGCCGCGAGATCAAAGGCAGGTCCATTGTGATAGCTGGGTGGCCTTGTTTATAGACACTGACCTTCTTCCCAGGGGTCATTGACCCAGTTTTAGCTATGAGAGGTGGTTCCCCTTTCATATCTGAGAGAGGAAACACTTCCTGCACCCGGGTCAGTGACCGAGTTTAACCTATGGGGAGTTTAACCTATGGGGCGGTCTCTTTGATGTCTTGAGAGGAAACTTGGCCAGGGTAGTACATGCACCAGAACTGGTGGACACCATGGACAATGTCAAACATGAAATCGAAGCAGTTTGCTTGAGGAAACGGTCGTCAGCAACTCAAACTTTTGTTTTCTTTTTTAAGAAAAATCTGACTTCCTTTGTGGCCCCCTGACCCCGCCCTCTGTAAGGACCCCCCTCCATAAGGACCGATTTTTGTCAACATTTTCAAGGTCGCTAGAGAGGGGTTCCACTGTACTGAATGATATAGCTCCTCATCACCGTCCACCCTTCATTCCCGTCCTTATCTGCGTACGGTATCTGTATTTTAGTATACGATTTTAGTTTACGTTGTGAGAGAAACACCGGGACAGTGAGCCTTCCTCAAGGGCAGAATATACCTGCGCAGTTTCAGCGGCACAGACGACACACTGCATATTATTGATGCTGCGATAGGGATTATGACGAGTACTTGGCCTGTTTTCCTTTCATGCAACGTGTAGCGGGCTGTGATAATCTGCAGTGCGTCGTCTGTCCTGCTGAAGTTACATAGGTGAGCGCCGGGTCTTAGGACACCAGTCGTGAATGTGTAGCCTATCTGACCTCTTATCTCAGCGTGCCGCTGGCCATGTGAAAGAAGAAGCCAAACAAACAAACAAACAAACAAAAACAGAAACAAACCTTAAACAAGCAAAGGTGGCTGGGTGACGACAACCTCTGTCCCAAGGCGGCTTCCAGCATGCTGGCCGACTGCTTTCCAAGAAAATGTAAAGGGGGACAACTCGAATATATTTAATCCACAGACCACTGTCATATCAACAAAGATTGTGAAGTAAAATGCAGGGTAGAAGGTTACAGTGAGTTAGCTGATATCGTGGCAGTCTTTCAATAAAAGACACTATTGAGGGTGCATTTAAACTCACACACAAATCATCTCAAGGTTAAAGTATATATATTAAAGGTATAGTTTTCCATTAAATAGGGCTTTGGGTGTATTCTTTGGAGTATAGTGCTGCGTCGGTTTTGTTGGGAAGGGAAGTAACTTCTGATCAAGTGTGAAGTAAAATTGCAGTTAATTCCCTGTCACCGTTAGTAATAACGCTAAATGAGTCGTTATTACGTTGGAAGATCATGCGGATACGTGATTGGACAGCAAAGGCGCATTTCCTGTCTTTTTGTACTTTTGTTTGTTTTGTACTCTTCAGTCTTGGTAATACATGTAGTCAAGTTTACTGTCCCAAATTTGGGATAGTTATTGCAATTTTCAAAACCTTCCACAGAGAGAGAGAGCCCACGCTTTCCATCCGTTCAGTTCACTCCCCTTTGTGATATTTTCACCACAGTCAGAACAAACTTAAAGATACATTCTTCTTGCAAAATCCCGCCATGTCTCATCACAGATCCTCACCAGCTTGTACATGTCTGTGATAAAAGCATATTTCATTTGAACTCATACCTAAAATCAACAGCCCAACTGACTGCTGCCAGTGCAGAGTGAGAATATTCAGCTGAATCAGTTTCATAACTGACACCACAGACCAGTGCCAACATGCGATATTGGTTTTAAAAATTCCCACTCTTGGAGAGAAAAAAAAGATGCTTTTGTGTTGATGTATGCATGCTCTTCTCCCACGCAAATTTCTGGACCTGAGATTTTTAGGCTGTGCAAATTATCCTTTACACAGAAAGGAAAAAGAACAAGAACAAATACTTTATTGCCTGTATATAAAACAGAAATTTGCCTTCAAGCCTGCCTCACAATTACAACAATGATATTGCACGAATACATTTTTAAAAGATTAATCATTAGATTAAACGTCGTTTATTATACTTTATTCCAATATAAAATATATCACTTCTCGTCTGAAAAAGAAGTAAAATGATCTATATCATGGATATGTCATATCAGAAGGTATCTTTAACCCTTGTCCAGCCAGAGAAACAGCATACCCGACTTGTGAATTCGTTGACACCACAGTATTTCTCCAACACATTATTTTCTACTTCTTTCTGCGAACAACAACGGAGAGTGTGACTGATACAATCGTATTTCTATTTCTGCTTTCAAGTCTTCGTACATTCTCCTTCGTGATAAATCCTTTTACTACAACGAAGCCCAGGTTAACCCCCACCCATTCAGAGAAGCACTTTGCCCAGGTTTTCAAAACAAAATCACGCGCGGCTTTCTTCGAAAATCAATGAGTGACGACAGGAAACAGCTCTCTCATTGTTTAGCCGTGAAGTAATACTTATTGTAATGTCTTCGATCTCACAGATCGATCTGATCGGTGGCATTCAGTTACAAAGCAAGCTTTTCTCGTTATTGGCTTTAGCTTTACGACTGTGTCAATAGTCTTAGGACGTGGGCGACCCGTGACATAATAACAGGGAGTTGAAGAAATGGAAGCAACTACGGCTTATTGTGAGAACTTGGGTGGATTGGACGGATGGATTGAATGGGCGGAGGGAGAGAGAGAGAGAGAAAGAGAGAAAGAGAGAGAGAGGGAGAACTGGATGGGTAGAGAGAGAGCCAGACAGACAGACATACATATGCATACCTACATACAAAAAGAAAGAGATTGTTAAAATGAAGTGTCAATGGACCTTAGTGTGAAGCGACATTCTCATAATTATGTTCAGAAAGAGTTAAAACAAAGTCGTATGTTTGCGACCGTCAAGGAAAGGGTCAACTAAAGTTGGCTGACTCGCCAGAATTACGCACACGCGTTGGGCAATTTTAGCACTTCACAAAGTATTATCCGTTCACGACACACACGCGCCTGCACCGCCCTGTATACAGTGGAACCCCCTGTTTAAGACCACCTGGTTTAAGACCTTCATGAAATATTTTCACACCATGTTTTCTCAGATTTTCTGTTTATAACCTCTGTAAACTAACCCCTTTTTTAAGACTTCCTCCCTTTTAAGACCGATTTCTTCAGATTTTTTGGGGGGGGCCGGGGGGGGGGGGGGGGGAGGGATGGAGGGGGGTGTCTTAAAAGCGGGGTTCCACTGTATAAGAATAAGCTCAGTGCCTTTTCCTCGTCCTTCAGTCGTTCACGTCACGGTCGCGTCATTACCAAGTTTTCTCTAGCCTAATACATGTACCCGTAAATATATGCCAGGACATTTACGGTTCCATTTCCCAGTTGGCTGAGTAATCTACTCATTCTTCTAGATTTTACTGCCGGTGTAACACGAGAAAATTACTCCCACGAGATTTTTACTCCGGAGTAAACATTTCGTACGAAAAAGTTACTCCCTTTACGAAAAAAGCACTCCCCCATTACACGAGAAAATTACTCCCCAAGACAGGTGAGTTCCGAGTAAACATTTCGTACAAAAATGTTACTCCCCTGACGAATAAATAACGAATAAATTACTTCACCCCAACACAAGCAATTTAACTTCCCATGCCAGGTGTACGACATTTTTACTCCCTTGTCCCCTGTTAGTCTTGGTGGTGGAAGGGGTGGAAGGAGGGTAGCGCGACATTCGTGTGCGCGAGATCACTTATTGGCATTATCCCTTCGCCCGCATCCCATTTTTGCGTACGAGATTTTTACTGGAAGTAATAAAAAATGGGGAGTAAAAATTTCGTGGAGGGAGTAATTTTTTCGTGCTTTGGGGAGTTCTTTTCTCGTACGAAAAGTGTACTCGGAGTAAGAATTTCGTACGAAATATTTACTCCGGAGTAAATTTTTCGTGGAGTAAAAATTTCGTGTTACACCGGTGTAATCTATTCCTATGACTGCTTCGCATTCCTCCCTGGGAAGTAATGTACGACTGTGAAAGTAATGACCTAACGTCCTTACCGATGTTCATCACTCGGGTACATTGGAACACCCGAGAAGAGGACACTGTTAGTGTGTGGATTAGTATGAATTTTGCATGACTGTTTCAAATTTCGTTTCTGATGGTTTTCTGTTACAGTTATTATGTAACTGACATCTTCATGGGTTAGGTAGTTGAGTGGAGGGGTGACAAGAGACAGACTGGCACACATACAGGGGCAGAGACTAACATAACAAGTCAAGTCTAGTCTGGACAAACGGACAGACAGACAGAGTGAACTCTATAAACAACCCATATATACATAATACGGGAGTGTAAAAAGGGATAGTGAGTGAATGAGTCAGTTTGCGTGCGTCATCGGAAGTTTTGTTTCATATTTTCAAACAAACAAACAAACAAACAAGCAAACCAGAAAGCATAACGTCTTCTGCTAACAACAGAAGCCTTAACAGCTGCAATGTTTTGTTGCTGCAAAGCAATATCCGATAATAACGCCGTCGTCACTTTCAGAATGATAATGATAACTACACTAACGTGGCATTAATTGAACAAGCACTGCATGCAAAATCGAACTTGAGGCGACGGGCGCAGTGGCGTGGTGGTAAGACGTCGGCCTCCTAATCGGGAGGTCGTGAGTTCGAATCCCGGTCGCTGCCGCCTGGTGGGTTAAGAGTGGAGATTTTTCCGATCTCCTAGGTCAACTTATGTGCAGACCTGCTAGTGACTTAACCCCCTTCGTGTGTACACGCAAGCACAAGACCAAGTGCGCACGGAAAAGATCCTGTAATCCATGTCGGAGTTCGGTGGGTTATGGAAACACGAAAATACCCAGCATGCCTACTCAACGAAAGCGGAGTGAGCTGACTATGCTCTCAGAGTATAGTGTGGGGAATCCAAATAGGCAAACGAGCTCACACGTAACCAGAAAAATTCTGGAACGCTGAAGAAGAAGAAGAAGAAAGAAGAACTTGAGGCCCTAGTAAAGTCCTAAAGGTTGTAAACATAATAAGAACGGGATTAAAGAACAACCTTTGAATAGACAAAATGGGTTTCTTGAGCTTTTATATATTTAGTCTAACGGTCCTCTTATACTTGGTTGAAACAATGTTTATTCGTATTTAACATGTTCAAGAAATGTACTTTGACATAAGGTGAAAACACCAACAAGCCTACGGCTTATGGGGGTGTCTTCAAACTAATTTACAAGAGGAACATGGCTGACAGTCAAGCCACAGTAAGCAAAAACAGTCAGTAAATTTAACAGAAAATATCATCCAAATTTAGAAGAAAAAATTAAAAAGGAAAAAAAGAAGGTGGGGAAAAAAGAAGGTGGGAAAAAAAAAAGAAGGAAACACACATACACATCCTCTTATTCTTACTATGTATACAAAACAGTATTTTGTATCAAACGCCAGACACACTCAGTGAATGCCAATATCAGAAAGGTAGTTGCTGGGACTGGACGGGGATTACTTGCAGAACTAATATGAGTGATAAGATGAAAGAGCAGAAGAAGACCCATAAGTATTCACAAATCTAGAGCTGAATACGGCTAAAGGCATATTTGAGATCTTCAGACGAGGAGGCCAGTCTGGTATCAATTTATTTTAGTGGCCTCAAATCGAACGCTTATGGCGTTATCTGATTTTCACAAAGAGCAAGGAACATTGGTGAGCACATAGACACAAGCGAATTTGCGCATGCACATGCGCACACGTGACGGACGTTCGGACTCACCCACGCACGCACGCACACACACACACACACACACACACACACACACACACACACACACACAGATAGTATTTACTTGATAACAACATGGGGAGGGTGAGACAGAGAGGTAAAGGCAGAAGCTCGGTTAATTGGTCCGATCGAAAACAGTGTGAAACCTGACCCCGACACTTTACCTGTTACGTCCAAAGATCAAAGGGCCAGTAGTTGAAAAGTACCCACCACACACATGCATGCTCACACACGTATCAATTACACATTTAACAGTATACACCTCCCTCCTCGAAAACCACATATAGGTAGACAGGTATTAAGTAAGAACAGAGTACGTTTACCATAACACAGGTCAACGCGATCTACGCACGCAAACCTCAGTGACAATAGACTGACAATCAAACACTTGGCTACTATCAGCGCTAGGTCATCACAGCTTTCACTGTAGTATCGATCGGTGGATCATCCTTGCTTAATACTGTGGTCAGCACGCAGTGGCCAGGAATTAGGGAGGGTCACCAACGTCCAAGAGGGGACAGTCTCCTTACCTGTGAAACTACCATCAGTTCCGGCTTGACCGAGGATTCTTTGCGTCTACTTCAGTGTGTGTTTCACAGTGTGTTGCACACTGAAGTATGAATGCTTTTATACATGTGTTCACTGGAAGATAAACAATAGTTTGCAGTGCATGTTGTGATCTGACTACAAGTCGCGTTACAGTGGAGAGAGATCAGCTGTAAAGAAAGGAACACGTTCGGTTGGGATGATATCGACGATAAACTAAACTTCTGCAAAACGTTCTGGTCTCACTGCCCGTGTTTTTGTGAATAAATTAGTCAGATATGAGAATGGTGTTGGGATCGCAGTGAATGTTGTGATCATTGAAGTACGTGCGAAGATACAGGGAAGAGAATATCAACTATTTTAAGGCAAACTTTCGGTTCGGATGATATTGATGATCAACAAAACTGCTCCAAAACTTTCTATGCTCTCTACTTGTGTTTAGTAAGAAACAGGTAGTGAACACTTTTTATAACAGTAATGACTAACGATACATATATATACAGATGAATAGAACATGTTACTAAACAGACAGCTAGGGATTAGGCCAGAATCGGCAGCAACATTTAGGTTATATGACTTATTCTTCAGAAAAGCGATGAATCATTTTCAAAAGCAGTCTTTCTTTATATAATAATTTATATGATTTCATCTGACTGTAGCTGGGTTTTTTTTCCTCCTTATTTTGCTGTAGGACCGACTCCAAGACAGAACTTTTTTTCATTAACTGGTTTCAATACCGACCACATGCAGACACCTGTCCTAGACCACGATGTATCATCAAACACATTTTTGACAGAAAGCCCTGAATAGACACTTAGCGTTACGTGAATATTTATGGTGGGAAAGCAAACACAGAAAGCGCGTACAGCATATTTTCAGGGGAGAAATAGATTATATATCATGTTCATATTTACCCATTGCACAGATGACGAGACCAGACTACCTTGACCGCTTTTTCAGCACTGTCGTTTATTAAGTGTCGTTTATTAAGGATAATGGTATAGAACAATAAGTGATATAACATAGGGCATATAACACCTGTGTCTAATTTCAATTGCTGACCGCTACTGCTTAATTCATGCAATTTTCCGTAAACGTAGACGGCCCAAGTCAGCTAATAAACAAAGTAGAGAACCATGGATAGATTTTAACTTAGACTTGGTGTCAGGGATATTCCTTTATCCTTGAACATTTTGTGAGAAACTGCAAGCATAGCCATATCTTCAGGGCAGAAATATGAGAAGTTGTTATCTACGTTCATATTTACCCACCACTAAGATGAACTGACGAGACTAGAATACCGTTAACCCTTTCACTGTGATTGCGAATGAAGAAATACAACTGGAAGTGCTCTAAGAGTAAGACAACACCTGTGTGTTAATTCACCAGGCCTTCAGTACACAAATTACCCTCAACAAAGACGACAGATAATCAGCTCTCTAAGAAAGTAGAAAAACGTTGCCAGACAGATTTTGACTGAGACTTTGTGTATCTGCTATCCATCTACACTTAAATGTGTGGTTTATTTTTTTTATTTTTTTTAAACTGCCAGCATATTTTCAGAGTAGAAATATGTAGAGCATTTATCTTCGTCTGTATTTACCTACCACAACGATACACTGACGAGGCAAGATTATACATTAACCCCCTTTCTCAACACTGTGATTGAAAACAGCGGTATAGACCCAGAAGTGATCTAACATAACACCTGTGTATAATGTCAATAGGCTTACGATCTGGTCGCTACTGCACAATCTAGCCTCGAGGACCGTTTCTCGAGTTTATGGCTCTCGTAGGGTCCTTCAAAACCCGTAACAGAAGGCTGAGAGCTAGGTAAAGAACAGAGAGAAAGCGACAATCGAATGGAAACACGAGAGCTAAAGGAGATTTAGTGTAAGAGAGAGAGAGAGAGAGAGAGAGAGAGAGAGAGAGAGAGAGAGAGAGAGAGAGAGAGAGAGAGAGAGAGAGAGAGAGAGAGAGAGAGAGATCGAGCTCGAACTCGAACTCGAACTCGAACTCGAAAACTTTATTACCGAGGGATGATAGCATTAGGTCCATATGGTCCTTTCTTACAGCTAGTCCCTACTATGATACACACATGAAACAAAGAACACATTGAAGAATAAAAAATAAAAAATAAATCACACACAAAAAATCAAATAAAACAAAATTATGTATGGAAAAGTATAACAAAGTAAAAATATAAAAAAAAATGCAAAAGTGTGCTTGTTAATGGAAGCATACTATACACTTTCTCTTTCACACATCCTCACACACATTCGCACAAACTGTACACCGACTTAGTCGTTAGAGAGGTGCTTTCGGAGCTGTCTTTTAAAAGAAGATAATGACAGACATGACTTGATATTTACAGGTAGTGAGAGAGCGAGCGAGAGAGAGAGCGAGAGAGAGAGAGGGAGAGAGAGAGAGAGAGAATTAACGCGTCGAGTTAACAGGCAGAGAGTGCGGGTTATAGCTGGGGACACTTCACACTGCCCGATGCGTTGGTCTCGTGCCAGCGACTTACGGGACCGCTGTGTCTGCTGTTGTGTGCGTGAAGGTCCAACGTTCTGGAACCAAGGCCCGTGTCCTGCTGTGGTCACTTATAGAGCTGTGGTCAAGTCAGTCAGTCTGTGAGTGACCGCCGTGGCGTGCAGGCAGCCACCATGATTACCTAGATGTTCCTACCACCACTTTTCGTGCGCTCAGCTAAGACTTGAGGATGTGATCGACAGAAAACTCCACATTATGATCACTTGAAGTCTTCTTCCCTATAGGGATTGGAACCCGAAGAACCTTGACCGCTGCACCCATCTCTCCCTCCATCCACGTGTCATCTCTCACCCCCCTCTTACTTCCTGCAGTTCTGCTCACACTTTCGTTTTCGTTTCATACATATACACATCCCCTGTGTTGTGAAGCATCGTGAACAGGGCTTGTAGAGCCGGCAAGAGGGGAGCATTAATTGAGAGTGTTTGACCGTTGTCTCCGCTTGAAGAAAAAAGTGTCCGTTTTTTCGTCATCTGGACCATTCGTCATCGTCGTCGTCTTTCTTCTTCCTCTTCTTCCTCTTCGACAAACGTGTGTATCTGCAGCAGTTGAAGAGACCAGTCTCAGGACTAAAATCTCTTTCCGCCAAAGTTTGAGACTTTTTTTGTCGAGCTACAGAACGAGAGGTATACAATTTTTCGTCGTTTGGGCCATCGTGATCTCTTCTTCGATATCTGTAGCGACTGAAGAAGGACGTATCGAACTTGTTAGGTTTTCGTCATTTTGAACAGTTCGACATCGTCACACCTCTTCAGTCCTCTTCTTCGTCTTCAGCAAAACGCATAACTGCAGCAATTAATAAGAATAATAGCTGACCTAAGCCGCTACCACCTGTCTTCTCAAAGGGAAGAAGTTGTGGCATTTCGTCATCTGGACCATTGGCTCTCACCATCCTCCCTCCATCCAGCTCTTCTTCTCCGCCCACCCACCCACACACACGCCGGGAATTCAAGACGGCTCAACGGGCTGTATTTAACCAAAGACTTCCAAGCTGATTAACACTCCACGCCTACTTAGACAGGACTCATCACCAATTAACAGCGCTGATAGCTGACCAGACTGGTCCCGCTAGCAGATCGCCTTTCGAATCGAGTTGTGGTCAGTCCTGAGAGGAGTTTCAGAGAAGGAGTCAGTTAGGAAGTCTGTTTCACACAGTGGAGATTGGGATTCAGTTTTACACAGTAACGAGAAGAAGTGGCGTGTATTACTGTCAGTTGGTCACAGTCCGGAGAAGTCAGTTTCAAAGAGTTCAATTTGGGAGTCCAATTTCGCAAAGTCCCGTGAGTAACTTTGGTGTGTTGTAAAAGTTCTGTCAGTTATGGGTGCTTATCTGAGTTGTGCAAATGGAAGGAGCTGTACTAGCGACCAGACTCCTAAGAAGAAGAAGAAAAAGGAAGGATGGAAGATGAAAAAGAAGAGGAAGGTAGGAGGCTGATTTTGTCGAATATTACGGAGTGTTTATATATATTCTTATTAACAAATCGTCGACAGGGAACAAAACAACAAAAACAACCTCCCCCCCCGCCAAAAAAAAACCCCCAAACAAACACTACATTTTATTTAGCAGATTTGCAGATTAGCAGAATAAGCGGCTAAACAGAAAACACTGGCGAACTTTGAGAGAGAGAGAGAGAGAGAGAGAGAGAGAGAGAGAGAGAGAGAGAGAGAGAGAGAGAGAGAGAGAGAGAGAGAGAGAGAAATAGAGAGAGAGAGTAAAAGACAGAGAAAGAGAAAGAGAGAGAGAGTTTTTGTAACCAGAAACTTTTCAGTCATGAAATCAAAGCCATTGGTTGACTAACACTTCTCTTAGTCAATCACGAATGTATACCGACAATTACAACTTTCTCAATTACGTATAAAATCAGTGACATTCATGGACAAACAGTATAGTTATTTGATCCTCAATATCTGTCCACAACTTGTCCTGTTATCAGTAGTGAATGATTGACAGGGATCGAACAAACACCCACTTGTCAATTGCCCTTCAAACCTCGTCAGCCGTTTTGAAGCAGCACTTGAACAAGCTAGATAAACACGTCCCTATGCATGGAGCACGTTTTGGTAGGAGCAAATTTACTGTATTGTTCCATGGTTATATAAGCAGCTCCATATATAAACAAGTCTCCGGGGGCTGACATAACTGTGATTTAAGATACTTTGTTAGAAACAAATCAGTTGTATTGTCTACAAACCAGCTGGAGACAAGTGCCCGGTGTAAACACATTTATTGTTATGATTCTTTGGTAAGAGCAGATTAGCTGTAGTCTGTTTATGTTGCATAAGAAAATGAATATTTGAAACTGAAGGTCTTGGCCTGTGAATGTCATTCGTAGAAGGAACAAATCAAACGATATTCAGTGCAAATTCATATTTATATATGCTTTATGATAAATGTTGATGTGTGTTGCTCTGATAAAAGCAACATTACCAGCGAACACCAAATCCCTTTTAAACCCAGGGAGTGAATTCGCCATCCATCATTTCTCATACTCACAATCCCCCCGCAATAAATCCCGCAAAATATCTGTCAGTAACATAAATACCTTCTCCGATTTAATCAACCAAACCGGCGAATCAACACTCATTTCAAGAAACAGACATCGAATTCGTCACGCATCCTTTCTCATACAAACCGACCATTTACAACAACAGCAGATTCCTACTTAAATGTAAATATCTTGGCAGCCATTTTGTTCTGATTTAATCAACCAAACTAGTGAACGAAAGATTCCTTTTAAAAGCAGAAGAATGAATTCGTCACCCTTCATTTCAGCTTCCTGTCGTACCCAGAAATAAAGCCTAGTATCACAACACCATTGGACATGCATGCCAGACGAATTCTTCACGGACCTTGAAATCGGTAGCAGCCAATGACCCGCAAAGATCGGTGCTTGTCGGCCCATTTCTACACCCCTCATTACCCTCTCAGACAATAGACACTGATCAGAAGGCAACTGTTCCAATAAAAGCTACCCAGCGGGGAGAAAGCACCCTGGTCTGTCCGGTGTTTTGGATCATCGCCAAATCACGAGGATCGATTGTTTTGTGATTTGGTGTGACCTGTCTGTTCTGCAGACAAGAAGGAGTATATGTTTCAGTGGCGTTGGAGTAACGGTCATATATGTCGCCTGTGGCGCTTCTGTTTATTATTTAACGACCGTTTGCAAGTCTGCTTAGGTAACTTTTGGAGAAGTCTGTTATTTTCAAAAGTTAGAAATATTACATTGGCGATGAATCCAGAAATTGGGGCGGGGGGAGAGAGAAGCGGCAGTGTATAATTTTAAAAACATACTCAAAATAAAGACGTCGGCTGTGATCCTCACAAGTCCGCAAGGCAATGCATCCTGGTGTCTGTCTAGACACGGAGCTGTGTAGTTGCTGTCAAAGGGTAGTCCAGAGTAATATCAAAGGGTAGTCCAGAGTAATATCAAAGGGTAGTCCAGAGTAATATCAAAGGGTAGTCCAGAGTAATATCAAAGGGTAGTCCAGAGTAATATCAAAGGGTAGTCCAGAGTAATATCAAAGGGTAGGAAGTCCAGACACAACACATCTCAAGATATGAAAGACCCCCCTCCCCCCCTTTTCGCTCTCTCTCTCTCTCTCTCTCTCTCTCTCTCTCTCTCTCTCTCTCTCTCTCTCTCTCTCTCTCTCTCTCTCTCTCTGTTGTCAATCACACGGCATGTATTACTGACCCCCCCCCCTCCCCGTTGAAATGAACCTTGTGTGTTTAATCAATAAAATGTCTCACGTCTTACGTCTTACGTCTCTCTCTGTTGGTCTGTCTCTCTGTTGGCCTGTCTCTCTGTCTGTCTCTGTCTGTCTGTCTGTCTGTCTGTCTGTCTGTCTCTCTCTCTCTCTCTCTCTCTCTCTCTCTCTCTCTCTCTCTCTCTCTCTCTCTCTCTCTCTCTCAAGGAGCCATTATGATAGCTTCAATCCGTCCACTGTGTTGTCAAACTTTTTGAACAGCGATTGTGGTGACAGCTAACTGCTTCTTGTACTAAAGCGAGTGTCCAGGTGGTCAACTGGCGAAAGTTCAAGTGCAGGATGCATTAAGGTGTGCTGCGACTCTCCAAGGACTGTTTTGAGGGTTTTCTCCGTTGCTGTTGTTGTTTTGTTGTAAAAACCAATATGCATGGTTAAACTAAAATGTAGTTGGCAACAACTCAGGCCTTGGAACTGCCGTGGCGTTAGTTGTTAGCGGTCGTTGGGTCATAGATGTGTGTGTGTACAGTTCAGAGTGGTAACATCAGTGCAGGTGGCAGTAAGATTTATACACCGGAAATCCCAAGCCTGGATTTGGCAAAGAGAATGGCAAACAAACTTGGCAAACAGACCTGCTTAATTAATACAACAATACTTTACGAAAGTTCTGGAAAAGTTTGCAGCTGCTTTTCACATTAGCAGGGACCTATATAATATAGGTCTATGGCATTAGTCATCAAAACTGCGTTCGACTTGTTGGTTATACCTGCTTAGACACATGGTAAGTGCACATTTTGATTTTTTGCAGATTTTAAAACACGGGGCTATGGTTTTTGTCAGGTCGATTTTAGGGGTGACCTTGTTTGACAGGCTGTAACGGGATGCCTATACAAATTACCACCGATCGGATAAATGATATAAACGGCGAACATAATTACCTTTTCCAGCATATAAAGTTGAACTAAAATGGATTGCGTTTTACCGCTTTTGTTAGCTTGCGAAAGTTGTTGCAATAATTTGTTGGCCAAGTTTATGATGCAGGAGTGTACCAGCCGGTCTCTGATCAGCCAACTTTCAGAAGTGTGCATAGCCTGCCTGTCTCAAGTTCACAACGATATGGTTTCACACTGCTTCAGTGACTGCAACACAATATTCACTGTATCTTCTTCATTTTCTTCTCCTTTTTTTCACAAATAAAACTGTTCAGGCACTGATGAGGCATAATAACCTCCAGACAAAAATCAAGGCTCCAGTACGGCAGCTAAGATGATAGACACGATCAGTTGGCTCCAGCAATGGATTTTCTGCAAGCGAGATGATTTTCACGAAAGACAAAAAGGACACTATGAACAAAACGAACGATCCGACTATACCTAGCCAGCTAACCAGCCGCCTACTTGCCTACGCACCCAACTTCATTTAAGTCAGTTTTCCCCCACTTCACAGTTGTTATTTGACAGAATTCTGTAGAATACCGCTGAATTCACCTCAAAGTAACTATTTTGTGTCTCTCACACATCTATCCATACAATTAAGAACTACAGGGAGAAGAAAAAGATGACTCTTTCCAGCTTCTCCTTTGCCCACAGCTGGCCGCACATCGCTGAGACGCGTGTGGCCTTTCATGACAGGTATACTTTGGTAGAGATAATATAAACGGACAAGAGCAAGTGTCCTTTTTAAGGGAGGTGTCCTCTCATGGGAGGGTCTACACATCGCAGGTACTGCTGTACCAACAAGCCAGCTGGTGAAAGTAAAACGGAATTACGTTACGCAACCTGTAGATAGTCTTATGCCACAGCACTCACTGTCCGTCTAAACTTACACGGTCAGGATTTTGCCAACTAAACCCCGGGACTGTCGGGAATGTCCGTGCCATGATGAGTGATAACGTCTGTTTCTTCGACATCCGCCCTGGGTGGATAGATTTGTTGCAGTATATTTCAGTATGATGAGAGCCGTGCTTCTTGGTATTTCGAAGACGAGAAGCAGAAAAACTGTCTGGTTTGTGTTAATATTAAGGAATGGCACATTAGCATTTCGAAGTTTCTGTTTTTGTTAACACTCAAAGATAGGGGTGTCAGATTTATCTCGTATGCTCAGAGGATTAAGGAATGATAATACATGAGCAGTACGGAGTAGAGAAGCAGAGCAAGTTTCTGTTTATTATTACAATTCATTGATCATGATGTGGATGCCAGAGTTACTCGTATACTGAGAGGATTAAGGAATGGCTTCTTAGCATTTCGGAGTAGAGACGCATAAATGTTTCTGTTATTTACTAACATCGGGGGATAGGGATGTCAGATTTCATTCGCTTGCCATGAAGATTAAGGAATGGTATTAACATTACATAGTAGTGGAGCAGAACGCGTTTCTGTTACTCGTGCATGCATGGGTAGGGACGTCAGATTATCCAGGATCACTGGAACAAGCGCAGATCTGAAAGAGATCAGGATTACCATACATGAAGAATACACGATGACTTTTCTTACTGTGCGTACGCAGGGACGGACAAGGAGAGGCGTAGTTTGTGTGTATGCGCGCGCGAGAAAGACAGACAGACAGACAGAGAGAGAGAGACACACACACACACACACACACACACACACACACACACACACACACACACACACACACACACACAAACAGAGAGAGAGAGAGAGGGAGGGGAAGAGAAGCAGTTGCACTTGCTTACACTGTGGAAGTATTTGATAAAAAAAAATGTAGGGTTTTTTTTTACGTAAAGGACACGTCAAGTCTCTTTCAAAACCATAAATCTGTCGCATGCAATGCACCCAACTTTTTTAATTTGCTGTGTAATAAGTAAACAAAGTATGAACGAGCCGAATCAGCCGATCATTTTAGATCTCTGATCCTTTTCCCGTTTGCCCCAGGGTCAGATTCTAATCAGCTTACAGATGGATATACTGCAGTGATTGTTGGGACTAAAGCGATTATGGTGCAAACAAAGCGCACACTATATCACAACTGCCCGTCCGATTTAACTGTTTTCTTCCACATTACTGGTCAGGTTTGCAAGCGCATTCATCAACAAAGAAGTGTCAGTTTTATATTGCATTGAATGTGGCTGAAAGCTTATTTCATAGACTTGTTATACCTTGTTAAGATAAAAGTTAAGGCAAAGGGACATTTCTGTATGTTCTACATTCAGATACTAAAGTTGTATTGAATTATATGGAATAATAAAAAGCCAGTGGCTTGTCGGTATGCCTGCACGTACCGCACAGGGGACGGATGGTACCTTTAACAATACCCAGTGATGCAGAAAACGGTAGTATAGAGTACTGCTTGATTGCATGTGGAGGTGTGTTTCTAACGTAAGGGCTTCTTTGGTTGGTGTCCCGGTGAACCATTCCAGCGCTGAAGGAAGTATAACCAGTGCAATGTGAAAACTATGACTGAGAAAACAAAGGGAGTTTCAAAGTGTATAAAAACTGGTGCAACGGCCAAGAATATGTATTGTATCTCCCTTCAAGTTCCTCCACCCCGACACCCCCCCCACACACACACACACACACACATTCCCGCCCCCTGCCCCTCCTCCTGCAATCAATCACATACACACTAGCAATTAAATAACTATTCTTATTCACACTCAAACGGAATCGCAAAGTCCAAGAACGTGTCTTAACTACGTCTGTTCTTCCATCTGTCGTGCTTTCAGTCTGTCTGTGTGTCTGTCTCTCTCTCTCTCTCTCTCTCTCTCTCTCTCTTTCTCTCTCTCCCTTGCTCGGCCACCCCTTCGATCCCTACCTCCACCGCACCCCCACCCCCACCCATCTCTCTTTCCTAAGCGTACTGTTTATGCCCTTGACCCCCATGTGTGCTTGCCAAGTTGTCCACATGACAGCCTAGCGGCAGGGTTTGAAAAATACTGGTCAGCAATATTACAATGCGGAACTGCATTGAACCGCACAAACTCCCTTCAGTCAACAACACCACACATACCCCTCGCTGAGCGCTTATTACATTTATGGGCAGAATATACCTGCGCAGTTTCAGCGGCACAGACGACGCACTGCATATTATTGATGCTGCGATAGGGATTAGGACGAGTACTTGGCCTGTTTTCCTTTCATGCAACGTGTAGTGGGCTGGGATAATCTGCAGTGCCGCGTCGTCGGTCCTGCTGAAGTTACATATATATGTGAGCGGAACCCCATTGCAGGACATGAAACTGAGACACAGAGACAGCAACGCATGCAATCCGTTTGTCAATGTGACCCTGAACATTACCGATGAAACAAGAGCCTAGCTGTGCCCTTTCACTACAAGCACGTAATATCTAGTTGCCTTTAGACGGATTAATCAGTGTTGTCTTGTCTGCCGGTATAACTTGTCTAGTCTTATGTTGATGGGGATTTACTTGTGGTAGATTTTAGCTGGATACTATGACAGTTAGCACGAGCAAGTGTCTTGAAGGAGAGAACAGTGTGACTGCCTTGTTATGGGCAGAAATCCACTGTTCTTGTTTGTGTCGGATATTCTGTCTCTGTCCCTGGCTCTCTCTGACTGTCCTTCTGTTTGTCTGTCTTTTTCTGTCCGTCTGTCTGTCTGTCCGTCCGTCCATCTGTGTCTCCCGTCACACACACACACCTACACATAGACACACACACACACACACACACGTACAGAGCACTCTCTCTGTCTCTGTCTCTGTCTCTCTCTCTCTCTGTCTCTCTTTCTCTGTCTCTGTCTCTCTCTCTCTTTCTCTCTGTCTCTCTCTCTATCTCTGTACACGTGTCTGTCTGTCTATCTGTCTGTCTGTCTATCTCTGTCTATCTCTCTCTCCTTCTCTCATTCAGTCTTTACTGGATCCATTCATCCTCGCTGTGTGTTACCCAGCACAGAAAGAAGTCTATAATTTGGTATTCGTTAGCGTTTCTGATCACCGACTTGCCCCTGTACATTTTTCACTCCTTGGACAACTATCATCCTGCAAGAATTCATTAAAACTGCTTCACCAAACAGGAATTATTATAGAAAATATTTTCCTAGCTCCGTGCCTTTTCATTGTGCACAGACTTTTCATATGTTGTTGGACTCATTGTTCCGTGTGCTATGTACTTTCAGACATTTTTGGATGACGTTGACACACGGCGGAAGGGCATTGACAATGTGCGCACCAAGGCTGCTGAAAATCTGCCCACCCTCAGCATGCATGACACCGAGCTTGTTGAGGAACATATCAGGTTAGAAATCTAGCTGTCTGTCTGTTTTTGTTTCTGGGAGTGTGTGTCTGTCCATCTGTGTGTTTGTGTTTGTATGTCAGTTTGTCTTCTGTTTCTCTCTCAGTGTCTGCCTTTCTTCTCCCCTAGTGTTAATTTTTGCGTGTGTTTTGCTATCTTTGTGACAATTTACATTTTTTATAGTTTAGAAGAAAAATATAAAACTTTACACCATCATCCCAGCTTGTCCAGGAAAGTTTAGCAAGTCAGTCATGCAGTTAGTCCGAGTTGTCAGTCATTTTGTCAGTCAGCAAGTACTGCACAATTAATCCCACCTTTTTTTTCTTGAGTATTTGCTCTCTCTCTTTCTCTTCCTCTCTATCTTTTTTTTTCTCTCTCACTTTTCTTTCACTCTCTTTCTCCCTCCCTCCTTTCCTCCTTCTGTGCTTAGTTGAAAACAGTATCCAGCTACATATATACGTACAAACCTTTGCAGGAAAGCAGAATATCACAGTTTTACCTCCTTGTCCTACATGTATATTTAAACTAACAACGCATTTTATCTCAAAGACATTTCTGTACATCCTTTTATACAAAAATATAATTTTAGAAAGAGGGTAAACAGCAAGAAAGGCTTCATTTTGAGAGCTAAAAATTGTACCAGCATAGTCACAACCCGTGTTTTAATGTTACCTTCTAACTCACAGAACATCAGAGAGGAAGTATGGAGAACTCCAAGCAACGGCGGAAAAGAAACAGCGCAGCTACGCGACCTTGGGTGGTGACCTTGGCCACATCAAGATGGAAGCGGAGCAGTACATTCGCTGGCTGGAGGACACCAACTCCTCTCTCACCACCGAGCTACGTCTGGGATGTCACCCTGATGATGTTGACCAGCGGCTGAACGAAACTCAGGTATGGAGATGTAATTACATGTACAAAGGTGGAAAAGCGAGCACACAGAATACAACAAAGCAGTGAAAGAGAGTTGTGCAGTATTCTCCTAACGCAAGAGAGAATGTTATAATTATGAAACAGAAAAAATTTGATGGTGTGAAATTTGACGATTGATAGCGATTGGATTTGTTGCTAAATGTTTCAGATATTGCCTGGTTGCTTGAGGCTCTGAGTTGTTCAGTTCAAAATGGTTTTTTTCAGGTTCAAAGGTGTTATAGTGTGTGGTTATCCTTTCGATGGTAAATGTTTTGTTGTAGATACCCAATAAACATGCCAGAAGTGGGCCATTGCTGGCGTTTTGATGGCAATGCCAGTTGCCAGAACTACTGCCATCAAAGGCCCACTTATGGCCCAATGCTGGCATATTACCCGTATGCACATTGGCAAATTGATGGGCCATCACTGGCAAGCCAGCACTTTGCCAGCAAAAACCCATCATTTATTTGCTGGCTTTTTGATGGCTTGCCATCATTTTGCCAGCAATTTGCCAGCAATTTTCCAGCAAAAACCCATCATTTATTTGATGGCTTTTTGATGGCTTGCCAGAATTTTGCCATCATTTTGCCAGAATTTTGCCAGCAAAAACCCATCATTTATTTGATGGCTTTTTGATGGCTTGCCATCATTTTGCCAGAATTTTGCCAGCAAAAACCCATCATTTATTTGATGGCTTATTGATGGCTTGCCATCAAAAACCCAGCATTTTGCCAGCATTTCGCCAGCATTTTGCCAGCATTTTGCAGGTTTTTAGTTCCATATAAAAAAAACTTTTTTCCATATATTTTCCGTTAATGGCCCTTTACCTGCTGAAATTACCGGGCCAGTTGTGGCCCGGCAAAATGCCATATTTCTGTCTTTACCATTGCCAGCAAAATGCCAATAAGTTGCAGGAAATATACCAATACCACTGATTCGGATAGAATGACGGCTCTATTCATGTACTCGATCTGCACAGTCTTGTTAGCCCATAGATGGTTGTTAGAAGTCTATAAATATGCTTTGTTTTGTCATTTTTTACTGTGAATGTAATAACAATAACAAAACACAGCACATCAATGGACTTTTCAACCCATGCTGGCGGCAAGACGTGCGCAAATAAAGCAAAGGGCAATGCTGTCAAGCTGTACATTAGCAATATGCATATGCGTAATTATCAAATTCATCAGTAAAATGCAATTGAAATGCTAATCACATTTGTCGTGTAACTTATCTGGCAAGTAAAGGCAGTGGTTTTGACAGAATATCGTCATCAACGCAGTTATAGCGGGCACAACAACAATACAGTAATATATATTAAAAACAAAACAAATGTAAAGCTTCCAAACAGCAACGACTCATTACCGAAACATTACAGAAACGTACGCTTTGTTTTCAGTTGCTCACTGTTTTATTTTATTTGTACAGCGTTCTAAATTTCACACTCGAGACATGATGACCAAAGGCAGGAATGTTTCTTGTTCACTTCCCAGTAAACCTCCGTAGGATTGTCTTGATTCTGTCATTTCTCTGTTCGCATCCGCAACGTTGAGATAACGCTTCTTTTCTTTGTCCTGACGTCGTAGCCTACGGTAAGCCATTGAAACTCTCAAGTCCTCCTGCCGTTCACCTCTTGAAACATGAAAGCAAACGAGTTTTGTTGGTTTTAATTCATTATTCCATATCACACACACACACACACACACACACACATACACACACACACACACACACACACACACACACACACACACACACACACACACACAACCAAACAACCAAACAAACGCAAGCATACACGCAGGCATGCAAGCAAACAGCACACGCACGCACGCATGCGCGCGCGCTCACACACACACGCGCAAACACACACGCGCACACACACACACACACACACACACACACACACACACACATACACACACAGAGGCATTCTCACAGAGAGGACGACTTCTTGTAATCTATCATATTTTCTGAACTGACTAAAATGCCAAGCAGAAGTAAGGGGTCAACAGGAATATGTATTTTGATCTAACCTGCGAAGCTTACGTTGTCTCGGACAGCTCTCTTGCGTTTCTCTCAGGAACTGAGACCCAGGCGAGCTGCATCTTATCCAGTTGGGCAATCAGACACTTGCACAAATCTTTGTCCTGGAGTGAATAGACACATACTCAATGTCAACATTCACAAGATGCAATTTGTTTGGTTACAAGTAAGCTTATGGTAATGCCTATGGTGCTTTTCTTTTGACAGAGACAAAAACACACACACACACACACACACACACACACACACAACCGCGCGCGCGGGCGCACACACACACACACACACACACACACACACAACCGTGCGCGGGCGCACACACACACACACACACACACACACACACACACACACACACACACACACGCGCGCGCGCAGATTCTTTCTTACAGAGAGGACGACTTCTTAAAGTCTATTATATTTTGCGAACTGACTCAAACGTCCAGCAGAAGAAAGTTGAAAAAAAGACCGACAACGGAGGAAAAGAACAAGAAGATACTAGATCTAACGCCGTTGCGACGACCTGCTCACACAACTGTTTGTGAAACTCACCACGCTTGCTTCTAGCCGGAGGAGATCGGACGCGTACTGAAATCGAAGAAGGTGCTTTGGAAATTCCTTGAAGTTGAATGCAAAACAAATAACCGGACATCTGCAGAACCACCGCGGGCCGGATTTAGTTGACAATGCGTCATCATCACGAGTGACGTCAAGATATTTCGACATTTGTTTGTACATTACGTCACTCCAAGTGAGAAAGTCATACCGCTGTGCTGTCGCAGATCTTCTTGCCAGCAATAATCCAGCATTGGCCCACTGCTGGCGTGCCAGCAAAAACCCACCTATAATTGCCAGCAAATCGCCACCTATGGCCCAATGCTGGCAAACAAGCACTGGGCCATCAATGGCGTGCCAACAGTGGGCCAATTAAGGCATTTTACTGGCCGACAATATTACTGGAATGCCAGAGATGGGCCAGTGATGGCAAGCCATAACTGGGCCTTTGTTGGCAAACCATAATTGGCCCAGTGTTGGTTTTTTTATGGCCAGCTTTACCAAACTTGCCAGCAAAAAGCCAGCAGTGGCCCAGTTCTGGCATGTTTATTGGGTAATAGGTGCAGCACCTTTTGACCAACTCATGATCCCTATTACCCCATGATTAAGCTTGAATTTGATGCCATTGCAGAAGCTGTGTTCCTGACATCAATGATGATGACAATGACGACAAAGAATGAAGATATTGATGATGATGATAGCAACATTGATGATAATCATAATGATCATAACTGAATAAAAAAACTCTACTTACTGAACCACAGGAGCTGAATGCGATACTGGAGGAGAAGGAGATCACACTAGAGGCGGTGAAGAAACAAGCGGAGGCACTGCTGACCGACCTGCCCGGCCCTGAACGACAGTCCGTAGAGCTGCTGGTCAGACAGGTGCAGGCCCAACATGCACAGGTATGACTGGATGACACCACCCCCCCCCCCCCCCCAGCCCTCACGGCTTTTTTCTTTTGTAAATTTTCATGTATGTTCTGTTTTTGTTTGGGGTTGGGCTACGTCAGCGACACAACCGTCAACCGCTGAAGGGGGAAGAGGTTTTGGTAATACTAAATAGTTATATTTTCTGTGTTCTTCAAGAAATAATTAGGTTAATGAATGGAATGCTTTTTTTTGATACAATACAGTACTTTGAGTAGTTAGATTGAACAAACAGTATTTTAAATTACAACAAATGATAACAAGAAACAGCATTTGAATAAAGGACGAATGATAATGACAAAACAAGAGATGAAAACTTAGTTTTGGTTGCAATACTCTCATTCCATCTTATTTTTCTCTCAGTTGTACTGACTCTTTTGAATATGTTAATTGTTCTTCATACGCACATTTGACCTATTCATTGAGGAACAAATGCTTCTGGAATGCTGCCTTTGTTATTGAACGCAGAAGAAGAAAAAGAAGCTGCCCTTGTAAGGCCAAAAAAAAAATAGTCTGTTTACGGTAACCCGACCGACCCTATTTTTTTCGCGCGACCCTAGACTTTTTTTTGGCATTTGGGGAAAAAAATAAAATAAAAAAATAACGTAAAAATATGGTTTTTTGGGGGGGAAAAAAAAATTGAAAAAAAAAATCCGACCTACCGACCCTATTTTTTTGGCCTATGTTACCGTAAACAGACCTCTTTTATTTTTTTGGCCCAATAATACTTACTCAAGTTCCCATATGACTTGTTTACAGGTGGTTCAAATGGTGACGACAAGGCGTGCCAAGCTGGAAGAGAGTCGGCAACTTCGTCGTGAGTTTGAGACGTCGGTCACCAAAGAACAGGATTGGCTGGACGGCAGGGTCAAGGTCGCTGAGAAACTGGACGCTGTGAGACTGCTGGCCTCTGACGTGGAGAAACAGGCAGATGAGTGCAAGGTGTGTTTTAATGTGTGTTTGGTCATTGAAAAGAAACATTTTAAGTGTGGGAAAGGGGTTTGTGGCCGATCTGTCTTCTTTTATCGTAGAAGTTGCATGTACTTCTCAGAGAGGACTTAATTTTTCAGGCTTATATCCATGCTTCTGAACTTGGATCAAGTATGTTGTCATAAGACAGATTTGAAAAAGCCATTTCTCATAACGAGTGTAGTTTGCTAAAACCCATTTGTCGGTCATATATCACACCATTAAAATCAGTCTTGTTATAACTTTAAACAAAATTGTTTGGTCAAATTTTCTCTTTTTGAGAACTTCTGAATTCCTTTTTTGTTTGAGAATTGTTTAAAGGGAAACTGACATTTCAGATTCTGTTTATATGGGATGGATAAAGTGTGATGAGATGTTTCAATTTTCAAAATTTTTGTCTGTTTGAGTAAATGTGTTCGTCAAGGCTGTACGTGTATTCATTTTGTTTCACAGAAGAAGAAATGTTGGGTTATATGCTTTAGAGAGAATTCATTATTATGTTAATTCATGTGACAGATGGCTCTCAAACAGAAGCTAAAGGTATGGTTTGTGTGGATTATCTTGTGAAAATATAACAGACACAGGCACTTGTGTTTATTTTTCAGCACTTAATTGTCACAGACTCAAAAACTGATTCATTAAAATCAGTGAATAAGATATCAGATTTTAAATCGGATACAATAACGGTTAAAGTGATACACAAACATGCAATTATTTAACAGTGTTTTGCAGTTTAACCCTCTGTGTGTGTGTGTGTGTGTGTGTGTGTATGTGTCTGTGTGTGTGTGTGTGTGTGTGAGTTCATGCGTGTGTGTGTGTGAGTCTATCTGTCTTTCTTTCCGTGTGCGATCTCTTTCTTGAACTCTAACATTTGTGTGCAAAAAATTTCATGCACAGTCAAAATGCTCATTCCGTACTTCACCCTGAATGAACTCATATACTACATGCAGTTGTGTGGTCATGTTTCAAGTTACGCTGCTGACACCGGAAGCAAATGTTGATACTGTACTGTGCAAAGCCTGACAGAAAAGATTTAAGAACAGACTATTCTTCTTTAGGGTTTTAACCAGTGTTTTACAATCCAGTAGTTAAAGGGATAACAGGCAAGGAAAGAGCACATGCTCTGATGATTTGGTTTGGGTTACTTCATCTGAGTTACTTCCCTTGTTTGTGTTTATGATGCTTGTTACTAGGGGGCCACGCCATTGAGCGGTACTTCTCGGCTACTTTTGTTTGTAACACCAGAGAGAAGCAGCGCCCTGAAGCGCATTCACACACTTCGATTTAATTAATTATTATTCTTCTGCTATGTTTTGAGCAAATTAATGTGCCATTTGCATCAAGATACCAGTAGATTTTTCAGATTTCCGAAATTTGCCAAAACTCTCCCAAAATGTTCAGATCAATAATATATCCCTTTAAGGTTGAACCATCTTAAAACTTTGGGCCAGCTTGGAGGATCCAAAGATTTCAGGATTCAGGGGTAGATGTAATTCAAGGATCAATAGCTCTTTTGCTTTATGGACTCAGGGGTTAGTGGACCCAACATGCTCCCTTGAAAATTAGTATTTGAAGTTTCATCACAGACACTAACATAAACCTTGTTCCCTGTGCAGAGCCTAGCAGCCAAGGTGCAAAGCAGAAGCAGTCAGCTGGAGGAACTGAATAACAGCGGTCAGCAACTCAAGGAGGACTGCACAGAGGAGGGGGCAGAACAGGTGGATGGCAAATTGACAGGTAAGGGGAAACATGTTTCTGTCTGTCTGTCAACTATTGGGTTGATGTACTTGTGAATGTCTTGTTTTTTCAATAGTTAAACGGTCCAGTAACTAACCTTTCTTGTTTTTTTTAATATATTTGATAGACTGATACACACAAACCACACAGTCACATTAAGCACAGATGTATGTACACACACACACAAATTTGTTATAACATCTGTATTCAAGTCGCCAGCAGGTATATTTGTAGATACATTATTAGCACTGTTCTTCCTAAACAATCAAGTTGTTCTTGTCAGACAAAGTGATGAAAAATCTGTCTTAGGTCAGAACTAACACAACAACAAAATGTTTTTCATTTCAGAGTTGACAGAGCAACAGCAGAGCCTGACAGAGCGCTTGAAGCAGCAGGAGGAACATCTGAGGAACTGTGCAGCCGCCAGACGTCTGTATGAAGCTGACAGCCAGAAAGTGGAGCACTGGTGTCACGAGACGGATATCACGTGCAGCACTGAGCTCCCCTCTGACTGTGCCTCTGAGGTGCTGGAGGAGAAAGTCAAGCAGTATAAGGTGAGTCTGGGCTGTACCTCATATTTTGCGAAGTCCACTGCACAAAGCTTTGCCACTGAATGTTTGGTAAAAATACTTTAAAAATACTTTAACACTATGTTGACCAAGTTTTTTTTAGCCGAGACCAGCTGTGCTGCAGCAGGTCACTCTGAATAGTAGTGTAATGTTGGAAAATTCTTTGTGAACAACCAAAAAATAAAAAATAAGTCCGGGTGAGAGTTTTCTTTCTTTCTTTTATTGTTCAAACTATTGCAACTAAAATAATTACACGAATGAAAAAAATAAATATAATGATGGAAGGAGGACACACAACCCTGTAACATAAAAAAAACCAACAACCATAAGTATCACAATCATCACAAATCATAACAAGAAATAAATAATTTAATTATACAACCAGTCTCAACAATATAACACTGTAAACTTCTAACAACTATGACTACATGAAATGTAAACGTTACATTTCTATAATAATGTACTAAGACACTAGTGCTACAATACTCTTTTACAAAGTATTAAAAATTCCAACTGAAGCTGTCATGCCCAATAACACTTCCAACAAAACCTAACTCTGATCACAGCATTGTCAGTTTTTTAATAGACAGCTACACATGGTAAAAAACTATCTGACATGACAACAAAATTGCTGATACCAGTCACAAGCAAAATTCAAGCTTGCCAAAACATTCAGTCTACACTGAACTATCTACCAATACTGTCTTCTGTAGACTTACTGTTTATCTTACAAAGAACACAGTCAAACAGAAAATCAAAATACTCTGGAATTCTTACACTAGTTCTCAGACTACAACTCCACAGTATACACACTATCCACCTAGTCAAATTCACCTCAAGTGACTCAAAAAGAATAATTAACGATTATTCCAATGCAAAACATAGCATTCCAATGACGAAAACTATGACGTCACAACTGATCGCGAAATCCCAAAAATGCAATATCAGCCACAAATCTCTAAATATTTTACTCAAACTTCGTAGAAATATTCTTCAGTCTATCTGTATTTAGACTAACTCAACCGCGCACTTTTTGCCTGTCTGAAAGAATCTAAAAACTCGCAATCAAAATTCTTCAACAGATCTCATTACGCATTCATAAAATCTCTGATCAGCCCTGAATGAAAAAACAAAGTTTGCACAAAATCTCGGACATTCTAGAACTGCACATCAATCAAAAAAGATTCCTGACATATTCATAACTAAAACTACACACAAATCAAAACACATACCTGGTTAGGGTTGTGTGATGGCAGCAAAAAGCAACAGAATAAAATTTCCCAACGGTTTGAAAACTAAAGATGGCGCTGACGAACATATCCAAGGGAAATCACCCAATTTTAAAACAAGGGAAAGAATTTATGACAAGCCAAATACACAAAACGATTACCTCCCTTTGACCACACATGAAACTGAAACTAGTGGTAAACTTGACTTTTGAAGTAAATAAAAAGTAATTTATGGCCTGAAAAAGTACAAGGTTACAGTAGTAACTGTGTAGTAACTGTGTATCAACACGCTGGAATGCAGGCGTTAGATCGACGTTACAGGAAGTCTGAGCAGATATATCCGTACCTGGGAGATGATGAGTTAAGAAGTCTTCGGGAAGTCATGTTCAGGCTCAATAAAGGAAGGCTGTTATGATTGTCACTGTGAGTATGTGTTGATGTTCTTGTGTTCCTTATTCTTTTGTTATGGATCAACTCTTTAGGAGTGTGAGTGTGTGGGCACAATGAAAATTGATAAAAGTCATCTGAGCAAGTAGAGTGTTGCAGTAAAAAGCTCTTTGTGCTTGCTATCAACAGCCTGTAAGACTGCTATCACTAAAGTTGGATCACATCCCTACCATAAGATCTGTTTTGTGTCATTTATTACAAGTTCATGGCCTCTGTCGCATCCAGGCTTCTAGATAGTCTGTCCACGTGGTTTTTGTTCTATTAATTGCAAGGGCAATGACGCTGTTTCTGGTGAAGCGTAATTAAGAATATGACGTAAAAGAGTGACGTGAGTGCAGGGCTCCAGGGGGGAGAAAAGGATTCGTTACGAGAGACTCTGCGAAGAGTGGACGGATCGATGTTGTCAAGACAACGTTTTGTGAACAACCAGCAATACAGTGAACGTTCGGCTGGGGTTGACGGTAAACCTCATGCTGTGGTTGTAGGACAGTGCATTTCATTGCTGTGGATGACAGCGGATTTCAGATGGTGAAGGACAGTGACAGTAACGGTCAGGATGTGTGTCACGATGACTAGATTCTTTTGAAGAAGAACTGATGAGGCGGACTGATCAGTGTTAGGGAGTTAGCACTTTTGATCAACGGGATCCGCAACAGTCTCCTGTACACACAATCAAGTCCACACTGTCAATGGAGTATTTACTTCATAATATGGTATGAGACTCGATCACCAGCTTCATTTAGTTTTTCCACAGCAAATTAAAGGGTGCAAATGACAGCCTGCCTGATTGTTGATTTAGATACCGCATGCACACATTTTACACTTTCACATTCCTTTCCTGTATTACAGACTCTGGCCAACGCGGCCCACATCTTCGATTCTCTGGTGAAGGAGACGGTGGAGAGAGGGGAGGGGTTCAAACCCCATCTCCATGAGAACGAGCTGCCTGTGCTGAACCAACAGTTGGCCTCATTACAGGACAAGTTCAACAGGTCAGTAGAAAGCATTCCTTTTGGTCATGTCAGGAAAGTTAATTCTCCTACAGAGAGAAGATCTTCATGTGAAAATAAGTCTGGAAGTACATGTATTCATTTATTTCAGTTGTGTGTTATCAGTACATGTACTGTATAAAAGACTCAATGCACAATGCTTGAGATGTATATATTTTATGAAATCCATTGAACACAGATATACTATCTAAAAAAAAGAGTTTCAACAATCTGGTTTTTGTTTTGTTTTGTTTTGTTTTGTTTTGTTTTGTTTAACTTTTTCCCCCCAAGTAATGGGAAGTAAGAGTTTTTGTTGATAAAGATATAGGCATACTAAGAGAAAACTGCTTGCTACAATACATAACCCAACCATGCTTGCCTGGAGATTCTCAGTGTCGTACGTTTTCTCTGTCACAGTACCTCCACGACAGTAAGAGAAAGGTTGCAGTCACTGGAGTCCAGCCTGACCTCACGCCAGGAGGTGCAGAACAGCCTACAGAGCAGCACAGCCTGGCTGGAGAACATGCAGGACCAGATCAAGGCTGCTGACTGTCCTCCCGGGGCTACTGCGGAACAGGCTCACAGCTCACTGCAACATTTCCAGGTTAGTGTGTTTGTGGGGTTGCATGCCTGCTGTGATGAAAGATGTGGTGTTGATGGTCGTTTTTATGTTTACTGTTGGGGCACGCAGACTCAGATCGACATAGACAGACATACACACAGACATGCATGCACACACACACACACACACACAGAGATGCATGCACACACCCACGCATACACACATGCGCACATGCGTGCATGCACGCACATGCGCACACACACACACACACACACACACACACACACACACACACGCACTGTTTAAGAAGACCTCTTAACATTTGAGATAATCAGGTCTTCAAAGGAAGTCATATATAGACAGACATTGACAGACTTTATGGTTAGATTATCTGAAGAAGAAAAACACTTCAAAGCTTTCACAATTTTTTGTACAGACACTGGAACAAACGCTGGCAGAGTACCAACCCAGCATGGCAGAACTCAACAGCAAGGTGGAATCGCTCCGCGCAGAAGGACAAAACAGCCAGGCTGAAGACATCCTTCGCTTGACCTCACAGTATGAGATGCTCATCGACAAAGTGGCTGGTTGCCTTAGCAACAGGCAGGCGGCCATTTCAGTGCGGCAGCAGCATGAGAACAAATTAGCAGAGATCCAGAAAACGTTGGAGGATGGGCGTAAAGAGTTGGGGTCTGTGCCTGAGACTGTTGTATCAGCCCTGCCTGAGAGATTGCAGAGATACAAGGTACCATACTACGCTATTCAGTGCAATGCAATACAATACGAAGTTAGATAATACAATGGCTTGGATAACAGTACAGTTTTATCTGCTATGAAAGGACACTCTTTGGACATGCAAAAAGTGTCCATACTTTCCGGGTACAGATCGATGTTCAAAGGACTGACTGACTATTAGGGTTTAACGTCCTCTTAGACCAACTGGTCTATATTGGGACAGGTATTGGTAATTCGTTGAAGATATGGTGTGATACTTTGATTCGAACAAGCCCGCTGTGGCTGTCTTCTTCGACACACCAGCATTGGGTTTGTCTCGTCAAAGTATCGAAATACGATCATGATAATCGGAGCCGAGAGATGATGCATGCGTGTCTTTGTGTTTTCCAAGCCCTGAGACTTTCGCTGTGAACGTGGGATTTTTTCGTGCGCATGTGTGCACACGGGGGTGTTCGGACACCGAAGAGAGTCTGCACAAAGTTGACTCCGAGAAATAATGCTCAAAGGGAGATCATAAAGCAATGAAGAAACAGATTTTACTCTAGACATTTACTAATGATTTGAGATGCTGACAACAATTAGTGTTCACCTGTCATACAAGGTATACTCTGCTAAAGGTAATAGAGAAAAGGACACCAGAAGGTGTCCTTTCAGGAGGTGTCCTCTTGTCAGAGGGGCCTCGCATCGCAGGTACCACAAATAAAGTCTTTCATCAGAAGGTGGCAATGAAACACAAATGCATTATTTCTCCTACTTCTGTCATTAAAAAAAAAAAATGTCCTGATCTTATATATTAGCATTAAATTACATATTCTTACGCAACTCACATAGATAGCATTAACTTCAGTTAAAGTGCTAGGACACTGAACTACGCTTCACCCCAAAGGGGAAGCAACCCCCTAAAAAAGAACGGCCTTGACCTATAACCCAAGCTATACAAGAGTCGAGGTCATACCGTCACGTGACCTATCACGCGTGACTCAACCGCCGCCATGTTGAAAGCTCACTCCCATTTCAGCACCGAGTAGCTCGGACGCTTTTTACACTACGCTGCAGGCTTTGAGCCTACTGTCTTCTGGACAGTGTTTTCACCCCGTCTACAGGTCCCTGCTTCTCATGCACAAGTCTGGGTGAGCTCGTTCTAATTTGTTCGCTTTTGCTTGCGTTTGTTTCTTTCTCCGTTGTTCGGTCTGGTTGTTGTTTATCAATATCATAACTCAGACTGGTTTTTTGTCAGCAATGGCTGACAAGGAGAATTAGAAACCACAGACTAGTCAGTAGCTGCTGAGGTTTCTCCTATTAAGTTTCGCATAAAGAGAAAGGCAAAGGCACTATCTTTTCTGTTTTACTACTACGTCTGTTAAATAACCTTGAATGGTTGAAAACGACGTTAAAGGCATATGTACGCGCTCCCGTGTTTACAAAGTGTAGTTTGCCCATAATCGATGTCAAACGCATCATAGGACCATGTAATGACGATATGTCGCCATGCGCGGACCATTTACATGTATTACAGCTTGTTCTAGCCTCTGAAAGTGAGGATGTCAACAAAGACGCGGAGGTATTTCCCTTGCGTCAACGCTACCTCTGTTGGCAAATCTAGATAAATAGGACGATCTAGATCAAAATAAATTCTAATATCTCAACATTT
Organism: Littorina saxatilis; assembly: GCF_037325665.1. Lineage (NCBI taxonomy): Eukaryota > Metazoa > Mollusca > Gastropoda > Littorinimorpha > Littorinidae > Littorina > Littorina saxatilis. Next base: position 44,429,861 of record NC_090261.1, read on the forward strand.
AAGAGGTCCTAGACCACAATATCTTGCAGGGAACTTAATTTAGCATGTCTCCAGCTGTGGGTAAAGCAATTAGCGTGTATAGTCATCGAGTACATATGGCTTTAAACACCATATTAAGAAGAAAGAAAGAATGTCTGTTAAATTTCGGACCCTATGAGTACAATCATGCCGGTGCTGAAGCAGGTTAAATTTAGGTTACCGTACTTCAGCCAAAGGCGAACGCAGTGGGAAAGAATACTTGTGTTAAAGATGGTTTTTCTTCCCTTTTTGAGATGTTTTCGACCCAAATGTATAACATGTTACCATTCGTCGAGTTTGCGCTCGCTCCCGGCGGGAGTGGGCGACGTGGTTTGTTGTCACGCATCGAGGTTCCGCCTTCATGCACAGTCACTTCGGCTGACGTGCACGCAGAGGAGTGTGTTTACTTCATACGAGGAGCGTTCACGCTCTACAGGTTAGTCAGGTTCACCGGTAGCCAGGTTCTCTGGTGAAAGTGTTCCAGTTGGGCCGGAACTAGTAGCCCCCCCGCCACGGCCGGGGGGTGAAAGTTCGACTCCCGGAGGCTATCGCTCTTAGCAAGCGGAACTCACGGGGGTCGACACCGGACAACAAGTTGGGCCGGAACTAGTAGCCCCCCCGCCACGGCCGGGGGGTGAAAGTTCGACTCCCGGAGGCTATCGCTCTTAGCAAGCGGAACTCACGGGGGTCGACACCGGACAACAAGTTGGGCCGGAACTAGAAGCCCCCCCGCCACGGCCGGGGGGTGAAAGTTCGACTCTCCCGGAGGCTATCGCTCTTAGCAAGCGGAACTCACGGGGGGTCGACACCGGACAACGAGACAGATGTACTCACGGGCAGACTTTTATGTCTCCGGTGAATGTGTACATGTCTCAACTTCCTCCTTTTGGGCAGGAAGCTGCTTTCGGGCAGGCTTTGCACGGTTCTTCCGTTTTGCAATCAGCCTCGCCTGTGGTGGATCGTTTTAGTGACGCAGCTAGTCACAGCGACTTTCACGGTCCAGTCTCAGCAGATTCGGAGTTCGACGATTCTCACTCAGTTTCTGAGGAGGAAGTTGATGTCAAGTTGTCACTCAAAGTTTAACCAGCTATGGTTACTGCAGCTCAGGTGTCTGCCAAGTACTTCGCTGAAGGGGTGACAGCTATGACAAGCTCTGCGGCACCACCACCCTCGGTGGCGGGTGATTTCCGCCCTGCTTTAACGGAAGTTCAGGGATATCGTTTTAGCGAGTCTCCTTCTGTTGCTTACGAACTTTCCAAGGTGCTGGCTAGAACTTCGGGTTCTGAGAATAGCTTGCCTGTGGATACTGTGCCTTTACTGGCTGCACACGGTCAGGCTCCTGATGCTGCTCAGCCATGGCTTGCCTCAGACCAGTTACGGAAGCGAGCACTTCGTTTCATTCACGCAAGTTTGCTCTCTCCCGTCGTCATCACAGTCTTTTTGAGACTTACGCTTTGCCGAGTGCACCGCTTCCGGTCACTCCGGAGTTGGCTAATCTCAGGGAGGATGTCTATCGTCTGGACAAACTTGTGCTTACTCTGAAGGCGCATTACTTGGTTTGGAGGAGACGGGAAGATACTCGTTGGAACTTGCGTCTCTTTCAGAGACACTTCTTCGATCTCTTTCGCGGTCGGTCGCGGTGTCGTTGAATCCTTTCGATTTTCGAAACGACTCTAGCGTGAAAGACGTCCTCATACTCCTGGCCTCTTTGGCTAAGGTTTCAGCCGGACAATGTCTGTCGCGGCACGGTTTTATGCACATGCGGTTTACACACGCAGGGACGCTTTCTTATCTGGCTCTAGAATTTGACCTTGTGGAAGTTTTCTCATATGATTCTCCTTTTCCATCACTGCCTTTGTGGGCAGCGTTGCGGCGTTGCTTTCGCTTGCGTCACCCGCGCAAGTAACGCTTCACTCGCTGAGCGATATCCGTAGGCCTAGGTTACACCAAGCCTAAGAACTTAGTTTATTCTTTTCTTCGTACTACGGAACCGCTTCCGGTTGCACCGTACTTGTCGATCATACATCTTAATGTTCATAGCAAGGAGAAACTGTCTGTTTTCAAGAACAATGATCTCCTGGCTGTGGAAGATTGTGGCCGCTCTTCTGTCTGTTATCCGCGTCTTGGTACAAGACTTTGATTCGTTCTTTCCCTTGTGCGGTTTCGTACTCACGGGATGCCTTTGTGTTCTGTCGGGACACATATACAAAGGGTTTAGCTTTGCTGTTCGTCTGGGAAAAGGCCTCGGCCGACAGTATTGTTCTGTCGGTGAGACTTAAATCTCTTCCTTGCTCGAGGGTTTTCTTTGCGAATCCTCTTCTTTGCACGCGGACTCTTCTCTAACAGAGAGAATCTCACAGCAAAAGGAAAAGCCCACGGCAGGCCTCGGCTTCTCTTATCAGAGAAAAGCGCTAAGCTGGCCGTTCTCAGCTTTGGTTTTTTGTCTTCTCGGCATGGCACGTTGCCAAATACCCACCACTTATCTCCTCGAGGCGATTTAGCGGTAGGGTTCAGTGGGCAAACAATAGCACGCTTTCATGCATACTCTTGGCACTTGTCAACTGGAGTCTTAGCGTTCGGCTCCACTCTTCTCTCTGCCTCTGTGTTTTCCCACAACGGCTGGAGGGGCGATTAGAACTCCCACTTTATTGAGGGAGGCACTGGGGCCCTTCCTGTTGGGTCACTTATAGATCGTGCCTATGTTTACTTCCACCTTTGGATATACAAAATAGATCGGAAGTGGCTACTTTTTATTTAATTCAGATCTTCAGGGCTCTGGTTTCGTTTTCTAAGCAATCAAATGAAGAGCTGGAACATGTTAGTGTCTTTTCCTGTCTGGTTCACAGACACAACCAATCTTTGGATTCTCACACCACTGCTCATGCAGGGCGTTCCCGTTGGTTCTCTCTCCACCAGCGAAGCAGTTCTGTCTCTTGTGGAATTCTTTCCCCTTGTCAGGGGAGAACATGTGTTGATTCAATCAGACAACACCACAGTGGTCTTTTATCTCAATAAGCAGGGGGTGGCATCTCGCTCCCTATCACTGCCTCAGCGAGCATGCGAGGTTTTGATGTGGTTTTTACCACCACGAGATCTTATTAGCAGTGAAGTACCTTTCTGAGAGGCTCTATGTATTGGCAGACTCTAGTCAGTCGGCCAAGAATGCCCACTCGGATTGGACTCTATCTCACTACGCGCTTCTACTCCTTCTGGTGAATTTGGAGAAGCCGCTGATAGAAGTTTTGCCTCTCGGTACTATCACCTTCTGCTAAATGTTCGTCTCCCTGTTCCCGGATAATACTCTAGACTTTACTTTGAGCGGCCTGTTGGTCGCACATTATGGGCCCATTCAATCTTGGTTGCCAGTCCTTTAGGCTGGCAAGAGGGCGCCGTTTTTACACTCGAGCCACACGGGTGTCTACTGTACGGGAATCATTGAGACGCTCAGGGGCTTCTGCCCCAACTCTGGATCTGGTCTAGAGATTTCTTAGGGGTTCAGCGTCTTCGTTTTTGTGTCACTTTGACTGGCTTGGAACTAATGGCGTATATTAACGGAAAGAACTCCACTTCTCTCCGTTCAATGCGGGTGGCGAACCATCTATCCTGGCTTTCCGAATTTTCTCCCACGTCTCTGAATTAAGACTTTATGTGATATCAGTTGCACTGACACAGCTAGGTCGCAAAAATATTTTCACTTGGGTTCTTTGTAGCCAGTGTGATTAAAGGGAACCTCCCTTTGGTTGGCTGAAAGCAAATCTCCAGTCCCGACTTGGGACTTGCTCCTAGTTTTGGAGGTTTTGAGTTCGGATTGTTTAATCCTTGACAAAATTAGCCTCTTCTAGAGGCAATGATTTAGTGAAGTCAACCTTAACTAAATGGACTGCCACATTGATTAGGCATGCCTACAGTGGTGGCAAGAAAAAAGGGGGGGGGCAGTCAGTCCTCCCTTTTCAGGCAGCACGGGCTCAAGAGGTCAGAGTGTAGGCCTCTTCTTTACCTGTTCTCAAGTCTGAGAGACTTACATAAGTCATGAATGCAGCTCATTGAACGTTCAAGGACGTAGTCATGAGTTTCTATCGGCGGGGTATTTTAAGTACCCGCTATTTTAGTACACATCTACTAGACATCTTCTGCAGAAGATGTCTTCATACATGTCAACCCCTATCAATGTTTTCCTGTATTACATTACCAAAAAACTGTATCATCAGGCCAAAAAACTGTACATAGCGCGCGGCACCGCGGTATTACCGCGTAAGGCAGAATTTGAAAGTTGTGTTTATGGTAGTGAGGTGCATGGTATAAAGATCAATCAATTTCATCATAAAATGCCAATCAATACTGATTTCAGTGCTTCTGTTCTGATAATGAACTAAAATCAGTATTGATTTGAATTGTATGAAAAAGTGATGTGTATTGAATATGCTTTCTTATTATCATTTCATGATTTATCTATAAACTATAATGAACACAGGCAAAATCCATTCTTCACATTCCTGATTTTATGTCCAGTCACGGATTTTCCCGAATAGTGCAAAAGTTTCCCGATTAAACATTTTTCGAGTATAGTTAATAATGACTGGAGTGTATTTTCAAGCGCCTGTACTCGGCGTAGTTTCACTTCTGAAATCTCGTTTAGCGCGAGGCTTCGTCACACAAACGCTGTGATCAAAATCGAAACTAAACGAGAATAGGCGAGATTTGTGGCTAGCCCATGCGCTTCAGTCGAATGTGGATGAGAAGCAGAAGAAGAAGCAGCAGCAGACGACCACAAAATGAAGAAAACAACGGTCCAGCGCCCGAAAGTTCTTGTAAAATTTGAAAAGAGTTACAAACAAGAGTATGACTTCATCTCCGAATCGACAAGACACGGCATACATTTCGCGTTTTGCACCAAGTGCCGCGAAAATATCAGCATCGGACATGGACTCGGAGGCCGGGGGGATATTGAAGCTCATTCAAGAACAGCAAAACATGAACGGAACCGTGATCGGAAACCGATCTCACGCTTTCGTCCAATCGGAATATTTCTCCCCCCTTTTTTTTTTACAAATGTCATTTTTGAAATTTCCCGTATCAATGAAGTTTTTCCGTATCAATCCCCGTGATACGCCGTATCACTCGAAAATCACGAAAAATCCGTATCCGATACGGGAAATCCGTATCAGTTGGCAACTCTGTGTCTTTTTATGTTTTCCTGGGGACGTATCTGGTGCTCGGCAGAACAGAAATTTCGGTTTGCCAGCTATTGTAGCTACAGGCCAGATACTTGCAAGATGTTAACTGTGAGTTCATTTGCCCACCACCTAAATTAGCAATCTGCTATCTATGTGAGTTGCGTAAGAATATGTAATTTAATATAAAATTTCAAAAATAAATTTTGATTTAATTAATATACTTACCAACTCACATACTGAATTCCCTCCCAGCCTGCCCCGCAAATTTTTTAAAGGGGTATGTTTTTCAATACGGAATGAGTTTCACCGGTATACATCCTGCGCAGGCGCAGTACACCGGTAGTGAAATAACCACCAAGGACCATGCCTTATATGGCATACGGTTTTTGTTTCAGAATTATTTCCCCATGTTGCCATGTAAGAGTGCTTCAATGTCTTATCGCAAAACGAAGTTATTGCTTAGGGTTTCCCTAAAAATGAACAGATCTCTTCAATGGGAGTGAGCTTTCAACATGGCGGCGGTTGAGTCACGCGTGATAGGTCACGTGACGGTATGACCTCGACTCTTGTATAGCTTGGGTTATAGGTCAAGGCCGTTCTTTTTTAGGGGGTTGCTTCCCCTTTGGGGTGAAGCGTAGTTCAGTGTCCTAGCACTTTAACTGAAGTTAATGCTATCTATGTGAGTTGGTAAGTATATTAATTAAATCAAAATTTATTTTTGAAATTTTATAATTAATTGCAATCAATCATTCCCTTTTGTTACCAGGAACTGAAAGAGAAGCTGACGGCACTTCAACCAGAAGTCAGCATCGCTGAAAATCACGCCAGACAGATTTCCATCGACTGCAGCCAGGAGGACAGAACTACCGTCCTCGCGCAAGTCGAGACTGCAAAGGAAGAGTTGTCTGCCCTCTCTGCTTTGCTGGACACACAGGTGGAGCAGTGTCGACAGATTCAGCACGACCGTGATGACTTTGAGGCGGCCATGAACGAGACGATACAGTGGTTGGAGGCGAAGGAAGACATCCTGGCCTCCCTAAGACCTCTACATCTAGATTCAGACAAAGTGGATCCTGTCATGGAGAAACACAAGGTGGGTGTTTTTTGTGTGTTTTCTTCGTGTGTAGTTGGACTGTGAACTAGATTCAGTTATCATTTGCTATGAACTAGTGTTCACGTTAAACAGAAATGTGCAGTATTTTACTGGTTTTTGTGTTGAAAAACTAGAAAATAAATTGTCAAGCAGTCAGTCCTACTGCCGTTGATAGCATATTTGACAGGTTTTTGACAATGCCTGGCAGGCTATTGCAATTTAGCATTTGAAAGGGGTACTTTCGGTCTCTCCTTGAGAAAACATGGTACATTTGCCAGGTAAGGGGGGAGGAGCTTCCGGAACCCAGGAACCCCTCCCCCCCCCTCCCTAGATCTGAAAGTCTTATAAACTTGTTTTGGTGCAGGTGGTGTCAGGTGAGGCGCTGCAGAAGCTGAGCGTGATCAAGCAGAAGGCAGAGATGGAGCGGCAACACTTCCAGGAGCTGCAGGAACAGGTGCCAGAACCCTTTGCACACAAGCTGCAGGAGATTGACGACCTCCAGCTGTCCATACAGGTGTGTTCAGGCATTCTTCATATCGCCTGCTATTTTTGTCATTTGTTCGTTCATTGTTTTTCTTTGGTTGTTTGTTTCCTTACAATTTTAATGTCAAATGCTTTTTGTAAATTTAAGTGCCCTGAGACTTCTATCTTGCATTGAAAAAAAGCTATTAACAAAAGTGTTATTATTATTAGCAGTAGTTGCTAGAGATTGGCGATATCCAAGTGTCTTTGTTAGAGAGTGTTCCTTGTCTTTGAAATTTCATTGCAATTGATATTATGCGTCCATTTGCCATTTTCAGACCGAAAAGTTGAAATTTAAAAGAACATAAAGGCGATGTTTATTCAAGTTACCAGCTGCTGTACTGTAGTTGACCAGGTTCAGTGTGGACTTAGTGTAGGTATGGCTGAGGTAATATTTTCTGTGAATTTGTCTGTGAGCTTTTTCTGTAACTGCTACACGTGCATGCATATCAGGCATTACCATACTTTGGAATATCTATACATATGTAGCTTCTGTGCGTATAGGTGCATGGTTTAATCTCCTTTTAAGACAGAATTTAAGTCTTTTTTCCCTGCTGTTTTGCAGGGCGCCATAGAGAAGAAGGAGCAGTATCTGCAGGAAGCCAAGATAGACAGGAAGCAACTGGAGACGTCCATGCGTCAGGTCTCTGATTGGCTGAGAGGGGCGGAGGAAATGCTGGACTCTGGCGTAGATGGCCTTGACTACAGTACGCTTGATCAGACGCTGTCTGAGTTCACTGTGAGTTTTACTCAACTCCCTTGTTGCTGTTTGCAGGGCGGGGATGTAGCTCAGTCGGTAGCGCGCTGGATTTGTATCCAGTTGGCCGCTGTCAGCGTGAGTTTGTCCCCACGTTCGGCGAGAGATTTATTTCTCAGAGTCAACTTTGCGTGCAGACTCTCCTCGGTGTCCGAACACCCCCGTGTGTACACGCAAGCACAAGACCAAGTGCGCACGAAAAAGATCCTCCCCCCCCCCCCCCCCCTGTTGCTGTTTGCGTGTGGAAATTGTCTGTCATGATTGAGACCCCCTGAAGGGGGCGCATGTTCGAGGCCTCCACTGTGACACGCTATGATAGGTACAGAAAGAAATGACTCTAGAATAACGGTTCAGTATAACTGTTGCTGATGCATTTTCTGTGTTTTCAGCATTTTGATATTCGTGAATTTACACCTTTTTTAATGTAACCATAATCGAGATGGCAGTATTGTTTGTTTTTCTTTGCCAAATAAATATGAATGACAATAAAGCAGGGGTCGCACTGACTTTGAGTGCAAGACCAATTTCAGCTCAGTGATATGGATAAGAAGTATAAGACACCCGAACGACTCAAAATGTACACAAAATGTTGCAGTGAGCACAACCATGCAAAAAAAGGGCAAACATTGTCACTTATACACACATGATTTCTCAAAGACAAAGTTCCACTTCTTCTTCTTCTGCGTTCGTGGGCTGAAACTCCCACATACACTTGTGTTTTTGCACGAGTGGAATTTTACGTGTATGACCGTTTTTACCCCGCCATTTAGGCAGCCAAACGCCGCTTTCGGAGGAAGCATGCTGGGTATTTTCGTGTTTCTATAACCCACCGAACTCTGACATGGATTACAGGATCTTTTCCGTGCGCACTTGGTCTTGTGCTTGCGTGTACACACAAAGGGGATAAGCCACTAGCAGGTCTGCACATAAGTTGACCTTGTAGAGTGGAAAAATCTCCACACTTAACCCACCAGGCGGCCGCAGCCAGGATTCGAACCCTTGACCTTCCGATTAAGAGGCCGACGTCTTACCACCCCGCCACAGCGCCAGTCATAGTTCCACTGATTGAATTCTATTCTGCTCTTTACAGGACTATTTCTCGGAGGCCAGCCTGTGTCAGGATGAAGTGGAGCAGGTTACGGAGCTGTCGGACAAACTACTCAACACCCTAGACTCCAACGACACAGAGACCCTTCACAAATCGCTTGCCAGCGTTAACAAGCGACTGGCGCACGTCACCGCCTCTTCTCAGAAGAAACAGCAACTGCTTGAAGCTAAGACAGGAGAGTTGCACAGTTACCAGGTAAGTCAGAGGTATTTAAAGCTGGTGTGTGTAGAAGCTATTGTCTTCATTTTAGAATTAAAAAAACAAGAATGGTAGGTTATTGGAACGTTTGATTATTGACAAAACAAAACGTTACATTTACAGTACGACGACCCAGAGGCCTTTGAAGCAGACAGACAGACAAACACTGATGATACAAATAATGAACTTATCTCAAAATCATCAATGAAACTCGCTTGCAAGATGGCGGCGAAACTAAACATATATTAACTGTATCTAACCTATTGCTGTTGTTTCAGGAGGGTATGCATGGACTGAGCGAGAGCCTGGAGCAACTAGAGTCAGAGTTGCAGGAGCTGGAGACTGGTACACTCACCTCTCCTCAGGAACTCAACGCACAGCTGGAAAGGGTTAAGGTAAGGCTATCCCTCAACCCTGGCTAACTGAAAGCCTTTAGTTCTAGCAAAGAGGATACAGTGGAACCCTTCTTTTAAGACTTTCAAAAAACTGGAAAAATCAGGTCTTATAAAGGATGGCGTCTTAAAATGGGGGTAGAATTCCAGAGATGGTAAAATCTTTAAAAAAAAACAACCCAGGGTCCTGAAAGGGAGGGCGTCTTAAATTGGGATTTCTAAAATGGGGGGTTCCACTGTACTGATTCTGTTTCTAGCACTCAATATTTCCTCCTGCAGAACTGTCCAGTACTTTGGACAGTTTCTTCGGTGTAGTGTGTGATGAGTTAAGTCCCTTGTACCACTTACAATAATTATGTGGAAAGTTTTGTTCATAGGGATATATTCTATGTTGCTAGGAATGGGTTGTGATGTTGACTTAGATACCTGACGACAAAATACTACCTGGGACATGTCAAACATAAGTCAAAGCTTATGGAAAACAATATAGGAGTTTGCCTGACCAAATATAAAACAAAATTGTATGACAGAATTCACACAGAAAGTGGTACAGATTGATGCTCATCATAGGAAGATTAAAGTGAAATAAATAGATAGTCTTCAAACTGCACATTTAGTGATCATGTGAAATGCTCACAACAGGTGTTCACAGCCAAACTGGAGGATACGCGAAACAGCGTGGGAGCTGTGAACGAAACGGCCAGGTCCTTGCTACGCACAGCCAACCCTGACAGTGCGTCGAACATCAATCGCCTGATGCTGACTCTCAACCACCGATGGGAGGAGCTTGTGTCACACGCTGAAGGAAAGCAGGCAGCCATGGAGGTGTGTTATGGGGGAGTGGAGGTGTGGGTGTGTGAGGCAAAATCATGTGTGTGTGTGTCAGTCTGGTTGTGTGTCAGTCTCTGTGTGTGTGTGTATGTGTGTGTGTGTGTGTGTGTACATGTGTGTGTGTGTGTGTGTGTGTGTGTGTGTGTACATGTGTCTGTGTGTGTGTGTGTCTGTGTCTGTCTGTCTCTTTCTCTGTCGGTCTGCATTCATAAAAGCCCGTTTAAACAAGAAGAGCAAACGCTCGATCGAGTCACTTTCGCAGTTCTGAATATTATATGAGGCATCAGATGGACAGGAAGAAATTGCTATTCACAACACAATGAGTCACGTTCACATAAAATTTGAGCCCGGTCACTTTTATAGTTTCCGAGAAAAGCCCAACGTTAAGTTGTGTGTTGCCGAACAGAAAAGGCTAGTTATCTCCCTTGTTTTTTCTGATAACGTTCGTAAAAGGCTACAGATGTAAATACTTTGATGTAAAGAATAATCCTACAAAGTTTCAATCACATCCGATGAACTTTGTCAAAGATATAAAATGTCTAATTTTTCCTTTGACGCTGACCTGTGACCTTGAAAAAGGTCAAAGGTCAACGAAACCATCGTTAAAGTGTAGAGGTCATTGGAGGTCACGACTAAACAAAATATGAGCCCGATCGCTTTGATAGTTTCCGAGAAAAGTCCAACGTTAAGGTGGTGTCTACGGACGGCCGGACGGCCGGCCGGACAGACTAACACTGACCGATTACATAGAGTCACTTTTTCTCAAGTGACTCAAAAAAATGTTGTTTGTTCTTTTTTACATTTAGTCAAATTTTGACTAAATGTTTTAACATAGAGGGGGAATCGAGACAAGGGTGGTGGTGTGTGTGTGTGTCTGTGTATGTGTAGAGCGATTCAGAAAAAACTACTGGACCGATCTTCATGAAATTTTACATGAGAGTTCTTGGGTATGATATCCCCGGACAATGTTTTCATTTTTTCGATAAATGTTGTTGATGACGTCATATCCGTCTTTTTGTGAAAGTTGAGGCCGCACTGTCACGCCTTCATTTTTCAATCAAATTGATTGAAAGTTTGGTCAAGCAATCTTTGACGAAGTCCGGACTATGCGATTGAATTTCAGCTCCGCAGCGTAACAATTAGTTAATTAGTTTGCTCATTAAAGTTGTCATTAAAATCGAATTTTCACTAACAGATTCAAAAATGATTACATTGTATTCCCCAATTCTCCTGATTTCTAAAACATATACATATGCCATGTTTACTATAAAAATGTGCTCAGAATTACAGAAAATTGGTTTAAGTAAGTACTGCGTTAGCGCGCTAAGCGGAGACGAGCGTGACCTGTCTCGGTTTTTTGGTGTGGTTAGTGGAGACTATCTTAATATGGTCTCGACAATGACTGTTTTTTGGTGTTAATCTGTTACTTCGATGCCGACAGCTTGACTAAATGTTTTATATCGCTTCACACGACTTGTTTTCTCTTGATGTTGATGTTTAGTGTATTTGCAAACTCCCACTTCCATCTTTGCACGCTTACATTAATTTATTTGTGGTGTTTGTTTTTTTTTAAGTTAGATCATCATTTATACTTTTTTTTTATAATAAATTAAATAAACCTTCAATCAAAAACAAGAAAGTTTAAATTATTGACATGTTTACTTCAGGACAAAACAAAACAACCCTTTATTTCATAATTAGTAAACCTTGGTGTGTATCATGGGTAATGGTCCGTTTTGTTTTTGCATCCCTTGGTGTTGCGCTCAGGTCGGAAAGCAGGAAAGATTGTTCGCGACCCCTCCCACCCGGCAAACCACTTCTTCGAGCCTCTTCCATCTGGTAGGCGCTACAGAGCTTTGAAAGCCAGAACTAGTCGCTTTCGCTCTAGCTTCATCCCCCATGCTGTACTGACAACTCCTGTAGTGAAGACGTTGTAATATACTGTAGTTATAGGATTGGGGGGGGAGGGGGTTCTTTTGTTACTTAGTCCTTTCACTGCATTCCATTACTGTTCTCATAACTTGTGATAGTGGAAATATGTGCAATGTGGAATGGTCCTTATTTTTTAGGTGCTGGAGTAGTTCTGTGATGGTAGTAGTTTTGTGCAATGCGACTCTAAGTTCAGGTGCTTGAGTGGATCTGTGATAGTCTGTTAATACTGTTGTTTTAAACTGTCTAGATCATGATTATATAATTTTATGTGATGATCTGACTAAATGATAATAATTACATGTACTACTTACTTTTAAATGGATTATAAATTTTAGGTATTGTTCTAGTATTCACTAATGTTGTATTGATATTACTGGCACCCCTTTTAAACTGATATGGTTTTTACGTTTACAAGGCGACGATGTGAATTTGTGATGTAGATATGTGGCTGGTTATGTGTGAGAATGTAAATAATTGTGTGTGTGTGTGTGTGTGTGTGTGTGTGTGTGTGTGTGTGTGTGCGTGTGTGTGTGTGTGTGTGTGTGTGTGTGTGTGTGAGTTGTGTCTGTGTGTGCATGACAGTGTAATGTACGTATGTATGCATGCATGGTGATGTGTGTCTGCATATGTGTCTGGTTGGTTTTTATTTTATTTTTACCGTGCCGTGCCAAGATGAAATCCTTTTGCAAAATTGGTGAATAAATATCTTGTATCTTGTATCTTGTATCTTGTATTATCTAATGGGAAGACTGCCTGTGCTGCTTTCCAGGAGCTGAGCAGCCAGTGGCAGGAGTTCAGCACCAGTGTGAATGGGGCGGAGGATGTGATCAGCTTTGCACAGGAAACCATGGCAACCGTCACCACGACAGCAGACACACAGGCAGAACTGGTTGAGCAGCTGGACGTGCTAAGGGTCAGTTTTCTTTCAAGAGGTCTCATTTGAGTGGAAAAGCAAACAGATAGAGCTTATGCTAGGAGAAAGCCATCAATTTTTCATTGTGGATTTCTTGTAGGCATGGTAATTTTACAGCTTAATCCTTACTATCAACAAGAGGCGAAGCCTTCAAGGCTCACATAAGAAATCGACAAACAGTAACACAAACTCAATCACTCCGTCACACATACACACACACACACACAGTAAGCATAGGTGACACTGTGCAAGAAAGCGAGACACTAGATCTAGATCTGTCTGTCTGCATGTAGCACCTACTTACAGGGACACGACTGCCAACTAGTCTCGGCCCGCTCAAAATAACAATGACCAAGACTTTCAGTAATTCCTTCGCGTGACGTCTAACCCTCTTACGTCATAATGTGACGTCTTCAAATGACGAAATGTTAAAGTTTCTACCACAGACATACACACGCACACACACACACACACGCACGCACAGACAGACAAAGTTACGATCGCATAGGCTACACTTACGTGAGCCAAAAATGATCTGATAAACGAAGGGAAGTAAGCGTTCTAAATGCATGCGACATGTGCAACAGAGTGAGAGTTATTCAGAACCAGACTCTCCTGGCACCTGAGAGAATAACAAGCATTGAAATGAACAAGCGACTTTCATCCTGAAAAGGGAAAAAAATCTGTAATACTTAAATTATGCATACTCAAATTTGCTGTTTTTATTGTTACAGTAATTCTATTTTCCCCTCATTTTAATAGTATTTCTATTTGAGAACTGGAAGAGACAAAAGAAGGCTGTTGTTATTACAAAGAAATGGTTTGACTCACTGAATGGTTTCTTGCATCCGTAGCAGCACATCAAGTCTACACAACACGATGTCCTCAATAGCACTTGAATAAGTGGGAAATCTGCTTTTTTGTTTCAGAGTGTGAATGATGAACTGGACAGCGTCAACCCTCAGATAGAGAGACTGAAGATGTCCAGCGCAACGCTACAGAAAGCTCTGCCCAGTGCAGAGGCTAAGGTCACACTGCAAGACCAATTCATCAAGCTGCTGGAGAACTATGAAAGGTCAGTGCTTTTTTTTTTTTTTTACCTGGTTTAGCTTTCATGAATGAAAGTCTTAATTATTATGAAGCAAAACACTCATCTGGTGGCCCTCGGTGTCAAGGGAGATAAGAAAACATGTAGCTATTTAAAAAGATATAAAATAATATCTGAGGGGCGAGGGGCCCGGGTAGCTCAGGTGGTAGAGCACTAGACTTGTGATCCTAAGGTCGCAGGTTCGAATTCGGGCCGGGACGGACACGGGTCAACTTTATGTGCAGACCCAGAGACGGTATTCATGTCCCACCCCCGTGTCACCACAGTGGCATGAAAAAGACCTCGGTCATTCTGCCATAAGTGCAGATAGCTGATATCACCTAAACACGCATACACTTGTGTTTCTCATCTAAAGTCGGGTTAAAACCCAGGAACATGCCCCTGATGGCTTTGCCGTGAGGGCGTAAAACTTGAATTTCTCTCATATCTGAGGGGCGTAACATCTAGATATCTATATGAGAATACCTTGCAGTGATCTGCAGTATAGTAGTTTGTCTTATGGGACTTTAAATGTCTAGTCATCCAGGGACAGAAAAGAAACATTGTGTTGTATCCTACTTCTGCTGCTGCTGCATCATTTATTCTTAACAATAATTCTTTTTTTTTCTCAGACTACAAGGGTCAGTGTCAGAGCAGTTGAGCCAGACACAGGACGAGCTGGATGACCGAGACAACTTCCACACAGAGGTGGTGCAGACCCTGTCCTGGCTGACTGATACACAGCGCAGTCTTTACGCCATGGATCCTGATGCTGATAACGCCACAGACAATGTGGAAAAGTGCAAGGTCAGCATCGTTTGCTCAGACAAACCCCCCCCCCACACACACACACACACATGCGCACCATCCACCCCCAGTGAAAGACATTTGTGAGATAGACACAAAATAAGACATCAGTCAGTTCTGTGAATGAAAATGAGCACACTACAACTGCTAAACGGCAATACAATTCAGTTGATCCATGGGGAATAGAAATATGTATTACGTATATTAACATGAGGTCAAACATCAACATTGCATGTCGAAATGTTTAGGCAAGAGCAATGTTAAATGCATGTATGCCGTAAGCTGCATTCAAGAACTCACACAAGACCTAAAATCACTTACAAATCTTTCATTATGGGGTACAGTCGAACCCACTTAAAACGAACACGCTAGTTACGAATTTTGACTTATAACGTATTAGCTTTAAGTTCCCAACTGAATACCTCTTTCTTCATGCTTAAAAAAAATGCTTGAAACGAATTCTTTTTTACGAATTTATGCTTATAACGAGCACTTTTTGGATTCCCAAGCATGCATAATGTCTGTAATTTACTCACGCTTATGACGAAATCTTTAAACTCGTCCCGAGATCGACATATCATGGGAATTTGAGAAGTTTGAATACATGTGTCAAAGTCTTCCCTTGCGTCGACTGCTTGAACCATTGCTCAACCGATCACTGAATAAAGACTGATTACACTGTACTCACAAAACAATTTCAAATTTAGAATCAAAGTGATTGATAGCTCAGACACTGAACATGAATGACTGACTGACGTTTATTTCCTTCGCGAATACCAAAAACGAAACATCAATGTTTTGAACGGAAGCCATTGCCAAAAAATATAGATGCCAGAGTGGTTTCCCTTGGACAAGGGAAACCACACTCTCAACGTTTGCGTTCGCCGGTTCGCAATAGTTTATCAGTCAGTCAGTGCTTTCGATTTGGATTTGAACATCATGTTGCAACCCCCCAAAAAAAAACTAAATTGGCCAAGGTTTGCTACCCGTCGCCAAGGTAAGTGATTCCGGACAAATGATAGGAACACCGCGAATGTGGACAGTGTCAGTGTGTGTGTGTGACCAAACACGTAACAACTGGATGAAACATCTGTGTGCTCACTCTCACTCAAACTCAACAATCATCACTCAACATGAGACACACATGAACATGTAACTGAATATGTCACTTTATTGTCCAAACGTGAAGCAGCATGAAAGTTGCGAAAGAAACAAATTGAAACACCATAAAATGTACAAGACTTAAAAAAAAAAAATAATAATAAAAAAAAATCAATCAATTTTCTTAATACGAATTTTGGTTAAGACGAACTTTTTTTCCGATCCCCAGTGATTCGTCTTAAGCGAGTTCGACTGTATTTATATTTCCGTTTATAAAGGTGGAATTTCTTTGCTTTAGTTTCTGACATTTTTTTCAGCATGTGATTGTGTTTATTTTGCACAGATCTACCAGCAAGAGATCCTGGTTCGTATGGAGCAGATGCGACGTCTGACCATGCTCCAGGAAACCAAATACGCGTCTCTGGGTCGAGATGTGCCGTATGAGATGCGTCAGCAGCTGGAGGAAATGCATGACCTGGAGAAAGAGGTAAGGGATTTTGTGGCTCTCTCTTACTTGTGTTTGTGTGAATAAAGGGGGAGGGGTCGTTTGTATGAATGTGCGTACATGTGTGTTGTATTTTGTTTTATTTGACAGTGTTTGAATATCTGTCTTTTGACTAGTATCTCTTTCCGTTGTTTAGGTTTCACTCTGTCTGTCTGTCTGTTTCTTTGTTTGTCTGTCTGTCTGTCTATTTCTTTGTTTGTATGTCTGCACTTAGATCTCTGGTTTTTGAGTCACTTGAGAAAAAGTGACTCTATGTAATCGGTCAGTGTTAGTCTGGCCGGCCGGCCGGCCGGCCATCCGGCCGGCCGTCCGTAGACACCACCTTAACGTTGGACTTTTCTCGGAAACTATCAAAGCGATCCGGCTCATATTTTGTTTAGTCGTGACCTCCAATGACCTCTACACTTTAACGATGGTTTCGTTGACCTTTGACCTTTTTCAAGGTCACAGGTCAGCGTCAAAGGAAAAATTAGACATTTTATATCTTTGACAAAGTTCATCGGATGTGATTGAAACTTTGTAGGATTATTCTTTACATCAAAGTATTTACATCTGTAGCCTTTTACGAACGTTATCAGAAAAACAAGGGAGATAACTAGCCTTTTCTGTTCGGCAACACACAACTTAACGTTGGGCTTTTCTCGGAAACTATAAAAGTGACCGGGCTCAAATTTTATGTGAACGTGACTCCCAGTGACCTCTACACTTTGACGTCTGCTTTGGTGACCTTTGACCTTTTTCAAGGTCACAGGTATGTCTTGAAGGAAAAAAATTGAAATATCATATCTCTGAAACTATTCATCGGATTTGATTCAAACTTTATAGGATTATTCTTTACATCAAATTATTTACATCTGTATTGTGTTGTGAATAGCAATTTCTTCCTGTCCATCTGATGCCTCATATAATATTCAGAACTGCGAAAGTGACTCGATCGAGCGTTTGCTCTTCTTGTTTATTATTTCTTAGTCTCAGACTTGAGTGCTAGTCCTATTTTTACCCATTCCACACCACAGTCTCTCTGTCTCTGTCTCTCTCCCTCCCTCCCTCCGGCCCTCCCTCCCTCTCTCTCCCTCTCTCTCTCTCTCTCTCTCTCTCTCTCTCTCTCTCTCTCTCTCTCTCTCTCTCTCTCTCTCTCTCTCTCTCTCTTTCTCTGCGCACTCCTGAGAACAAGAAAATCTTAATCTTAATTTGCTTTGTCAAACTTCTGTACTCATGCAAACCACTCTGCCCACAGCTATCGGCAGCGCTGAGAGAGAAGATGGAGGAACTGAAACACCTGCGGGAGGACAGAGAAGAGTATCGCGCCACACTGGCCATCGTCACAAAGTGGCTGCAAGAAGCTGACCAACAGTTGCAGGAGAGAATCATCAGCATTCCTCAGACCAGGCATGCTCACCAGGTGAGTTGGAGTGAGACTGAAAGTGGGATGAGGTGTGGGGTGAGGGATGAGGAGGAGATGGGATGCATTGAGGTTGTGCAGTGTTGATACACATTTTTGAATGTGTTTTTATGTCTTTTTGATCCTCTGTATGTGTCTGTCTTTTTCTCTTTTCTCTTCTGTCCATCTCTCTGCTGTCTGTCTCTCTGTCAGTCTGTCTGTCTGTTTGTCTGTCTGTCTGTCTAAGGGTCAGTAGGTGAGTGACAGTTGGTCAGTCTTTGAGTCTATCTCTCTGAGCCTGTTTGTCTTTGTGCTTATGAGCCTGTCCACGACCTTTTATTTATTTATATGGGAGATTTATATAGCGCTTGACGTTCTCTAAGCGCTTTACATATTAATTTCTGCCGTGTGAGATGGACTATGATTGCTTACCTCTACTGATCAGTGGCATATGTTTGCCTCACTGTTTTAAAGGGGTGCAACTCTTTCACAGCCAATAATAGCTCTGACAGAGTTATTTCCAAGCACTGTCTATTTGAAATTGGCTGGAAGTAAGCAAAATAAAAAATCAAAGTTTGAACTAAGGAAGTTTAATGATCATCTGAAGTTATTGCATGGTAGCTTTTATATGTATTCAGGCTGAGTTTTTATAGTGTACATGCGTCCATGTAAATTTGAATGACAGCATTAATTTGAACTGTAAAACAGAAATGATGAGACAGAGGTATGCATTCTGCATGTACACACTCAATGGTACAAAAAAAAGGGTTTTCACTGACCTCCAGGGTCAAACGTTGAAGGCTTTCTGAAGGGTGCGAGTCTGTTATCTGTATGTCGTGTACTTGAGAGATTGACTTATCTCTGTTTGCCCCTGAACCCCTGTCGGTCCTTTTGGCAGGTTAGCAACACACGTCAATAAACCTTTTGATAGAAAATCAATGAGGACCAGATAAAGTTGGAGTTAAACGGTAGCGCTAGGTTTGGATGAGAGTGTGGTTTTACCCTTACCTCTGATTTCTGTGTGTTATCAGTAGCTTGGTTAGAGTTCAGTAGTTGAATTACCCAATTTTTCTTGTTTCATTCCTTTCAATTCTGTTTTTGTTTATTTTTGTTTATTTTTATTTTTTTTAATTCTGTTCTTAATTCCTTTTTGCTACTTGCAGAAAAACGCTAGTTAGAAATATTGTTACAAAAGGTTTATGTTTATGTGCGCCTTGAGTCGCCTTGTGGTGAGACATGTGTGCGTTATAAATTCTCGTATTATTATTTTTATCATGTAGGGAACATCTGTTTTGGTTGGACTTGACTCATTTTAGCCTTTGATTTATGCAGGCCGGTTATTATAGTCATGCCCATTATTCTACTCTTTCTGCATCTCACAATGTGAAAAGGACCACACTATATTTGACCATTTTATAGAGGATGCAGAGTGTGCCACTGTTTCATTAGACTACAGTTGACCCCTTTAACATCCCCGACTTCAATCAATCAATATGAGGCTTATATCGCGCGTATTCCGTGGGTACAGTTCTAAGCGCAGGGATTTATTTTTATATTTTTTATTTAATTTTTTTTTATGCAATTTATATCGCGCACATATTGAAGGCGCAGGGATTTATTTATGCCGTGTGAGATGGAATTTTTTTACACAATACATCACGCATTCACATCCGCGGCCAGCAGATCGCAGCCATTTCGGCGCATATCCTACTTTTCACGGCCTATTATTCCAAGTCACACGGGTATTTTGGTGGACATTTTTTATCTATGCCTATACAATTTTGCCAGGAAAGACCCTTTTGTCAATCGTGGGATCTTTAATGTGCGCACCCCAATTTAAGCCTCTCCCTATACCCCAGCCCACCCCCCCTTAAGATCCTGATTTCTTTGAAATTCTGTTCACAATTTCTGTAAATGTATCCCAATCTTAAGACCTCCTCCTCCTTATTAATTAAGGCCTTTCGATTTTCTCCGATTTTAGAAGGTCTAGAAAGAGAGGTACCACTGTACTGTATTGGTGGACCACCTTTGCCGCCGTGTCTTTAAGGTCACGGTGTCAACAGATGACACCATTTCCCCCTTTGGATGGAAAAAGTGAAGGTCAGGATGGGGCAAAGGGTATGACTGTCGCTGAAGATCGAGTCGGGCCAGTTCAACCACATGAATTCATATATTCATTTAAATATTTATCATAGAGTCATGGAGCATGTTCGAGTATGCTTAAAACATCGAATATGTCTCAATTATGGCGCAGCAAATGTCCCATAGACTTGTTACGGTCACATTCGCAAGATAACGTTTTCAAAGTTATGTCCCGATAGGCATGACTTTGAAGGCCAGCTATTTTTTCCAGCCATACTAACGGTGCCATTTTAACCATCAAATCGCCCAAGGCCAACAGGTGTTTTACAATAAAACTCCCCTTTTAAAGACCTAAACGAATCTGAGAAAGTCAGGCCTTCAAAAGGAAAGGAGTCGTGAAATGGAAGAACATTTACAGAGGTTATTCACGGAAAACCTGTAAAAAAAAAAAATAAAAAAAAAAGGGGGGGGGGGGTGTGGTCCCAAATAGGGGGACTTAAAAACGGGGTTCCACTGTACTACCGTTCTCTACCAGAGATACTGCACACTCGTTCTTAATACAAACATGCAGCCGGGGCTGCTTTGGAAAACCAAGCCCGACTCTCAGGGAGACCAGTAAAAAGAAAACTCATTAAAGCCTGATCTCGAATTCTTTAGGTGTAATTAGACCCCCGCTGCTTGGAATCACAAAAGTCTGAACCTGCGCGTTTAGTACGATATAGGACCTGTTTTCGTTAGGACCGTCTCTCTCTCTCTCACTGTTTCTCCACACAAAAGCTTTGGAGTGTTGTGTTATATGTAATCCAGTTTGTTTTGTGTGTTGACGGCCAGTCAACTGTAAACAGCCATTTTCTTCTACTTTCCGTTCTTTTGTTTGTGGTTTTTCTTCTGGGCAGGTAACTTGAGACACGGGTCTGGTTATTCTGTGATAGAGGGATTATATTGTTAGTGAAAGTGAACATTGGTAGAGCGGTCATGTTCCAGGAGAAGGGGGGGGGGGGGGGTGTATTTGCATGTTTTTTAGTTAGTTTTTTTGTGTATATCAAATTTTGCTCTTCTTATCGAAGGAACTTCAGTAGTGGCCGACACGCGCACACATACACACAAGCAAGCACACTCAAGAAAAGAAAGAAAGAATTAAAAAAAACACGAAAACACAAAACAGACACAAACGAACACATGGACACACAAACCGTGCACAAACGCTCATGCAAGCAAGGACAGCCAAGAAAGAAAGAAAAAAAAGAACAAAAACGACATGAAGACACACATACAGATACAAACGAACACTCATGCATGGATTTCAGTATGATGAGAGTGCGGTTTTCATTCAACTATACAAAATCAGTATCGAGAGTGCGGTCTCCTTTCAACTATATATATGAAGGACGCGCACCTGCTGCAAACGAGGAAAAGTGTCTTCTGCTTATTGTGCCACTGCTTCTGTCAGTACATATAATCCATTTTCTGTTTCTTTACATTTCTCCCGCAACCCCATCCCCCTTTTCGACTTTTTCTATTTTTTATCAAGCAGGTCCGTCTTATAGAATTATTCTGATAATAAATTCCTTTATACGTTTTCTTGTCCGAGATCAAAGCCTATAGCTTCATGATCGAAATTGGCTGAACCCAGTTGCGACAATGATTGATCTAGTGGGTACAACAATCGATATACCATTGGGAGGGCTATTGGGCACCCCCTCCTATTGGTACCCTTGGATAGGAAACCACACAAAAGGGTACCACTGCCAAACAGTACTAAAACCACAGGCACATGACACTGGACTGTGATAGACCCAAATGTAAATAGTTTCAAACACACAGACCACCATGTAAACTGAGAAAGGAAACTAAATTGAATCGGTCCCGAATAGCCAAATAGGTTTAAGAGAATTTGAAAACAACAACCAACATGACACTGGGGTGGGGTGAGCTCTCCTCCTGTCTTCGAATATCAATAGAACAAAAAGTTGTAGGACAGCTCCCCTCGCCTTACACTCAGTGCCCAAGTGCCTGTGTTCAAGACACGGGTAGGTCTCCCCCGGGCCAGGTTCTGTCTTTGCTTGTTGGACAGAGGGTAGTGTATTTGCCTACAAGTCCCGTTAGTTATTAGCATAGCTTACCCTTTGTTATCTGCTAACCCTCACCCCCCCCCCCTCTTCCCCTTCTCTCCACTACACCACCACCCACCCCCTTGCCTTCTCTAAAGCACAGTCCTACAAGTCTCTATACGCTTGTCGGTTTGAGGTTGGTTGAGTTTCTTCTTGGTCTTTGATTCTGACTCGGTGCCAGGGCGGGAGCACCGTGAGAGGGCGGGAGGGGCGGGATCGATCGGGAAGTGATTGATCAACATTTAAAAAATTCCTCCACCTATTGTAGCGTACACGGAATTTACCTTGGTGTGGATTTGTGCTGTATAGTGCCTGCACCTTGCGTTGTAAAGGGAACACGTTTAAAGGTCTGCAAGGTCTCACTCTCAGGTGTTTCTGGAGGACTGCAAGCGTGTGGTGGTATTTTTTGTTTAAAGATTGTTTGGTTGAGCTTTTGTTTGTTGATATCAAGTTCTTGTGTGAAACAACATCGTCAGATAAAGAAAAGAACGGGAGACGAAAAAAAAAAAAAAGTGAAATAATCAGCGACACAATACATTCTGGAGTTACCTGACAAATCTGAAGAATAATTGGAAAAAAATGTATTTGGAAATCTCATGAACTAAACAAGACATTTAAACCTTGCACAAAGTCTTGAGCATTTTAAAGGAAATCAGACTAGGACTTGTTTCTCTGTGTGTGCGTCTGTGTGTGCGGTGTTTGGATTATGAAGTGTGGCAATGTGTCCTGATTGAATTCGTGCTGCATAGCCAGTGTTCTGCCAGGAATAAAGGTCTTTGAGGGGTCTGGCTTCGCACGCGAGGTGAGGCACTTGTCAATATTGTTATGATTTGTGTTGATCTATGGATTGATATGTTATGATAGTGTTCGCGTGTACCTTTTGTTTGGTTTTACACGAAACGATTTTTGTTAGGTTTCAGATTTCGTTTTCTTTTGTCTGTGGTATGTTGCTGTTTTTGTTTGCTTGTAGAATTTGATGTGGTTGTGTGTGTGTGTGTGTGTGTGTGTGTGTGTGTGTGTGAGTGTGAGTGTGTGTGTGTGTGTGTGTGTGTGTGTGTGTTTGTATGCGTGCGTGCATGCGTGCGTGCGTGCGTGTCAGTGTTTAAAGTAAGTCAAACAGTACATTTTACTAGACTGAAGAGCAGCAGAAATAACACTAAAAGCACTGGTATGCGTGTCTGCGTACTCGCCAATAGTGTGGACGGTTTTTGTTTGCTCTCTTTAGGTACCTGGGAGTATTGTAACAGTCACAATGTTTGACTGGGTCTCGAGATCTATAGTACGAGAACAGTTGTGGCTTTGTTGAATATAATTATTGCAGGGGCAAGTGAATATTGGTTTCTCTTGTGTGTAGAACTGTTCGTGGTCTGTGTTTGTTCGTTTGAAGTGGTAACTAAAGGCACACTCCTTCCCATATATTCGACAACGGTTCGTTATATAAGATGTGCCCAGGATTGTACTTGCGATAAGGTCATTCCTCAACTTGAACATACACACATATATATATATACACCAAACATCCAAAAAGGCCGCTTTGGTTTAAACAATTTTATTCAGAAAATTACAAATAACAATGCCGCATACAATCAATTAAATAAATGAGGCACATCAAGCTAAGCTTATAAATGTGCTCTTAAAAAGCAATATAACATCTGATTTGGCGGACGAATACAACGTATACAACGCCTGGTTGCTTTGAGTGAGGGATGGGCATTTGTAAACATTATTTTTGTATGAATCCATTTGGCGGATTTAACACTATTTTTATTATACAAAATGTATTCATAAAAAAATTCGCACACTGCAAATAGAGCAGGTAAGCAGTTGACGTGTGGTATGTTTTTGCGTGAAGGGGTGGTCGTAAAAGCCTGGACAGGAGAACAAATCCGAAAACAGATAGACTGCTAACGGTCCAAAATTCAGAATCAAAAAACAAGTATGGTAAATTTAATATGGTAAACCTGCGATTACAGGACACACTAGGGACCAGTCCAAAGTGTCTAAACAAATTGTGACCCTCCACCACGAAATGAGTCGCATGTCACCTCGCGCGGTTCTGCGCTAGGCTTAATATAAGTCCGGGGAGTGTCTGGTAACGGTGTGAGGGTCACCTTAGTCACAGGCTTATAACTCGAACAGTTTTCGCTCTTTTCTAAAACGGGTTTTCACCACTGGATAGAGCATAAAAAACTCTTTAGGAAAATGTACAAATATGAAAATCATGCAAAGGTGACATACGACTCATTCCGTGGTGGAGGGTCACAATTACTTAAAAATATATAAATACAAGAAATTCCTAAGAGGTAGGAAAAACACCCCCGTCAAAGGGAAATAACCTTCTCAGTTGGTGGCAGTGACTGAGTGAGAATGGTTATTTCCCTTTGACCATGAAGATGTCCCTGTATAAGTCGTTGTATAATTTTAATCCACCAATAACTCCCTAACCGTGTGTTTGACTGGTCCCAATTTTTGTAAGGACCGTCTCAGGAATGTATAGAACCTGTTCACCAAGTTTGGTGACGATCGGTCCGTTCATTCTTGAGATCTATATGCGAACACAAACACACAAACACACAAACAAACAAACACATCCAGTGAAACCTATACACACCCCTATACCGGGGGTGTAATAAAGACCACTGGGTCGAAGTACAGTATAATATGTAACGTTTTGTTTTGTCACAAATGAAACGTTCCAATAGCATTGGCAATAAATACCGTTCTTGTTTTTTGATTCAGGTCTGAGATAGTGAGTCAAATCGTTTATACGGGAAGGACTGCACCTTTAACGACCCCGATCGGAGCGATGATGCAATGTTATGTATGAAAGAATGCAATCGATTGTAGCTTAGTATGTAGGTTTTACAGACGCTAGGGGACTGAGGGTCGATTGCAGGTAACTGTCTGGGTCAGTAATTATAGTCCCCAAGACACGGTCCCAGAACTGAGGGTTGTGCTTCAGGTATATATCATTATTATTGTCGGTTTTGATTCTTGCGGCAGTCTTGTCGTCTTCGGTGTGTGTGTGTGTGTGTGTGCTCTCTCTCTCTGTCTCTGTTTCTTTATGCGCCTCAGTGACGGTACAGAGATTGTCCACTACACTACTGCAGGTCAAATATGACAGAATTCGTTTGCTTCATTCATCTCCTAGCGCTCTTCAAAATAGCAACTCTCTCTAAACGAACCCGATGGTACCTACAATTTGAGACCCCTCCGATAAAAGGTCACCATTCAATAAAGTACAACCTCTGGTGTCCCTTTGTTTATAATCGTGACCATAATGAACGAGCCATGAAAGACTTTCGACTGATTCCCAGTGTGTCCAGTCATCGCTTCAGGTACAACTGTATAGTACCATTCATGATGCAACACATCATCATACAAATCAACGCTAAATCGTTCTTCTCTCTGTGTCATTGCAGACTCTTCTCTCCCAGTTCGAGGAGTTCAAGCAGAGCCTAGACAAGCTGCGCTCCAAGGGAGGAGACATCATCCGACACAGCTCCGACCAGAGCGAGAAGCAAGACGTCCAGAAGACCATCGCCTCCATCAATCACCAGTGGCTGTCTCTGCAGGCGTCCACTGCTGACAGAACTCAGGAGCTCTCGGAGGCCGCAGACCTTGCGCACGCGGTCGAAGACGTCGCCCAGAGCGTGGAGAACTGGGTCGTTCAGGCTGAGGGCGTTGTGGGCGTGGAGCTCGAGTGGAATGATTTTGGCAGTGTTAGGGAGCAGCTCAAGTCTCATAAGGTGA